>NC_056728.1:1518223088-1518550588 GCF_019279795.1 Protopterus annectens
CTCGCTGACCATTGCAACCAGTGAATAATGTCAGAAATTAGAATTTCACAATTATTATTATTATTATGATGTAACAAATACTCTCAGACTAACTCCTAAGTTAATGTACAGGGTCATGGTTATTGCTTCTTATTGACAAACTGCTTTCAGGGGTAAGGGTGCAGGGTTTGAAACTGCCCCCCCCCCCAGTTGATTTTAACATTTTTGTTATATTTGCAAAGACTTATGTTAGTATGTTAGGGGAATTCTTGGTGTTTAGCGGTAGTGCAGGGGAGCAATAATACTGCTAAAGAACTGTACATGAGTGCTAATGGGGCACAATTTCAATATGTTTAAGTGTATTTACAGCATGCTATAAGGGATATCCCTGCTGTCTAGTGTTGCCTACACCTGACATTTGTATGCTGAAAATTTTATTTTTTATCTTTTTAAGTGGCTTTATGTCACATAATAAATATTACACTTGGTGTCTATTATTCCCCACCCTCCAATATTGCAGGATTTGCTTTTCGGTCTAGGTGAGTGCAAAGATGTGAGAGCCCCCCTCACACTCAAACACACAGACATTCAGAGCTTAACACACGCACACACACACACACACACACACACACACACACACACACACACACACACACACACACACACACACACACACACACACACACACACACACACACACCAGTACCTAAAAGTCTTTCTGCAAGCATCCCCCTCCTTACCTTTTATGGTAGGTCACAGAGACAGCCCACCATAGTGCTGCAGCACTTTGTTGCTCCAGACTCTGGTAGGGCTTTCTTTGAAATGTTTATCAAATGGCTACTGCAAGTTGTATATGAATTGATCAAAATATATACTTCTATTTTGGCATTGTTGCTTACTTGTTTAAAAAATCTTCCTATCTATTCTTAAGGTCACATTGTCTGTATCGGCATAAGACTACCATTCAGTCACAAACTTCAGTCCACTAAAATCCATTTAAAAGAAAAACTAGAATATCTTAACAAATGTGGTATGTTCATAAATTAACAGATGCATTGTTTAAAAGATTTAACATGTTAATATATATATATATATATATATATATATATATATATATATATATATATATATATATATATACATATAGTGCATAACAGTATAGAAAAGGGCCTCCTAAATGAAACTATATTTATTAACATGAGGAAACCTTTAGTTTCTTAGCCATGATCTTTTATTAAAACAACAAAAGACTGGATTTTGATAATAGGCAGCAAATTGGGTGGATACTTATCTGACTAACTAAAATATTGACTGAGAGAACTATTTTGGGTTTGTGTTGCATTAAAGCATGGGTTCCCCAAGACTTGCTAGTAAGGCCAGTTCTTTTTCATTTTTATGAAAAAAATGTGACTGTTAAAATACTTCCATCTGCAAAGTGCTATTTAAGTGCACAGTTTCCTGACATTTAAACTGATATGCAAGTAGCATTGTGCAGGTGAAACCCTAATCTGACTTTAGAATGCTTTAGAGGAGTGTCTATAGCAACAAATAAGAAACTAACTAAAACAAACCAGCAATTGAGCTCTTGGGCAATTTAAGTAGGCTGAGTGAGGAACTTTCCCAACAAAAACATATGACCAAAGCAGAGTGTTGTCAGAGGTCTGATATGGATATATAAGTATTTAGGCTGTGGCTTGGCTTCACTGCAACCTTGAACCAGGTCTCCATGACTGCACAGATTCTTCCTCTTCCAAGTGAAGGTCTGCTTCCAGTGAGTGCTTTTTCATGTTAAGACTCCTAGCATTAAGCAGTATAACCTTGAGGTTGTTTTAGATGGAATTTTTACATCGGAAATTTTGTCCTTGTGATGCTGCCTAAAAAAGGCACTATGAGAGTGGCAAAAGTCCTTTGCCAGTAGCCAAAATCCCAGGGGTGACAAGTGTAGACCATCTCTGGCAAAGCATCAAGGTTTGTCAATCATCTGATCCCAGGATAACAGATACTGGATCCCTTTAGAATGATACCAGAAACTAAGCCAATTATTGAAGTCAGTCATTTTCTGTTTGTATTGAGGTATCATCCTAGGTGAAGGTAAAATGCTGCTTAAGACAAGGGACACACCTGCCTGAGACACATGATCCAAGAGCTCAGTCACATCTCTCTTATTAATGGTAATACTCTATAAATTTTGGATATAATCCTATTGATATTTTAGCAAAAATTAAAAGAGTATTTAGTTTTATAATTTATAAAACAGTGCAATAAACTATTTAAACAATATTCTGTCATCTATACTCTTCTTATTGGTAAATTAGCCAAGCTGTGCTTTAGGTGAGGTTTACAGAAATGATTTGACAGCTACCATGGGAACAGAATAAACCAAATCAGCCTTATGATTCTTAAAAAAAAGCTAGCCTTTATGGTTTATTCCTTGGACACATTCTCTCCTCTCTTCTTAACAACATTCATACTGATTTCTCTACTGTAATAATCAACTTACATGGTGGCAATCTTCTTCCTTAAAGAACTTGAGTTAAGTACAATTTTAAAAAGTGAGTTATTGAAACACTTAATTTTTCTGTGTTAATGGCTGTTTTGAATCAATCTTTCCATTAATCCAAAGAAATTCACTGTAATGCCAGTGACACGTTTAAAGGCTACAGAGTAATGATTTAATTAAACTCTTTGATTCTTCAAACAATTCTATTCAAAAGTCTCAAAATGAGGGTATGTTTGACTATGGTTTTGCCAGAAAAACATTCTCCAAGTTTCATGTAGAAGCTATAATTTCTTGTTCTCTTAGGTCAAGGTATGTTATAAACTGACCAACCAGATTTCTGTAGAAGACAGAAAAACAAACATTTCGATATGAATTATATGTTATTAGTGGTTTCTCTGCATTATTCAAAAAACATGTCTATTTCAGTGATACATACTGATCAACGTTTTTTGTGCAGCATGAGAGTGGGAGAATAAGACCTCCTTCCCTGCAGGCTCCGTACTAGCACTCATTCTTGAGATGCAATAAGACTGAAGTCACTCATTTTGCAAGGTTGTAGTGTGGCACAATAACGTTGCTGTAGAAGTTTATATATATATATATATATATATATATATATATATATATATATATATATACACACACACACACACACACAGTTCCACTTGAAACCGTCGGATGTTCAGAATATCGAAGTTCTGATCGAGACCAGAACATCAAAGGTTCAAAATGAACCACGCAAAAACAAAAAAACTTACAAAAACAATTTGCTGCCCCCCCCCCCACATCCCCCTACTTTAATATTCCAACTCCGAGATCGCACTACAGTGGGGTAAGGGAAATCTCCCATTTACCGCTATAAGCAGTAGTGCTAAACGGTAGATTTCCCGTACCCTACCTGCAATGCCAACACCCAGATGGCGCACACACACATACACACACACACACACACACACACACACACACACACACACACACACACACACACACAACATACAGGGCACCTTGCTGCCCTGCATACACACCCAAACATTTACAATTTTACTTACCTGGCACTTCCACTTTGAACCTTCGATGTTCTGAACATCACGGTTTCAAGTGGAACTATATATATATATATATATATATATATATATATATATATATATATATATATATACACATATACCATCTTTACTAACTGTGCACATAGGATGAGTAGACAGTCAGAGAAAATAAGTATAAAGGAAAGAGAAAGAAGTTTAAATGTAGTATTTTATTTTTTTTTATTTTAACATTTGTTAACTGGGAAAGTCCGACTTGGAACAAAGCCAATTTTCAGTGGAGGCCCATGGAGAAATGCTCTAGAAGCATGTCTTTGTAATGTGGGAGGAAACCCACATGGACGCAGGGAGGACATGCAGACTCCACACAGGAGGCACCCCATCCAAGAATCGAACCAGAGAACATCTTGCTCTGAGGTGACAATGCAAACACTGCAACACTGCGCCGTCCATAATAGTGGATATAAGAAAAGGTAAAAACAAGATGAGAGATGTAGAATTAAGCGATAGGATACAAGCCAGTGAAGTAGTATAGAGAAGTTGTTAGAGAGATCAATGAGAATAAGTGTAGGAGAAGAAAAACAGAGTTAATTTATGTTGGGTTTTTGCAGGGACATGTCCAGGAGTTCAGCCAGTAATATTTTACAGCTTTTTTTTAATTCATGAGCATTGGATAATATTTTCATGGACAAGGGTAATTTGCTCCAAGATAGGGCAATAGAGTAGTTTTACAGATGTTGGACAATTGTTCTTTTAGGCTATACATTTCTAAGGATATCTGGACAGAGCTTGGAAGTGTCCAAATAGGTGTACAGAGAGAAATGAGGGAAGAGATGGCAGTTCAGGAAGTAGGTTTGTTGAGGATAGAGTGAATGATAAGCAGTTAAGGAAATAGGAAATGATGAGGAACTTCAGCCAGTTAAGAGATCTGAGAGAGAGAGAGGCAGTGGTGGATGTTGAAGGGCTGGTTTGCAGCAATCCTTGCTACTTTATTGTAAGTGATTTTGAGTTTGGTTTTTAGGGAGGACTGCAGATTAGTTAAGATCTGTGATCCATAAAAAAGACTGGAAATAAGGTAGGTATAAGATTGAGAAAGTCTGGAATCTTTAGTGAGGAATTTCTTATTTCTGTATAGTAAGCCAAGTTTTTGGTGTATCTTCTTTATGCAAAGATGGACTTGTAGGTCAAATTTGAGTTGATCATCAGTGATAACACCCAGGAGTTTGGTGTGTGTTTCCACACTGATGACAGTGCTGTTAAGAGATGTGATAGAAAAAGTAGGTTTAATATGAGTGATACATTTTGGGAGGAATACGAGAAGTTTGTTGTTTTTGGGACTGAATATGATTTGGTTATCAGTAAACCATCTTTTAACAGAGATGGCAGAATTTTGGGCTATGCTGCATAGGTCATACAAATTATCAGAAGGGGAGATGATTGTAGAGTCATCAGCACATTGTAAGTGAGAAGAGTGAGAAGAGGAGGTGTGGAGGCAGTTAGCAAATATGTTGAATAATGAAGGCCCTAGAATGGAGCCTTGAGGAACTCCCATCTTGATGGGGAGAAAGGGAGAAGAGGAAGAGATCCATCTTACAGACTGCTGTCTGTTGTAGAAGTAGCTAGAGAACCATGAGATAGAAGAACTAGAAAGACTGAGATCTAAAAGTTTGGAAAGAAACTTGTGGTGAGAGACAGTGTCAAGTGCTTTAGAGAGATCTAGATAGAGATAGAAAACAAGTTCATTATTGCTCTGGCTTGAGAAATCATTTGTGTAAAGGAAATAAGGGCAGTAGTTGTGCTGTGGTTAGGACAGGAGCCATGTTGGGTGGAAGTGAGAAGATTTTCTTGAAGGAGATACTCCAGGAGTTGCTTAGGAATGCATTTCTTAGTAACTTAGTGAGGGGAGACAGGATAGCTATAGGCCAGAGGTCTGATAGTTCAGTAGACTGACTTCCTTTGTGGATAAGTAAGGTAAAAAAATGTTTCCAGAGTGTGGGGACGGTAGATTCATGGATTGAATGGTTAATAAGGATGGAGATGGGACAGTCTAAAGAGTTAATGGCAATTTTTAGGAAGAGGGGAGGTAGATTATCCACAGAGGGAGAGGATGTCTTTAGTTTGCAAAGGAGAGTTTTTATGTAGTTAGTGGGAAAAGGTTTGAGTGAGAAGGTGATTTTCTGACTGTGGGGGTAGGATACGTGAGGTTAGAGGAATTAGTAATATGAGTTAGTTTACTGATGGAATCAATGAAGTAGGAGTTAAATATGGTAGCAGTTTCAAGGGGAGTGTTGTTAGGACAGGGGTTAGGTGTAGAGGGATTGTAAGGATGTAGGATATTGTTTATAGTGTTCCAAAGTTTTTTTAGGGTTGCTTTGATGGCTTGTCTGGGGTTTCAGGTAGAAATTATTGTTATCATTGTTGACATGTTTTTATTTTTAAGTTCTTTATATGTTACAAGATAAATGGGAGATGTTGTTTTAAGCCAGAGTTTCCAAGCATTGTCCCTCTTGAGAATAATTGAGCAAGTGGATTTAGACAGCCAGGGTACAAAGAGAGATTTTACTTTGATTTTCCTAAGGGGAGCAAGGGAGTTAAGTATAGCAAGAAAAATGTGGTTAAATTTGTGTACAGCATTATCTAGGGGTAAGTATGTTAGGAAGTACCAGTTTATGGAAGAGATTGTGTAGTTAAATATATCAGGCCTGAAATTAGAGAGGCTACAACAGTGTTTGTACTTGTGAAGCTTAGTTTGTTGAAGGGAGTATCTTTGAATCCAAGTTGGGGAGTGGTCACTTATGGAATCATGTAGTGTTTTTAGGTGATGACATAGAACAGGATTGGATACTGTAGATCAGAGCTTGTGTGTGTACCTTTAAGAAGCATTTCCAGATGTAGCACATGCATATGAATAGCAAGCATGTGCAGGCAGCAGTGCCATTTTGAGAGAACAGCCAGAGTGTTAACATGTATGACTGCAGTAGTTAGTCTGTTTATAAGTTTAAGTTTAAGTTTAAGTTACAAAGCCTCATTTCTGATGTGCTTGTGTGTAATAAAGCTGCTTGAACAGAACTTGTGAATGTCTGTCAGTTTTATCCTGATCAGACCTGTGACATGGTATCAAAACTGGGAAGAACAGAGCTACTTCTTCGGGGCATGAGGTGCAGAGTTGAAGGTGAAGGCAAACCAAGCAGGTTGAGTGAAATGGAGCACAGTCAAATGAAAAAGGGCCAGAAATAAGCTAAAGGTAAAGAAAACTGCACAACTGATTTATTTGGCAAAGAAAATGAAACTGTGCATTTATAAGGCACAAAACACATTATTAATCAAAAGAGTACCGTAAAACGTATTACTAAGCAAATGAAAGGCACAAACTACATTATTAATTAAACAAAATATTTAAAAACATATTTGATAAAACTAGTAAAACTATTCATATGGGGCTCAGAATTACCTTTGGTTTGCATAGCGAGCATGTTTAAAGTAAAACAAGCACAAGAAAAGCATATTGAATATGATAAGAGATTAAAAGGGCATAATGAGTACAATAAAAGGGCAAATTAAGCTTAAAGAGCAAGGCAACTGCATGTTTTTAAGTAAATAAATGTGTTTTGGCACAACCTAGTATTTTGCATTGACCAAAACCATTCAAAGCACAGCTAGAGTTGTTCGAAGTATCTCAGGCTGTGCATAGTGTTTGCAGAGTTTGTGCTTTAATACGGCCCAGTTTCTTTCAAAGAATTTGCTGTGTGCAAATTACAGTTATATTGCAAAGTGCAGTCAAGTACAGCCATTTCAAAAAGTTTCTTGTGCTGAGTGCATTTATTCGCAGAGTACCACCATTTCAGAGCGTTTCTTACACT
This sequence comes from Protopterus annectens, assembly GCF_019279795.1. Taxonomy (NCBI): domain Eukaryota; kingdom Metazoa; phylum Chordata; order Ceratodontiformes; family Protopteridae; genus Protopterus; species Protopterus annectens. The sequence continues at coordinate 1,518,230,471 of NC_056728.1, forward strand.
GTACAGAGTTATTTCGCAAAGCACAGCCATTTTGAAAGGTTATTGTGCTGTGTACAAATATTTGCAAAGTGCATTCATCTGGAAGTGTTTCTTACTCTGAACCATTTTCCATTGTGTACAGTTTATTCTCAAAATACAGTCATTTTGAAGTATTTCTTACACTGATAAGGAGCGATTTCATAAAGTACAGTGATTTCAGAGTGTTCTTGTGGTATGGAGACTTATTTGGCAAAGTGCAGTTGTTTCAAAGAGTTGTTCTACTGGCCATAATTACAAGTACTGGAATAAAATTCTGGCATATAATATATTTCTTCGTAAATAAGACCTAACCAGACAATAAGGCCTAGCATTGTTTTCCAAAATGGTCATGATATAAGCCCTACCCCATAAATAAGCCCCAGTTAAGATAGTCAACAACATACGATGGGCGTATTGAATTACAAAATAATATTATTGACTGAGGTTATCATACTCTACTCGCCATTTTCGGACCATTCAGACACCCAACTTCTTCTCGTTGCAGAAAGTCATAAAAGTCTTTCTCTGGGAGTCCTCCACGATTTGTATTGTAATCCTAATCATCACGCACACTTGACGGTTGAGTTCCTTGGCCCATAAACACTGGCAGGTGTACTTTGATTGGGCAAACTTCATCAGCCAATCACCAAAGAACTACCCCTCCCCAACACAACCCTTGCTCTACCACACACACTTTATAGTCACAGCAATCCCCCCGTCACACCCCATGACTCATTCTAACTACACACACTCAGTCTCACCCTTAATAAACTCACCCTTAACAAACTCAACACATTGGTAAATCACACTATGTTCTATCTGCCCAAGTACTCTTCACTGACAGTCTTATCTCTCCACACAGCTAACTTCTTCACACTAGCCCTTCTCTACCATCTAACAAAAGTTCACACCCCCATCCTCTATGAAAACCAGCCCAACTCCATCACATTCAGTCCACTCCCCAAAACCCACCACTGTAATACCCTGATGGCACCCAGCCTTTACAACAGCATTAGCATAGACTACCTTCCACTTAAATACCACCAAACCAGCTCCAAAAATGAATCTTTTCTTAGACAGCATATACTAGCGACCAAACTTAGAAAAACATTATTTAACATACTATCCAAACTAAAACGAAGCAGTGACATCCACCCCAACCTCTGCCCCAAACCTAGTGATAAACCAACCATCATAAATCCCTCACATAAGTCCATCATACCACCCTACCCAAAGGAAACTCCCTATTGTTCCTCAATATAAATCTAAGGAGTATTCTAAATAAAGTCCATGACCTCCATGCACTAATAGATTTATACTTCCATGACATAACCATTCTGACAAAAACTTGGCTAAAGCCACATGTAAAAAACAATGAAATCATCCCCCCAGGCTATAACCTATACAGGCTTGATTGACAAAATAAACATGGAGATGGTATAGCTATAATGTTCAAACAAAATCTAGAACTAGAATTCATCAACACCACACTACCTACATTTAATAGTGCTGAAATGCTCCTCTCCAAACTGAAAATCAATAAAAACAAAACTCTACTCATAGTGACTATCTATATTCCTCCAGGAGAAAACACTAACACAGTTGAAGAAATACTTCACTGGCTATTCACAACCTTCCACCAAAAAAACATCATTATGGGTGAAGTCAATACTGACTGGTCCACCTATAATTCCAATAATCCATCCAATTTACACGGTTTCTCCCAGCTCATACAAAAACCTATAAGCATAGACAAAAGGTCTAAAGTCCATCCTAGATTGGACTCTCACAAACAAATACAAGAGATCCCTTCTAACAAGATGCCTCCTCAATACCATGAGTGACCACCTACCCTCATTCCTAATCAAAAACAATCACACTCTACCCAAACAAGTAGTCTATAGGCTAATCCACAACAAAAAATAAAAATTAACAGCCACACTTAACTCCCTCCTCCAACAAATTAACTGGTCCCTCCTCATAACTCTACCACTAGACAACACCATCCAATACTTTACCACCATCTTCCTTAACATACTAAACAGCCTAGCCACGTGCAGAACAGGTAGAATAAAAATTACCACATCCCCTGGCTAACAAAGAACACTAAAAACCTGCTAAAAGAAAGAGACAGGGCATGGGATCACTGGTTAACTAACAAAAACAATGATGACCTACTACTGTTTAAGCAACTTAGGAAAAAACGCAAATCCCAAATAAAAGCTGACAAAAATTCTACTACACCACTGCTCAGCAAAAAAAAAAAAAAAAAAAAAAAAACAACCCCAAAAAGTTCTGGGCCATGATAAACAAACTCCTACAACCTGATAATGCTTCCACCCCCAATCTCACTATACCCCCCTCAACTGATAGCATCGCAACACAATTCAACTCCTTTTCCATAAACACAATGCACTCACTCATTAACTATGACAAAAACACCACTACTACACTTCCTATATCCAACAGTGAGAGAGTTAACTCCTTCTCCTTTAACCCCATCCCAACCTACATCATCAAAAAACTGCTCAGTAAGCTCAAGCCCAGCAGCCTAGCTGCTGACAACCTCTCAACAGAATTCCTCAAATCTGCCTCCAAAGTCACAGCCTACCCCATCTCTATCCTCCTCAACTGGTCTATCACCGAAATTATGTCCCACTAATCTGGGAAGTCTCCTACATCACTCCCTTGCATAAAGGTGGCGACTCTACCGAACTTACAAACTACAGACCCATGCAAATTTTTCCACCCCTGTGAAAAATACTAGAAAAATGTATTCACTCCCAGCTCCTAAACTACCTTCTCTCTAAAAACCTACTATCTAACACACAACATGGTTTCCGCCCACACCATAGTACAACTGCCCGCCTCAGCTTCACTAACGCAATAAGTCAATACAGAAATCATAATAAGTTTGTCTTATCTATCTTTCTAGACCTCTCAAAGGCCTTCGACACAGTTTCATACCAGAAATTACTGTCAGAAGTGGCCACATTAAATCTCAGTCATTCTTCCCTAGCTTGGTTCCATAGCTATCTAACCAAACATCAACAAGCATTTAGATGGCAACAGGAGCTATCATCTCTGCTTTCTGTCAACATAGCAGTTCCACAAGGCTCGATACTAGGCCCCTTACTCTTTACCATTTTTACAAAGCAACTCCATAAAACCACCTCTCTCCTCTCAGTCATCCAATATGCAGATGACTCGACTCTCATATACCCTGCATCCTCTCTAACACAACTACAGCCTACAGCACAACAATACTTCCTAGAAGTAGAATCTTGGCTAAGTAATGCTAAGCTCATACTAAACACAAGTATGCTCTTTCTCCCCAACAAGTCACCCAATCCCCACCCACTTTTCAAATCCACTCCACCAACAACACAACTATAACCTCCACTTCACAAACCAAACTACTAGGTATTACAATTGATAGCAAGCTAAAATTTGACCTACACCGATCTCAAACTATAAAAAAATGCATATTAATGTAGGATCTCTCTACCAAATCAAACCTTTGCTAACTAGCCAAGATAGACTAAACATCTCTTGGACTCATCTGTTATCCACTCTTCTCTACGCTGCTCCCATCTTTACCAACATTAATAAAAGTGACCTTCCTAAACTCGAGTCACGCTTCAACAAAATAGCCAAGTTTGCCACAAGCTTCCTACAGAGATCTCCCCACTGCTCCATCCTACATCAAATAAACAGGCTTGGACTACCACAACAAATAACCTAAACCCAATTAATTTTCACCCACCAACTAATATACCAACCAAATAGAACCCCAGCTCTACAACAAATACTCCCAACCATATACCAACACTCGCCAACTCCGATCCTCACACAAAACACTCCTGCAAGTATCCAAAAGGAGTATCAAAACCAGGGATGCCCTTTACTCCCACCACATTTCCAAACTTTGAAACTCAATTCACAAACACATCCTCAATAGTACCAACCTACACAAATTAAAAAAAAATGCTCAAAGGCCACCTCACTAGCAAATGGCTCTGCTCTTTTACCAGCCCAGGCTAACAGCAAACAACCCCACAACATCCTTCCTCCCCTCAGATAATAGGCACCACCCAGACTCCTCTCCCACTTTTTCCATCACCCACATATTTACCCCCTTCTTTATTAACCTAGAGAAGCAGAGCTAACAACACCTACCAGCTATTTAGACTAAGGAGACAACAACTACTATGTTTGTTATTCACTCTTCTTTGTTGTTACTACATCTATGCATACATAAAGGTCTACATTTGACATGTAAAAAAAACACAACTCTCTCTCTCTTTCTCTCTCTCTCTCTCTCTCTCTATATATATATATATATATATATATATATATATACAAAATCTAAATGTCTAAAATGCAAAGTGTAAAATACAATTGAAAAGAGCTGTCTTTACCTATGTAAAGTGCTTCTTATATAATGTAATGTACATTTTTTTTATTGTTCTTAAATATTTCTGTAAATCCTTTTTAAAATCTATACTGTAACTTTTTTTTTTTTTTTTTTTTTTTTAATTTGGAGCTTTTCTCCCTGGCCTCCACTGAAAATGGGCTTCCACCAAGATGGACTATCCTGGTCAACAAACTTAAAATAAATAAATAAATACATTTCCCCAGACTGCTGTAGTGACTCATCATCTCTGCCCAACCTGGGCCTGCCCTAAACTGTACCACAGCTGAACTCTAAACAAGGCATCATTACCTGTGACCACTTTGTGTACAATTCCATCATCTGGGTCTCCCAATGTGGCATTGTCTGTTGACTGCTGTGCCCCTTTCCCTCAGGTCCTCGACCTGGTATTCTCCAACTGCCCTTTCCTCTTGTGACTGGACACATCGAGTTCTTCGGCCATAGGAGAGTCACTGGTTGGCAATTCCTGGAACATTTTTTCTGCCTCTGAGACAATGGGCACCCACCTCTGCCTCAAATTCTGTACCACCGCCATCTCCAAAATAAATAAATAAATTAAGCACCACCTCATCTTATGACACTTATCACCTTACTAACGGGTTTGCTTTTTTTATTGTAATTTTTCTGTTCTTGAAGAAGTGCATAAAACAGTAACATAATATTGCAGTGGTTATTCCTTAGATTATGATAAGAATAAAAAGTTCTAGCCTTTACCCACAATTATTCTTGTTTTGTGGCAATAACATTGGTCAGTAGCCAAATCTCCCTAGCTGCATGGTTTGTCCCTGATCCCCATACTGATTCTTTACATTAGTCTCTCTTCTGAAATGTGCTTTCATATAGCAATAACCCATGCCTGGGTGTGGGTAATGCTGGATTTACCCACGGATGGCGTGGTTTGGTCCCAAGGGCGAAGCCCGAGGGACCAAACAAAGCCAACCATGGGTAAATACAGCATTACCCACACCCAGAAGTGGGTTATTGCTATTATACCATGACATTATTTAAGAAAAGAAACTATTACTTTTCTTAAATAATGGCATAGTATAATGCCTGTTTACTGCCCTTCCGCAGATGTCTGGCATCCGGCAGTTCTGATGTACCGCGCCTGCGCAGTACATCAGAGTTGAGCAAAAGCAACAGAGAAAGCAAGATCTCTGTTGCTTTTTTTACTGTTTTAAGCTATGTTAAATGGGTTTAACATGGCGAGACAGTTTTAAAATAAGCAACGGAGATGTCCGTTGCTTATTTTAAAACTGTCTCGCTATGTTAAACCCATTTAACATAGCGAAACAGTAAAAAAAGCAACAGAGATCCTGCTTTCTCCGTTGCTTTTTTTTTAAAACCTGTCTCGCTATGTTAAATGGGTTTAGTATAGCGAGACAGCTTTAAAATAAGCAACGGAGATTTCCGTTGCTTATTTTAAAGCTGTCTCGCTATGTTAAACCCATTTAACATAGCGAGACAGTGTTTTAAAAGTAGAGTTATACTAATGGAAAAAAGTCCGGGCGACCGGACCTTTTTCCATTAGTATAACTCGATTTACAATGTGCACGCTGGCCAATCAGCATGCACGTTTTGGGGAGGTCATGGTATAATATTAAAATAGCTACTTATTAACATTAATTAGAATCAGACATATTTAAATTAAATATTGTTTACTACTGTATTTTGTGTGTCATTTTTATTTTGTATATATTTATATAAAAAGTCATCCTAGAACAAGAATTTTGAGCAAGATCTAATTTACACACTAAGTTAATACTGTAAAGAGCCTGAATTATATTATAAAGATCACTGATATCCAACAATTTTGTTTCTGTTAATAAATAAATAAATAATATATATATATATATATTTTTTTTTTTTTAGTTTTGTTTCTTACTTTAGACTATGTCTAACATTTAGCATACTTTTATTAAAGATCTACCAGGCATTCTTACTTCAGGTATGTAAACTATATTAACAGGCATTCTTATTTCAAGTATGCAAACTATACAACCATTATCAAAATCGCTGTCAACTTCTTAGCACAAAAAATTGTGACAAAGCCAAAAACAATGGGACAGGGACAAATCCCAAATACCACTGTGACAAACTTAGAGATTAGCTCGAATAAAAGGTCTTGTGTCACCATGCCTCTTCTAAAGGATATGAAGTCTGAAACCCAAAACCCACCATCACTTAGTCAATCCAGTCATCACTGATTTGCAACAAAATCCAGAAAACCACAAATCCCATGAGGAATGGACCAAAAATATGAGACAAAAATCTGGACACTCTGTGAAAATCTGGCAGTCGAGAGGTATGATTGTCAAGTATTAAATGTTCTTATTCCTGTACCATATGGCTGTTAAACAATGCATGTTAGTGGTTTTGCAGTCCATAACGCAACATGCAAGAAATATCATCCTAAATTATTCACTTTGTACTTCTAATATACATTCAGTTATCTCCAATAACAGCAGTTAAGTGGCTGCAACTGCAACTCTGCATGCACAGTAATGAACTGATACTTGAATTTGCTTCCCAGCCTATGAACAGCCCCAGAAACTGCTGCTCCCACAAACCACACATGAAAAACAAAAGTAGGGACAAATTCTATTGCTCTGAAAACATAAAATGATGCCAGAACAAGAGGTTAGCTTCCGTTGAAGGATATGCAATCCAAAACTCAATTAGATGACACCATTCATTGACCTCAGTGACCTGCCAGAAAACCACACAGTACTCCACAGTGAACAACACCTGTGATCAAAGGAAGCCCCACGATAAAAACAATGCTCAGCTGTACCAACCTCAATGGCTGCAATTGTCCTTCACTGCCATTGTGCATAAGTCCAAGCCCTGTAGAGCAAACCCTTGCAAAGGAACACCAGGTCCACTAGCCCACAAAAGGAAGCATGGCCTTTGAAACACCAACCCACCAACAAACTCAAACAAAATAAATACCATAACACCCCACCTACTGCTACTGCCAAAAAAGTTTTTTTATTTCATTAATGGAATGTTTGAGCTCTAAATAATGGACAACAAATTTGAAAGACTACTCCTAGGTAGCTGGCAATATTTGCATAAGGACAAAAACAGTGAAGCAAATACAATCCTTTTCCTTGCTACGGTAAATGCAAACGTTAATATAAACACAATCTGAAATTAAAACAGCAGCGATGAATGACATCCAACAAATACAATACATCATTCCCTTGAGGAACAGACTGACAAGACATTAGTACACTGATATACAAGTTTCCTTACAAAATAGTCTAGGAAACATTCCTAGAAGGCAATACTCCATGGAAAAGCAATAACCAAATACAGTTTCGTCACTTCAGAAACAATATCTAACCAAGACTTGCAGATATCCCTCTCTTCACAATATACTAATTCAAAGTGAAAAACACACAAGAAAAATTCTCCATGTGACACATCGGGGGAAGGTCAGATTCTGCCCAATGAAAACAGTTCTCATAATCGACCTGAAAAAAAAATGGAACAAAGATTCAGAATAATGTGACTATAAAATACTCTGGCTATCAACCCCCAGTGCTATCAATGGTCAACCATTCAACGCGTATAGAGCAAGGCTGTTTGTCATGAATGAATCAAACCCCCAGGAACCACCTGCTACAAAGCAAAAAAAAAAAAAAATTATATATGTAACTACTAATATGTACCACCATGCCCTCTACTGTTAACCTGAGGACAACCTGCACATATATAGCCGGTGTTAGGCACCCATGGAACCCGGGGCCGCTGGGAGCCCCTGATTTTCTCCCAGTGAATGAGGGCTCTCATGCAGTAGCTGCAGGTTGCTGCATCTCCTTAGTTCGTTCCTTAGCAACTTGCGGAATTCTTCACGGTTGTACGACATCACCGCACAATCCCAAACTTTTTCCCATTTTTTTTTTTTTGATTCATTTGTAAGCTGCACTCAGTCAGGTCTGCTTCAAAGCAGCAAGGGATCTAATTGGCTGCAGCTGCCAGGGAAGTATTTTTTTTATAAAACAAGGAAGTGATGAAGCAAGGACCTAACTGGTTCTTGCAAAAGCACTTCACATCTCAGCTGCCTTTAAAAATGCATATGTGGATAGGACGTGGGCCTATGGTAATTGCTCTGAAATGGAATAGTTACTGCACATCAGTTTCTAGGAAATTATGGCAGTATAGTTAGCACTTCAGGTTGCCAATCCTTCTTTTAGGCACTCTTCATGTGAGGAGAGGCAATACAACAGTTATTTTGACTTGAACAAACATGGGACCACCACAGCTTACTTACTGTGCAGACAGGCTATAGTCTTTTGGGGGTAGGTCATAAACTATAACTGAAGTATCCAAGCAATTTGCCTTCTAGGGAAAACAACTCTCCATCAGATACACTAAAGTAAAAATACATTTTCTGACACATTAATAGAAAGTGGACAGATGAGCATTTTCAACAAAAGGAGCCTCTTTAAGCGACCTGTTTGTAAAAGCAGATAGTGTTCAGATAATAATATTTGGAACCAAAGAAAGGACTAGAAAATAATTACTTTATTTTCTTTTAAATGAGCAATTTTCTTTATGCATTTCTTTCACTTCTTCTGATTCAGAAATACTAAGCAAGAACATACACTGTGAACCTGATCCTAATTACCTCCACATGCCCAAAAATTGTGGTATGTCTTACTTTTTCTCTTATTGTAGTTAACATCCATTGCAGGTCCGAGTATAGAAAATGGTATTAGGATGATTGATTGATTGATGTCACCTGGCAAACAGACTGAACTATGTATCTACTGAGAGGATATCCCTTCCCCAGAGTTTCAGTTACCTCAGAGTTTATTACATTCAGTAAAGGGGAAGGTAGGAGGTGACCCCCACAATGGGGATTTGCCTGAATACAAAACAACATTTTGAATTCAGAGTTCAAACTTTGTATTACAGTTAAAATTTAATTCAGCTAAAAGGGCATAAGTTGGATGTCTGAAATTCATCAGAGACCATTGCTCTTGTCCAGAAAGAAAACAATAATAAATTGTTTCTTGCTTCAAGACTATCCACCTTTGAGCCTGGCTGATTTGCTGTTAAGTTGTTAAAGAAATTATTTGTCCTAAAAAGAAGTCAAGGTGGCATTTTCCCCATGAATGGCATCAGTCTAAGAGGTAAATCTTTAGTACTCATGCACTTTCTAGGAATTCCTTGTCATATGCTGTTCCTAAAGGGTTGGACTATTTTCCAGGTTATACAACTCAGTATTGTTTCATTCATTAGTGAAAGCAAAAATGTTAGCTATTATTTGCACACTTGCCAGGATCCCCTCAAATTTTACTGGCCTAACAATAACATTATTTATTTTTAAAATCTTTTTCATCTCAGGCTTTCAATATTTATCTATTCATCAGTTTTAGACTTGAATTTTATGTTAGAAACTCTAACTTCCAAACTGTTAAGGCTATTTGAGTCACTGGATTTATTTATTTTTCATCCTCAAAGACATTTTCACTAGAGACAACAACTAGTCAGAAGAGTGTCTCAGCTAAACCCTGATGGTCAGATCACCTTAGTCACTCCTTCACAATGAGAACAACAATGAAAGCAGACTCATATAATGCTTAAGGAATTTGTTTATTTGCTTTTTATAACCATGGTAATTCATGAGCCAGAGGCCATTTTCAGTGGATGCTCAGAAGTTCCAGAAACAATGGTAGAATTAGAATGGCTCTGTACAAGGACCGACTTACACAAATATGGTGTTTGGACTCTCAGATGGATTCCCTCTGGGAGTGGGTATGCATCATGGTTCAGCTCTTAGCCCGCTCCTGTTTATGCTACTGATGTGCTACCTAAGCAGATAGAGGAGTGCTAGTCAAGCTGGAAAGAGGGTTGGTGATGTGTGACGCAGAAGTGCCAGTACAGCAAGAAAGAGGGTTGGTGATGTGTGACGCAGAAGTGCCAGTCAAGCTGCAAAGAGGAGTGGTGATGTGTGATTTAGGAGTGCCAGTCAAGCTGTAAAGAGGGGAGTGATGTGTGATTTAGGAGTGCCAGTCAAGCTGTAAAGAGGGGTGTGATGTGTAATGGGGGAATGCCAGTCAAGCTGTAAAGAGGGGTGATGATATGTGACACAAGAGTGCCAGTCAAGCTCTAAAGAGGAGCGGTGATGTGTGATGGGGGAATGGCAGTCAAGCTGTAAAGAGAGGTAGTGATGTGTAATGAGGAAGTGCTAGTCAATCTGTAAAGAGAGGCTGTGATGCAGGAGTGACAGTCAAGCTGTAAAGAGAGGCGGAGATGTGTGATGGGGGAATGCCAGTCAAGCTGTAAAGAGGGGAGTGATCAGTACATCTGTGTGACCCTAAGGTCAGGGCACTAGCAGCAGGGCACTTGGGGAGGCTTGAGGTAATGGAGATGGCATGCTGAGATAGGTAGTGGGAAGCACATTATGTGACAGTCATAGAGGTCAGGATATCAGTGCAGAAACTAGCATAGTCATGGTTGTGGAATGGGTAGTGGAGAACATAATGCAGTGGTTTTGTCACAATTTGCAGTAGGGCAGAGGACAATTTGGTGAGGAGGATTTGACATGCAGGAAGAAGGTAGAACAAGACAGGGCTGTCCAACTGAGGCTTGGATGGTGAAAGAGGGGACCTGCAGTAATCAGGCAAAACTGCGAAAGAGGATAAAGGAGAGGCTCTAGATCAAGAAATGTGGTGAGAGTTGACACATCCTCACCCCATGTAAAACTAGGAAAAGGGGGCTGTGGTGATTGGGCCACTGTTGGCCGAAGGAGAAGAGGAGGGCGAATGCATGCCAGAAGGCAGGAAGAGAGGAGGAGGGTTAGGAGTGTAGCAGTGAGGGTAGGAACTTTGAATGTTGGCAGTATGACTAGTATAGGAAGAGAGCTAGCTGATATGATGGAGAGAAGGAAGGTTGATATATTGTGCGTGCAAGAGACCAGATGGAAGAGAAGTAAGGCCAGGTGTTTAGGAAACTGGTTCAAATTGTTCTATCATGGTGTGGATGGCAGGAGAAATGGGGTAGGGGTTATACTGAAGGAATAATACACCAAGAGTGTTTTAGACGTGAAGAGAGTGTCTGACAGAGTGATTTTTATGAAGCTCGAAATTGATGGTGTAATGATGAATGTTGTTAGTGCATATGCTCCACAAGTTGGGTGTGGGATGGATGAGAAAGAGAAATTTTGGAGTGAGTTGGATGAAGTTGTGGTGAGTGTACCCAAGGTTGAGAGACTAATGATTGGAGCGGACTTCAATGGGCATGTTGGTAAAGTGAACAGAGGGGATGAGGAAGTGATGGGTAGGTATGGTGTTAAGGAGAGGAATGCAGAAGGTCAGATGATTGTGGATTTTGCGAAAAGGATGGACATGGCTGTGGTGAATACGTATTTTAAGGAGAGGGAGGAGCATAGGGTGATGTACAAGAGTGGAGGAAGATGCACACAGGTGGATTATATCCTATGTAGGAGGGCCAGTCTGAAGGAGATTGGAGACTTTAAAGTGGTGGCAGGGGAAAGTGTAGTTAAGCAGCATAGAATGGTGGTCTGTAGGATGACGTTGGTGATCAAGAAGAGGAGGAGGAGTGTGAAAGCAGTGCCAAGGATTAAATGGTGGAAGTTAAAAAAGGGTGATTGTGAAGTGGAGTTTAGAGAAGAGTTAAGACAGGCACTGGGAGGCAGCGGAGAGTTACCGAATAGCTGGGTAACTGCAGCAGAACTAGTAAGGGAGACTGCGAGAAAGGTGCTTGGTGTGACATCTGGACTGAGGAAGGAGGACAAGGAGACCTGGTGGTGGAATGACGAAGTACAGGAGAGTATACAGAGGAAGAGGCTGGCGAAGAAGAAGTGGGATTGTCAGAGAGATGAAGAAAGTAGACAGGAGTATAAGGAGATGAGGAGCATGACAAAAAGAGCGGTGGTGAAGGCTAAGGATAAGGCATATGGAGAGCTGTATGAGAGATTGGACACTAAAGAGGGAAAAAAGGACCTGTACCGATTGGCTAGACAAAGGGACCGAGCTGGGAAAGATGTGCAGCAAGTAAGGGTGATAAAGGATAGTGAGGGAAAGGTACTCACAAGAGAAGAGAGTGTGTTGAGTAGATGGAAAGAGTACTTTGAGGGGCTGATGAATGAAGAGAATGAGAGAGAGAGAAGGTTGGATGATGTGGGGATAGTGAATCAGGAAGTGAAACAGATTAGCAAGGAGGAAGTAAGGGCAGCTATGAAGAGGATGAAGACTGGAAAGGCTGCTGGCCCAGATGACATACCAGTGGAAACATGGAGGTGCTTAGGAGAAATGGCAGTGGAATTTTTAACCAGATTATTTAATGAAATTTTGGAAAGTCAGAGGATGCCTGAGGAGTGGAGAAAAGGTGTTTTGGTACCTATCTTTTAGAATAAGGGTGATGTGCAGAGCTGCAGTAACTACAGAGGGATAAAACTGATCAGTCACAGCTTGAAGTTAGGGAAGAGAATAGTGGAAGCTAGGTTAAGAAGGAGGTGATGATCACTGATCAGCAGTATGGTTTCATGCCAGGAAAGAGCACTACAGATGCAATGTTTGCTCTGAGAGTGTTACTGGAGAAATACAGAGAAGGTCAGAAGGAGTTGCATTGTGTCTTTGTAGACTTGGAGAAAGCATATGACAGGGTGCCTAGAGAAGAGTTGTGGTATTGTATGAGGAAGTCGGGAGTGGCAGAGAAGTATGTAAGAGTGGTACAGGATATGTACGAGGGTAGTGTGACAGTGGTGAGGACTGCAGTGGGAGTGACAGATCCGTTTAAGGTGGAGGTGGGATTACATCAAGGATCAGCTCTGAGTCCTTTCTTATTTAGAGTGGTGATGGACAAGTTGACAGATGAGATCAGACAGGAGGCCCCGTGGACTATGATGTTTGCAGATGACATTGTGATCTGTAGTGAGAGTAGGAATCAGGTTGAGGAGTCTCTGGAGAGGTGGAGATATGCTCTAGAGAGCAGAGGAATGAAGGTCAGCAGGGCTAAGACAGAATATATGTGTGTAAATGAGAAGGAGTGTATAGGAATGGTGAGGAAGCAGGGAGTAGAGTTGGTAAAGGTGGACGAGTTTAAGTACTTGGGATCAACAGTTCAGAGTAATGGTGAATGTGGAAGAGAGGTGAAGAAGAGAGTACAGGCAGGGTGGAATTGGTGGAGAAGAGTGTCAGGAGTGATTTGTGACAGACTGGTACCAGTAAGAGTGAAAGGGAAGGTCTACAAGACAGTAGTGAGACCAGCTATGTTATATGGGTTGGAGACAGTGACACTGACAAAAAGGCAGGAGTCAGAGCTGGATGTGGCAGAGTTAAAGATGTTAAGATTTGTACTTGGTGTGACTAGGATGGATAAGATTAGGAATCAGTATATTAGAGGGTCAGCTCATGTTGGACAGTTTGGAGACAAAGCAAGAGAGACGAGATTGCATTGGTTTGGACATGTGCTGAGGAGGGATGATGGGTATATTGGGAAAAAGATGCTAAGGATGGAGCTGCCAGGTAAGAAAAAGAGGAAGGCCTAAGATAAGGTTTATGGACGTGGTGAGAGAGGACATGCAGGCGGTTGGTGTGACAGAGCAAGATGCAGAGGATAGGAAGAAATGGAAAGAGATGATCCACTGTGGCGACCGCTAACGGGAAAAGCCAAAAGATGATGATGATAAAAGATGATGATGGTGATTGATGATCCACAGTCAATAAAGACCCAGCAGAAAGTACACACAGTTAATCTGTAGTATATAAAAAAATATTCAAGAGAAACAGAAAAAATTAGCCAGATACCAGTGGCCATGAGCAGTGACAAAATAAATACATTGCAGAAGAAAATATAGGTATAATGTGTAATTAATGGTTTAACATGGTGGTGGGCAAGGAAGTGAAAAATACATTTTTAGCAGTGAGATGGATAGCAATGGTCAGTTAAACACAATGTGCATCAGAGCATGACATACATGTTAATAAACAAAAACACCTGTGATGTGCAGCACAGTAGAACAAATAAAATTAAATTACAGAAAAATGAATAAAAAATATTATTTAACTACTTTCTCTTAAAAATGTTATGGTTACAGAAAAATGAATAAAAAATATTATTTAACTACTTTCTCTTAAAAATGTTATGGTTACTTTAAATATACTTATAGAGGGAGCATTAGCAATATAAGTATGTGAGTAGCGGGAGGTGAAAAAGAAAAGTAGGAGGAGAAGAAGACACTTTCTTAACAGGTATTTATGATAGAAATACATGTAAAATAACCATAGGAAAGAAGAACAATTACGAACTGATAGATACATTACAGGCGAATAAAAAAAAATAAAAAAGGAAGATAGAAGACAAAAAATTTCAAAGTGAATTTAAATAAACATGCATTTAAAAAATTAAGAGATGCAAGTGAGATAAGTATTGATTGAACAGCTGGGGTAATTCAGGTGAAGAAGCACTGCAACAAAAATAGATGAAATTTTAGAAGAATGTAACAAAGTGATAAGAAGAAAGGTGCCAAATGGTTAGAGTGTTCAGTACAAGACTGAAATCTCCTGAACACAGGCATTGATTGTATCAAACAAGATCTCTGCTATATCCACTTATCCTGCAGCGCACTTTAAGGGGGCTGTCAGTTTGTACAGCCCAGCCTGTCTATATGTGGAGTTTTTTATTTCTCCCATTGAGTGAAAGGATACTGCATGTTTTGTTGTTGGTAATATTCCCATAATAAGGTGGTCCTTTCCCCAGGATTCAGCCATGGACATTGGTGTTGTCTAAGGTAGGCACCTAGCCTTATGTCAGTCTGAGGTTAGTAATATGGACTCTGATGAGTTCCTGGATGTGGTTTCAGTGATGAGTCTAACCTCTTGCATTTTAGCACCTTGACCTTTGAGGCTGTAGAGATCTTGTTTTGACTTGCCAGGTCCAATTATTCTACAGATTGTTCATTCCTCCTTTCATTCCTCCTTTGGTACTGAAACAGGCACTGATTATTCAGTTGCCTAAGAAGGTCATTTTGCATATGAAAGCTTGTGGAAAATGACTGCCTAATCTTGAACCTCCTATTTATTTCAAAGGTAGTCAAGAAGTTGGTCTGTGTACAGCTGTACTCACATTAGACATGTCATAGGTTGTTGGATTTTTACCAGTCTGGGTGTAGTCCAAAGCATGAAGTTTACACACATTGGAATATGTATACATATCTTAATGGGGAGAGATTAATGTAAAGACGTCACTGTTACTTGAGTACCCTGTGTCGTTTGACATGGTGGATCATGGAATCCTGATCACACACCTGTGTTTGCATTGTGGGTTATTGAGCACAGTCCTTAATTGGTTTGTTTTTTACTTGTGTTTGTGTATGTCTGTGTGTGTACCTTACATGTGCTAGGTGGTCTAAATTCATCAGGAGTCTTCCAACTGAAATGTGAGGTACCCCAAGGTACAGTTTTAGCGCCACTGTTTTTTTTTTATCCTATATATGGTGCCACTCAGGTTGGTCCTGGTAAGTAAAACCATCTTTCTTCAACCTTATGCCAATTACATTTAACTGTATTATTCTTTCTTTCCAGAAAGTGTGCTAAGTCACTCAACCCTGGAAAACTTCCTGGGTGTAAGTCTTGAATGGATGTGCACATATTTTTCAAAACTCGATCTGGCTAAGACTGAATCTATTCTGGTTCAGGCCACCATCCATCCATCTCAAATTCCTTGTTAATCATATTTAGTATCTACAGGAGGTGAGATCAGCTGGAGTTTGTATCATGTTTTAGATCTAGACTTAGTCTTACTTTGGGACACTGAAGCACCAGCTGTTGCCTGTCATCAGGATTTCATATTTCCATCTGAAGAATAATAACCCTACTTCTCGATACTTCTACTACTTACCTCTGTTCCGCTCTTTATTACTTCTTTCTTCTTTTCCCTTATCTTCTTTTTTCCTTTTTCCTCTTCCCCTCCTCTGCTTATTCTGTTTATTTACCCATGGCTTGAGTGTGTTTCTTTGGGCTTGAGCCTGTGTGCCTCAGGCTAAGTAATTCCCATGGCTTTCTCTTGTATTTCTTTGGGTTTGTTTGGCTTTGAGTCTGTCTGCCACACATTCTGTAATCCCCATGGCTTTCCCTTGCATGTCTTGTGTATCTGTAGTCTTTTCTATGTCTGTCCCATAGCTGTCTTGTGTACCTCTGCAGTGCGACTGTTCTGCATGTCAATAACTGTCTGTCTTGCGTGATGGGGTCAGTTAATCTAATGCTGCTTGTGTGTTTCAGTCTTGCCATATTGCTGTCATGGTCTTGTGTTTGGGAGTGGTGTCTCAGTTCTGTTTTGTGGTAGTACTGCCTTAGTCTTGTATGGGTTTCTGTTCAGTCTTGCAGTAGTTTTGCCCTGGACCTGTGTTTCTTTCCTGTGGGGGTGGGTGCCTCTGTCCTGTGTTCCAGAGTCCGTGTGGGTGTTAATGTTCAGTCTTGCTATAGTGCTGTCTTTATCATGTGTTTATCCTGTATGCAAGAATCTGTGTAGCTGTCTGTCTTCTGCATCTGTTCAGTCTTGCTATAATGCTGTCTTTATCTTGTGCGGGTGTCTGTCTTGTGTGTGGGAGTCTGTGTGGGTGTTAATGTTAAGTCTTGCTGTAGTGCTTTCTTTATCATTTATGAGTGTCTATCCTGTGTGCAAGAGTCTGTGTAGCTGTCTGGCTTCTGTCTCTGTTCAGTCTTGCTATAATACTGTCTTTATCTTCTCTGGATGTCTGTCTTGTATGTGGGGGTCTGTGTGGGTGTTAATGTTCAGTCTTGCTTTAGTGCTGTCTTTATCATGTGTAGGTGTCTGTCCTGTGTGCAAGAGTCTATCTATCTTGGTGTACCTCTGTCCTGTGTGAGGGAGTCTGTGTGAGTCTCTCTGTTCAGCCTTGCTGTATTGATGTCTTTGTCTTGTGAGTCAATGCTGTGTCTGGGAGTCAGTGTGGGTGTCTTTGTGTACCTCTGTGGGACTGGCTACCTTGATGCAGTACAGAGACTTCTTGTAATGCAACAACATTTCTACTTAATGTCAATTAGTCATAGCTATCAATTTCATGGCATAAAACATCCGGACAAAGCCAAAGATAATGAGGACGCAGCCCTAAAAATCAGGACACATTTTAAGTATTGCTCCTATAAACTTAAAAAGTTGCTAGAATAAAAGATGTTACCATGCATTTTCTGAAGGTTATGACGTCAAACTGAAATGCCTATCATTATTTAATGAATTCAACCCTCAATGATTTGCCACTAAAATCCAGAAAACTACATATTTTGAGGAACAGACTAAAAATGAGTCAAATCTAGACATTCTGTGAAAATCTGGGCAGTTGAGGAGTATGCAATCAGAGTGTGTGTGCACCTGTGAGTGGTTACCTTGCTGTGGTACAGGGGTTTGTCTTAATGTAACATTGCTACTAAATGTCAGATACTGTGTGCACCTGAGAGTTACTACCTTGTTGAGGTACAGGAGTTTGTCATAATGTAGCATTGGTACTAAATGCTAGTCAGTGTGCATGCACCTGTGAGTGGTTACCTTGCTGTGGTACCGTTACGAAACTGGTAATAAATGCGAGTCGATGTGTACCTCCGCACATCAGTTCTTAATAATCTGAATGCAGTAACACTATAGTGGTCATTAAATGGTGCTGGATGAGCTTGACAGGGTAGGGGGGTGTGACGGCCATTTGGTCATACTTTATATTCTCCTGAGTAGGGCCTTCAATTTGAAACTTGCTGGGGGCCCCCAAAATGTTAGCACCAGCCCTCTGCAAACAAAAGTACCTACAGGTCATCACGGATATAGCACTTGCTATAGCAAGTTCACGTCAAAATCTGATCCCTTCCCAGTTACACTGACACAAAACCAGTTATAAGCCCTCCTTGCACTTACCTCATTTCCTCTGAACTCTCCTACTTTCCAAATTTAACCCTTCCACCCCCAACACTCTAACTCTCTTCTGGTACAATCTTAACCCCCATTACTATTCCTACCTGACCATCAGCCGAAGATGTCCCTGGACAAATTGGTTTGTTCCCAAACCTCATTTGTTCTAGGCAGATATTCAAAAGATATATCATTTTCTTACATGGGTCTGTGTCTTAGGTTGGGAATAAAATTAGTAGCATTTCTTATTAGTGCAGAAAATCAGTAAGGCAATTAATTACCTGCACGTATGATGTACTATTGTTTTAAAATAAAACAATATTAAGATTTTAATAGTGTTCTCAGGCAAAACAAACAAATCTGAACACATGAAAGAAGAAAAAGAAAAAAAAGTAGATAGGGCTTGCTTATTTTTTGAGACTTGCTTAATTACAGAGTAACACAGGAGTCCTCTAACACTTAATATTCCTGATCTGCATAGTGACTGTTGTTGAAATCATTAAACAGCATTTCCACAAAAGCTGAGCTAATGTTATATTAAAACAGCAGAAACAATAGGACTATTGTCCACAATCTCTTGAAATTAAAATTTCATTATTACTTACAACAGATCTAGTATGCAGAAACCGAATTTGCAGTTTACAACAGCTGTTTAGAACCTTCAAGTGCCGTTGTAAAAACCAAGCTGTATTGTACTTCCCAGGAGGAATATCATAATGATCTTACAGTTGTGTGGACCAGTTTGCCTAATTTGCAAACATTAAACATAGGTAAGTGTTGTAAAGATTACAATTTTGAAAGAAAGGATAACTTCTGGGAGTCACAAGTGACCGCCATATAGTATGGATACTAGAATTCCTGTTAGCCATGTTAAGCAATATCTGCCACATAAGGCATTATATGTACACTTTGTGAAATAAAAATATTTTAAAGCATTCATTATAGCATAAACACTGTGTTATAACTTCATAACAAACTAGACAGTACCCAGTAAAGAATATTTTGAATAATTTCTGTACTTTAGCATATAAACAGAACAACATTTTCAGTGTGTATGATTTGTTTGTGATCACGGAAAATAGGAAAAACTAAGTTTACTAAATTATTTTTTTTGTATCTTGTTAAGATCAGTTCATATGTAGGACAGCTATTTCTTGACTAAAGCAATTTATCAGGGTTCTCACAAACTATTTATTAATACAAATAGTTACCTTCCAGGCAGTTGGAAGAAAACATCTGGGCACTCAGCTTATAATAAATGCAAAAAACAGAAAATCAGGAAACTGAAATAGCATACCTTTTTGCAGAAGCAAACTGCTTGTACTCTACGTGTGGAAAGATTTTCCTGCCTCAGCCCCTTTACTTAAATATATTAATGCTGAGGCTGCATACCCTCAGGAAAAAGGTTGTGTGACTTACCTGAGATTGCATTATCTCTTACTTAGAATACAGTCCAAGCTTCTTACTGCAAACTATATTAAATCAAACAGATACATGTTGATATCTCTGTGGAATGCATTGATACAATCCTCAAAATCATCTTTTTTTTCTAAAGTTCTTCTTGAATTTTCTTAGTTTTAATCAATTAATATATCCTCTGCATGTGAATCACAATCAGTGTGTTTATTTTGTACTACACACCTAAGGAAATGCTGATCCACTGCATTGTTATTGTGTCCATATATAGTGTGATTTGTTATACTTCTGTTTATTACTTATTTCTCATTATGGCTTCCAAGCATTTATGGGTTGCCTTCCTTAACCAAGTGCCTTTCCAATCAATAAGAACCAGCATAAGAAAGTGCAGGGTGTGGGTGAAAAAATACAGCACTATGACTGTTGTCCAAGATGAACTGCAGTAAAATATCAGCCATTATTTTTCTCTTGCTATTCATATTTTCATAACTAATGCAGTACATATCAAGAGGAATGGTGTGAAATGTCATGATGGGTGAGAGAAAATTATGTTGTCACTGTCCATGCATTGTCCATGCACAATACACTGTTGAAGTGACTCCCTCACCCCATGTGGAAAAAAAAGGAATAAGGTTGGGGATGGATAAATGGCTAGATTGTTTCTATATGTATATTGATATTTTGAAAAACAAGTAATTTATAAACCAATCTACTATTACAGGTAGGTGAAAGATGGCATTGAAGAAAATTGTCATTGATATTTGCAATGCAAACGTGACGTCTTGTGACTCAGTCAATGCTGTTTATGCCACACTAATTGGACAGCTTAGTCAACATGCCTGTTATAAATTGAGAAAATTCCATTAGAAACAAGTTCAGTTGATTAAATCTTCTTGGGAAGCTAGGCTTTCTAATGAGGAATGCATAATTAGACCACACTAGATAATTTTACCTGAGCAGGAAAAAAACTAACTAAAATCAGGGAAACTCTGCAAAAGTCTAAAGAGCTAAGGCTTGTACTTACCAGCAATACCATCAATTGTACTGCCAGAAACTGTATAGACTTTTTCAGAGCATCTCATACATTAGAGTTGCATTCTTTATGCAGTGAAAATAAAATTAATAATAATAATAATAAAATGGACTGTGAAAGAAAGGCCTGTTCTTCTACTCTATTTAAAATGAAAGTGATTACCAATAAACAATGTTGCCCGTCATGCACATTCTCTCACAAGTATTTTTCCCTTTGCCCAAGACTGGACATGTAACGCACCAAAAAGGAGACACAGAAACAGAGAGAAATTGCAACAGGCCCAACTATTAATTGACTTGAATTCCCAGTCATCTGTGTTAAAATCAAACCTTTTATGAGACACTTGTAAAAATACGAAGAATATAAAAAGGGGTAGCCATTTGAAATGGCGGGACCTGCAAAAGCAAGTCCAGAAACATAGAAAATGAATGGCTAAAAAAATGGACTTATGAAATATTCCCTTTTCCCTGAGGTATTGTGATCTTACACTTGGTATATAAAGTCCGGGGGACAAAAAATAAGTTTAAGGAGAAGAGCGATCTTTAAGACTCACTCTTTTCCTGGATTTTCAGTCCTTTGGTTTAGATTGTCAGCATTCAGCATTACAAGTGCCAGCATTTAAATAGGGATCCATATCAGGGACAGTCTACAAATATGTGAACAGCTGAAACGTATGCTTACCAAACGTAAGATCCGTTTTACAATTGCTAACCCTTATCTTTCAGTTCTCCTCACTTTTGCAGAATGTTCTTTGTTTAACCTATATATTTGCCCATGTCTCATAATTTTTTTTGATTTTCACATAAATAACTGATGATTTCAGTCATTCAGTAATGCCAGCCATTAAAATTTCATACTTCCTGTTTCAAGAAAATAAATCATGTTGATGCCAAAATGTATTATTTCACACAATGTTCCCTTATTCACTTCAACATTAAAAATGAACTACATTTTGCTATTTGACATCAACTAAGTTTTGGTCCCAATTCTTCAGAAAAAGACCTAGCACATAATAAGGAGATACTTAAAACAAAATATGAGAGAGAGAGAGAGAGAGAGAGAGAGAGAGAGAGAGAGAGAGAGAGAGAGAGAAAGAGAATAGCCAGAGTGATCCAACAAAGCCAACCATGGGAAATCCTATGATACCTACATCCAGCAATACCCTGCAAATATCCTGGTGAACAACCACCTAGAACAGAATTTCTTATTGCCATGTGAATGTTCAGATTTGGTTGAAGACAAGTGTCCTCACATTTGAATTTAGGTAGTAGTTTCCAAGATATGAAAAGTTTAAAATGACATTGATGTTTGAAACTTTTAAGACTGGATTTTTTAGCTTGACTTCTCAGAAAATGTTCCTGAATTTATGGATGTGATTAGGCTGTAGAAGAGTAACATTCCATAACTTAGAGCCTTCTAAAAGGAAGGAAAGTATTTTCTCACCACAACTAAGAATAAAATGATTGTCTATTAGATTGTTACATATTCTACAGTAACCTAACTTTATATGATCATATGATTTGATTGTACTTCTAAGTGCATTTCACTAGAACAGAGTCTGTAGCAACAATATTTATTTTTAACTTTTTGTTGATCAGGTTAGTTTTTGGGGAAAACCAAATTGCTATTTATATAGGCTAAGGACATTTCACCATGACACAAGGGATTATCTTCTATACTACCATTGCAGGGAAGTAAAGTTCTAATTATAAAAAAGATACTTTATGATATGGAGAGGAGCTGTATCTGTAATGGAGTTAAGGGAAAAAGAAATAAGAATGTTTTTATTGCACCATAGCAAGGTGAAAATGTGATTAAATAATGCAGCAAATGTTAAAATTAATGAATATATCCAAGTCAAAAGCTATTTTGAATGAAAAATTGTGGAAAACCTTGCTGTTGCAAGTAGCTATGTGACTATGTGATGATAAAAGAAGAAAGAATGGCTACATATAGAACAATAAAAATAAAAGGTGGGCATTGGAAGCAGATTTAGGCAAGTTGTAGAAATTTTGAAGTGAAAATTAGTGTAACACATTGTGACCAGAAATATATATATATATATATATATATATATATATATAGATATATATATATATATATATATATATATATGGGTCTACTTTGTTTCATTGAAAGCTCATTTCACTGAATTTGAATTCGCCCTGACCAAATCGCTGAAAGCTGAAATTACTGAAAACTCATTTCACTGAAGTGAAGTACTGGCACTGTGTAGAGTACTGCAAGGCAAATAAAAGGTATATGCCCTTTTCCCCACTGTAGTACAGTCCTGGAGTTAGCATATATAATTAGGGGGGTGTGGGGGTAGCCCTCTCCTGGTTTGATTTTATATTATATTTCACTGAAAGCTTCAAAAAATATATTTTAAACCATAGACATGTATACTTATAACACCAGTGACTAACTCTTTCCAGAAGACAATATTAAACCCAAACTAATTGGGGGGGGGGTGCACCCCCCACCCCCAGTGCTATAGATGCTATAGAACCTTCTATAGAATGCCCACAGGAATTGGAAAAAAAGGGATGTGCCCTCAGTTCGGAAGAAAATAAGCTAAGAGAAGAGTTAATTGATTTAATAGACAAGGACAGATATATCAAGATCAATGAAAGAAATAGACCGCAGAATGTTAATAAAACAAATGAACACAGTAATTAGGACTGTTCATAGAGATTCATGCGATATAGCAGAAGTAAACAGGATATATTACTGTGCAGCTAAATTAATAACTGATAAAGGTCTACCACAAGAACACAGGGTTGTGAGGGAAAGGAAGTGAGAAATCAAATACCATCATGGAAATGTCAAATAGAGAAAATTATAAAGCAATTAAGACAAGAAATTCCACTGTTAGAAGACTATAGAAGATGGAACAGATCAACCAAAATACCAAGAAAGATAGATGTAATAAAAACAATGTGCAATATTATAACAGATCAGGATCTATTATGCACTATTGCAAATAACAAACTAAAAATTTCAGCACAGGCAGAAAGACTTAAAATATATGAAGATAAATATAAAAAGAAAAGTGCAAAATAAGCAATTTATTGATGACCCAAAAAGGTTTTGTAGAGAACTGGGAAATAAGGTAAAAGGAATTGAAAGACCGCCAAAAAAAGAATAAATAGATACATTTTGGAGAAGTATCTATGAAGATCCTGTGGAACATAACAAAGATGCTTAATGGATAGAGGAAGTAAAAGAAATAATAAGAAGTTTAAAGGTACAGGATATGAAATGAAATATGAACCAGCTAGAGAGACTCAAACAAAGTTAAGAAAAGCCTCTAATTGGAAAACCTCATGCCCAGATGCAGTGCTTAACTTCTGCTTAAAAGTATTAACATATTTGCACAAAGATTTAGCCATGAGTAAGAACTATTTATATGCACACCTAGAACACACACAAATCTGGCTAACAACAGGAAAATCAATGCTTAAATTTAAGAGTGAACCTGCAAGCTACCCTAAAAATTATAGACCAATAACTTGCCTTCCGACAACGTATAAACTATACACAGGAGCTGATGCCAACAGAATTTATAGTTATTTAGAAGAAAACTCAATTATGGCAGTAGAACAAAAGTGCAATAAAAGAAAGTCATATGGAACAAAGGATCATTTGTTGTTAAATAAAGTCATACTGGAGAACAGTAAAATAGGGAAGAATCTAATTATAGCATGGATTGACTACAAAAAAGCATTTGATAGTATCCTTCATTCATGAATAAAAGAGTGCTTAAAAATTTATAAGATACACCCCACACTGACCGATTACATTACAGTGACCATGAAACTGTGGCAGACTACTTTGCAATTAAGCCAAGATAAAGGACAAATTGTTATCCCAGGTATAAAAATTCAAAGGGGGATGTTCCAGAGTGACTCTCTCTGTCACCACTGCTATTCTGCCTTGCCCTTAATCTATTAAGCTGTTTACTCAACAGCTTAGGCCATGGCTATAATCTGGCTCCTAGAAAACAACAAACAGTAACGACTTTTCACCTTCTTTTTGTCAATGATTTAAAACTGTATAGTTCATCAGAAGAGGAAGTGAAAGCATAACTGCAAGTTGTCAAAACTTTTTCAGATGATATAAGAATGTCATTTGGTCTTGATAAATGTGCAAAAGCAACCTTTAAAGCAGGAAAACTGCAGTACCAAGAAAACATCAGTTTGGGACAAGAATGTGATATAAAAGAACTTAAGCAAGAAGGAGTGTATAAATATTTGGGAAATGATGAAGGATAAACTATAAAACATGAATAAATGAAAATAAAACTTAGTAAGGAATACTTCAGAAGACTTAAATTAATCCTGAAAACAGCACTGATATCTGGGAACAAAATCCAAGCTATAAACTAATTTGTTCTTCCTGTCCTAATTTACCGTTTTGGAGTGATTGACTGGCCCCAAAACGTGTTGGATAAATTAGATAGGAAAACAAGAAGGATGCTTCATACTCACCAAATAATTTATAAAAATTAGTGCATACCAAGATTATATATTCCCCATTCCAAATGAGGGATGGTTCTCCATTAAATTGATTATATGTATAGATCTGCAAATGTGGGACTCCACACATATCTGCTGACCTCATAAGACCCAAACATAGTGAAAGTTTTGAAACATGGGAAGAATAAATCTAAGATGACTTCTCTGCTTAATCTAGCAGAAGCTTATTGGCCTCAAGCAGGAATAGAAATCAAACCAGAAGTAGATAAAAATCAGGCAGTAGCTGAATGTGCCAAAAGAAACAGAAGAAAGAATATAAGGTGAAGGATCAGATGAGAAGGCAAGAAATGTGGAAAAAGCATAAATATAATTGCAAGTATAGTAAACTTCTGGAAGAGCCTCATGCTGATCAGTAATGAACAAAGGAATGATTAAGGAGAGGCAAATTCAAACCAAGAGATGAAAGGTTAATATCGGTGGCCCAAGATCATGGGCTGCATACACATTGGTTTATAAAGTCCACTGAACATGTGGGAGAAACAGACAAATGTAGATTTTGTAAAACCAAATTGGAAACAGTTGCACACCTTGTTGCTGGTTGCGACATACTAATGGCAGAAGGACTGTATACTGAAAGGCATAATAATGTGGTGAGACTGTTTCACTGGGGATTGTGCAAACATTATGGTACTGAAGTGGCTGAAAAACATTGAAAACATGAGCCACAAAGCATCATAGAAAATGAAGAAGTCTACATCACATGGGATCATCCATTATCAATAGTTCAAAAGATTAAAACCGGATATAGTGGTCCAAGAAAAGAAAACAAGAGTAGCATTGACCACTGAAATCACCACACCCAGTGACTACAGTGTCTTATGCACAGAGAGACACAAAGTCATAAAGTATCAGTATCTGCAGGCAAAAATGACAGCAATGTGGAAGAAAGATACCCAGACAGGTCCAATAGTAGTAGGAGCAACAGGTCTTATAAAAAAGAATTTACAATTGTATTTAGATATGTTATACAAAGTAACAGGTCTTCAGCAAATCAAAGGACTTGAATGAAAAGCAGTCAGAATTCCAGGAAAAAAAACAGTCCAAATCCATCATTTGATAAATAGTTTAATAGCTCAGGACATAAACAGCATAAATAGCAGAACAAAGCTTTCGAGTAAAAGACTCTTCTTCAGTGTTTAATAAAATTATCCTACCATAGCACAAGCATATATACAACACAGCCAATCAAAGTACAAACTAAATAATAGCAACAATTACATCTTTAAAGTGTCCCACATCTTATAAAAGTTCCCTTAAAACTGAGCTTCATTGAGGCTTATATTCTGTCATGTCTATACTATTATTCACATTCAAACCTGGCATACGATCAGCTCTAAAAAAATCCATAAATGAAAGGTGTAACTGGGTTAACCATATACAAATAGCTAGTAGGTGAGACACCACGTTTTGTTTTTAAAAGAGAAAAGAATTTAAAGCAACATTTATGCTATAAGGATATGAGAGATAATGTGCTACAAAAACAACATTAATAAATTTGGCACTAAACCATGTTCTAACTGCATACATTGTGCAGATATTAATCTGGACTTAAGCTTTATATACCCAATTAGTCAAAAGCCATTTGAATTTAGAGCTGCTGGAACATGTAACACAGAAGATGTGATTTTGCTGTGTATGCTGCCAATTTTTTATATTGGTAAAACAAATAAAAACCTAAGAGAGAATGTTCTGACATTCGTATGAATGTCCTTACAAATGCTTTGGTTAAGCATGTAGCAACTGCAGGTGCTGAGCATAAATTCCAGTTTAGAATTTTGCAAGTTGTGTTTAAAAATAAAAATGGGGGAGATTTAATAAATAAAATGGAGCAGGCTGAATATAAATGGATTCTTTTTTTTAGAACTGATCTGACTGTTTTTTCCTGGTATGTAGATATGTTACTGATACATGTGACTCCATATTAACTGCAGAAGGAGTCATTACTTGGCACATTGCGGGTGCTACGAAGAGCACTACTGGCTGACATCAAAGAATTAAACAATACTAATTTCATGAACTTTAATTATACTTTGACTTAGGAATGGGGTCCATTCCCGTCATGGTGTTAGAAACCCAAAAGACTTGGAGAAAATAAAAAAAGAATTAAACATAGACCTATGTATTTATGTAGGATATATCATGGACAGAAGTAGGTTAAAAAGTAAAAATATATAGCTGGGTGCTCAAGACCCAGGATAACAAAAGTTCCCAATCCTGGTAGGCACACTGGTCCCAGGACTGGAAAAAATGACAGTGTAGAATCCTCAAGACATAGACACATTCCTACAAAGGGGCTTGGTGAAGCCCAGGGGAGGATAGGTCCCCCCATCTTGTAGAAGGAAGTAACAGTCCCCAAAGAACACAAAATGAATAGGCCAAAGAGCAGCCATAAAGATGATAGGTTAGACTGTTGAGGATAAGAAAGAAATTATGTATTGTTACTATTATGCAAGAAGCCCAGAATTTCCAGACAGAAGATATATGAAATGATTAAGAGAGAAATCAGAGGAAAATGAAATGTTTCCACAAGAAAAACTGTTGGAAGCTTCAAATAAAATGTAGTGTTCATTAATACAACAAATTTATGAAAAACATTATATATACCACGAAGTCTTGGTCGTTTTGGAAAAAGAAGCAACCGAAGAAGCACAAAAATATAAAGAACAAAATCTAGAGACTTTTGAAAGGTATAAAAAAGAAATATGGACATGGGAAAGAAAGAGATATCTCTGCAATACTTGTGCAAAGGAGAAACCCAAACTAATCAACAAAAAAGGCAGCCCCAAAGATATTCAAAGAGAAATACTGACAAAGACATCCAGATATGGAAAATTTCACAATAAAAAAAGAATATCAAAAAGATGGAATATAGAACAAAAGATTAGTAAAGTAGAAGTTAAAAAAAATAGAAGTTGAAATTATAGCACACTTGCAAAGTAAAGGATTATGTGTAGAAATTTTAACACAGCATGATGGAAGTACAAGTCCCCAAAGTAAGGAGAAACAGCAGGATCAAGAGACATCTGAAGAAGAAATGTGACCATGAGAAAGAAACAGAGATTTAATATGGTATATTTATGCAAAGGAGAAAGCAAAAATAATCAAAATAAAAAGAGCAGCACCAAAGGTATTTGAAGAGAAATATAGGCAAAGGCATCCAGACATGGAACATTTTATAACACAAAAATAAGAAAACAAAGAGGAAAAGTAGGAAAAGGGATTAGTAATGGAGAAGTTAAAGAAATAGAAACCGAGGTTATGGATTATCCGTGAAGTGAAGGATTTAGTGCAGAAAATCTAACTCAGCAGACATCACAGCAGGATAGAGCAATGGATCCCCAAATTAAGGTGAAACCAGTGGAGCGGGAAACATCTTATCAATTGCCAGACAAAGATACTTTGAAGCCTTCCATAGTAAATCAGTGCAAACATCCAGTTGGAGTTGCACAGCAAGGGGAGGAACAGGAAACTGTGGCAACTCTGATGCAGCCAATGGTGTGGGGTGATAGGCCAGTAGATTCCCATATGAAAGGGCAATGGGTGACACAGGATGAAAATGAAGAAAATGTGGCACAGGAAGATGTTGTAGAACTCCCTATAGAATGCCTGCAGGAAATGGAGAACAAAGAATATGCTCTCAGCTTAAAGGAAAATGACCTAGGAGAAGAACTGCTTGATTTGATAGAGATGGACAGACATATTAAGATCAGTAAAAGAAACAGATTACAGAAAGTCAATAAAACCCCAAAAGTTAGAAGTCTGATAAAACAAATGAACATGGTATTTAGGACTGTCCACAGAAATTCATGCAATATAACAGAAGCAAATAGACTATATTACTGTGCAGCTAAAGTAATGATAGATAAAGTCTTACCACAAAAGTACAGGGTAGTAAGGGAAAAGAAGGGGAGAGATCGAATGCTGTCATGGAAGTATCGAATAGAGAAAACTATAAAGCAATTAAGACAAGAGTTGTCACTGTTAGAAGAGTATAGAAGAGGGAACAAGTCCATAAACATACTCAGAAAGATAGACGTAAAAAAAGCAATGCACGGTATCAGAACAGATCAGAATCTATCATGCACTATTACAAATTAAATAAACTAAAAATAGCATGGGCAGAAAAAAAATTACAATATATGCAAATAAATATAAAGGAAAAGTACAAAATAAGCAATTTATCGATGACTCAAAAATCTTTATAGAGAATGGGGAAACAAAGCAAAAGGAATCAAAACACCACCAAAAAAAGCAGACATAAATACATCTTAGAGACATATTTATGAAGACCCTGTGGAACATAACAAAAATGCTAAATGGATAGAAAAAGTAAAAGAAAGAATATGAAGTCCAAATGTATAGGATATGCAATGGGATGAAGCAATGGCCAGAGAGACTGAAACAAAGTTAAGAAAAGCGCTTAACTGGAAAACCCCAGGCCCAGATGCAGTGCCTAATTTCTGGTTAAACGTATTAACGTCTTTAGATGAAGATTTAGCTATGAGTAAGAACTATTTATATGCACACACTGAACAGACACCAGCCTAGCTAATAACAGGAAAAACAATACTACTTATCAGTGAACCTGCAAGCTATCCTAAAAACTATAGACCAGTAACTTGTCTTCTGACGACATATAAACTATACACTGGAATTGATGCCAACAGAATTTGTAGTAATTTAGAAGAATACTACATGATGGCAACAGAACACAAGGGTAAGGAAAGAACTTTGTATGGAACAAAGGATCACTTGATGTTAAATAAAGTCTTAATGGAGAACTATAAAAAGAGGAAGAATCTAGGTATGCCATGGATAGACTATAGAAAAGCATTTGACAGTATCCCACATTCATGGATAAAAGACTGCTTAAAAATGTATAAGATACACACTACACTGATTGGTTATATTACAGTGACCATGAAACAGTGGCAAACCACCCTGCAGTTAACCCACCCATGATAAAGGACAAGTTATTATTCCAGGATAAAAATTCAAAGAGGGATATTCCAGGGGTGACTCTCTTTCACTGCTCTTTTGTTGGTCCCTTAACCCATTATGTTGTCTACAAGGCTAAAATTTGGCTCCCAGAAAAAAGAAAAAACTGTAAAGACTTCTCATATTCTTTTTGTAGATGATTGAAAACTTTATAGGTCATCAGATGAGGAACTGAAAGAATAACTGCAAGTAGTCAAAACTTCTTCAGATGATTTAAGAATGTCATTTGGTCTTGATAAATGTGCAAAAGCAACCTGTAAATCAGGAAAGCTGCAGCACCAAGACATCATCAGTTTGGGACAGGAATATGATATAATAAAACTTGAGTAAGAGGAAGTGTATAAATATTTGGAAAATGACGAAGGATCAACAATAAATCATGAACAAATGTGAATAAAACTCAGTAAGGAATATTTTAGAAGGTTTAAATTAATACTAAAAACAGCATTGACATCCTGGAACAAAGTCCAGGCTATAAAACAATTTGCTCTTCCTGTCCTAACTAACAGTTTTGAACTGATTGACTGGCCCTAAAAGATAGTGGATCATTTGGACAGGAAAACAAGAAGGATGCTTCATGCTCATCAAATGATTACAAATAAAGAAGTTATGTACCTACCATAAAGTTCCATGTTAGTTGTCCTTCATCTCGTCTTTCTTCATGCTGTTTGCGTTCGGAGCCGATCCTCTGCTCCGACTCGGCCTACTTCTATAGCTCGAGAGCTATTTACTGGCTCAAGGTTAACCCTTATCCCAGAATGCCCAGCATCAGCTACCCAGATCTCGTTTGTGATAGCGCACACTAGACATATAAAGTAACCAATAGCCTAAAACTGATTTTCCAGAATAACAGATTAGAGTAAACTGGCATAAAATTACCTGGCATGTGAACCAAGAAAAAGGAAATCAGCCAGTGAAACCATGGTGAACTCCTCTCAATCCTCCAGGAAGGGGGAAGGAGGGTGGACGCAAGAAGGAAGACGAATTGAAGGACAACTAACATGGAACATTATGGTAGGTATATAACTTCTTTATGTTAAGTTGTCCCATCTCGCCTTCATTATTGCTGTTTGGGACAGTGTCCCTAGCAATTAAAGACTCCAGGTGGCTCATTGGAACATACTCTTCAGAACAGTGGAACCAAAGGAAGCCCTGCTCCGGGAGACCACATCCACTTTGTAATGAGAGATAAAGGCATGAGAGTTTGCCCAAGTGGTAGCTGCACAAATTGAATCTATGGGCAATTTAGACTGAAAGGCTACAGAAGTGGCTAATGCTCTAGTACAATGACCTTTTGGTTTTGCTGGTAGATGTTTATGTCAACTGATAAATAAAGGCAATGGTGTCAGATAACCATTTGGATAAGGTCACCTTAGAAACTGGAAGGCCTTGCATATTGTGAGCATAGGAGAGAAATAATTGGTCTGACTTTCTTAGCTCTTTGGTCCTATGGAGGTAAAAACCTAATTGTCTGTGCACATCCAGTTGGTGAAGACTGTATTCTACCTTGTTGCTATAATTGGGAAAGAAGATGGGGAGATCAATAGATTGATTTAAATTGTTTTCTGAACAGACTTTTGGTATGAAGGATGGGTTGGTTCTCAGAGAAACTCTATCTTTGTGAAACACCATATATGGAGGACGAACACAGAGAGCTTGGAGTTCTGAAACACCTCTAGCTGAGGTAATAGCAACCAGAAAATGTCTTTTCCAAGAAAGAAATTTTAAGGGACATGAAGCTGCTGGTTCAAAGGGAGACCAAATCAAAGAAGTCAAAACTAAATTGAGATCCCAAGGAGGAGGTAGATTCCTCACAGGGGGTCTAAGAAGAGATGCTCCTCTCTTGAAGGCTTTGCAGAGCTTATGAGACATTATGCTAGAATTAAGAATTCTAATATGAAAATTAGATATGACGGCCAGTTATACCCTGATGGTAGCAGCAGCCGCACCTGACTGAAAAAGCTCTGCTAGAAATTCTAGAATCTGATGGACTGGGGCTGAAAAGGGGTCTAAGTTTCTAGATTCTGCCCAGTAAGAAAATCTTTTCCATTTGCTAGCATAAGTCTTTCTCGTAGTTGACTTATGGGAGGAAACAATAATATTGCAAACTACTGGGGAGATACTTGGAAGCCTGGCTAAGGTAGGAAGTGGAGAAACCAAGCTGTGAGCTTGTGATTGTGAAGGGATTGGTGTAACCCGCCTGACTGATGAATCAACAGATCTGGCACTGGGTCCAGAACCCAAGGCTGGCCTAGAAGGTGAAGGTGCAGGAACAGAAACCATATCTGTCAAGGCCAATAGGGGGCTATGAAGATCATTTTGCAACCCAATGATTTTGCTTTCTGTATGAGTCTTGGAATTAGGGGAATAGGGGAAAATGCATAAAGGAGTTCCTAAGACCAATCATGGACTAGAGCGTCCCTGAGAGTTTGACCTGGAGGAGGAAGCAGATAAAAGTAGCTTCTGCATTTGTTGTTGAGGGGGGGGGCAAATAGATCGCAGCAAGGCTGGCCCCATTTACGGAAGATAATATCCACAACTTCATGATACAGAGACCACTCATGAGGCATGAGAATAGCCCTGTTGTGCCTGTCCGTTATTATGTTGGATTTCCCACGGATGTGCGTTGCTGTCAGAAAACGTTGGGAGGAAATTACCCATTGCCATAACCTGAGGGCTTCTTGACACAAGGGGTAGGACCTGGTCCTGCCCTGCTTGTTGATGTACCACACAACTGACATGTTGTCTGTTTGGATCGCAGTAGTTCCGGAAGGATGAGAGTCTTGAAAAGCTTGCAGCGCTAGGAGCACCACTCTCATCTCTAGGACATTGATATGCAGATGGTACTCGTGAGGTTGCCACATGTCTTGGACTGTCCTGCCTAGATTGTGCCCCCCCCCCACCATATCAGGGAGGCATCCGTGGCCACTCTGGCTACCAGAGGGGGTTGAATGAAAGGTCTGCCCTGAGTGACCAGTGGGGAGACAATCCACCAAGAGAGGTGTCTTTTGCATGTTTCTGTAGTCAGGATCATGCGAGACATGGGTAGTATCTGGAAGGACCATTACATGAAGAGAAGCTACTGAAGGACTCTCATGTGGTAACGCGCTAATGGAACAAGAAGAATGGCAGCTGCCATGGAGCCTAGAACTTGCAGGACATGTCTGCCTTGGATCTTTCTGGTCGGCATTAGAAATGAGACTTGTTGGCAAATAGAGAAAACTCTTTCTTGAGGTAACCTTGCAAACATCTGTTTTGCATTTAATTCTACTCCTATATATGTAACAGAGTGACAAGGCAACAAGGCAGATGTTTTGAAATTTACTGCCACTACAGACATTAATGGATTGAAAGGTGGAGACATGCAGGAAGTGGAGGGTTGGGAACCGAATGCCTCCAGGTATACAGACTCATTCTCGGTAGGGGCTAGGGAAGACCAGCCACCCCTCTGCCTAAGCATTTCAAGGATGTCCAAAAAGGAAACATCTTCAGAGGGGGACCTGGGGGACCCTTCTGATTCATCCAGGTCTGTATCTGATGTGACAGACTCAGGGTAGTCTAGGTGCTTCCTTTTGTACTTCTTCTTCCAGGGAGGCTCCTCTGAGTGATCAGGGGAGGCCTCAGAAGAAGAGGGGTCACCCAATGGGATGTCCTGGGGCATAGGTTCCCTATGCTTCTGGGCCAAAGGAGGAGCAGAGGTTGGCACAGGCACCAGAAGAGAAGGAGCCGATGGGGCTGATAGTAGGGCTGTTTCAGGGGACAGCACACTCTGCATGACCTCAAAGGTGTCTCGATCCTGAGGCAAAGAAAGCTCCAGCTCCAAAAAGATGGGAGTCCTTCTCCGCATCGAGGGTGATGGCTCCAAGGCCCATGTGGGAGCCAAGCTCACCTGCGCCGAAGCTCCAAGAGGGAGAGCGGGGTCGGACAAGGGTCTGATGCCACTTCCCCCTTCAGAGCTGGCAAGAGAGCTTTGGCACCCAGATCCCTCGACGGACGTAACAATCGAGGTGACCAGAGCCGAAGTTGGAACCGAAGAGGAGATGATCAGTGCAGTCGGTTCTACTATCAGCAGATTCATGGTCTCTGGCTCCGAACTAAGTGTAGTCGGAGGAGGAATGGAGCTGCAACCTGCTGAGGTTGGCTGGAAAGTAATTTCTCAAGGGCCTGTGATTTAAGCAACCTGCTGACTACTCTTTCCACGTCCTGATCCAATAACCTAGAGGATCGAGAGGAGTGGGATGAAGAGCAATGACTGCATTCACTTCCTAATAAGGGTGACTGTGGCACTGAGTGGATCGGCTCCAATGAAGGAGATCTTGCTCCCTTGTGGCTCCGAGACTGCTCAGAGGTAGCAGTTAGAACCAAGGGAGAAGTTGACTTGTCGATGCTAGTCGGCACCGACAAACTTGGTTGTTCAAGCCCCGGAGTCGGTTGCGAGGATGGAGCCGATGGCTTGATAGACTTAAAGGATTTCACTGGCTGAGATCCTTTACCCAGGGAATCCTGTGGTTTCAATAATCCTCAAAGGATTAACTTGTTTTTGTGCTCCTGCAAGACCCCTGGACTAAATGCATGACAGAGCAGGAGTCCTGCAGGTGCACAGCCCCTAAACAATAAACACAGCTAGCGTGCCCATCTGTCAGAGACATTTTCTGACAGCATGAGTCACACTTTCTGAAGCCAACAACTTTGGCCTCTTTATACATCTTATATTACTAAACTAAGAAACAAACAGTCTTTTTTTTTTTTTTTTTTTTTACAGTTAAGGAAAAGAAAGGAGAGCCTCTAATTTAAATGGCTGTCCTGGGGGGGAGGGAGAACTCTCTAATTTAAACAAGTTTGGGGGAATCAGAAGGCCTGTGAGTTATGGAGTGACAGCCAACAAAGCTACAACACACAAGAAAGGCGATAAGGGATAAAGTACTATATCTAGACAAAAACTTGATAAAAATGTTTAAGAATAAACAACAATTATAATAATAGAAAAAACTATACTAAGCCTGAGCCACTAATGAAGCAACCTCGCAGCTGAAGTGGCAAGCGAGATCTGAGTAGCTGACGCTGGGCATTCTGTGATAAGGGTTATCCTTGAGCCAGTAAATAGCTCTCAAGCTATAGAAGTAGGCTGAGTCAGAGCTAAGGATTGGCTCTGAACCCAAACAGCAAGAATGAAGGCAAGATGGGACAACTTAACATCAATGCATACCATGGCTACATATTCCCCATTCTGAAGAAGGTATGGGGCCTAGTCAAAATTGATTACATTTATAGATCTGTGATAGTGTGACTGCATACATATTTGCTCACCTCCCAAAACCCAAATGTAGTGAAATTTTTGAAACATGAGGAGAACAAGTCTAAGATGACTTCCTTGCTAAGTTTAGCAGAAGCATATTGGTGTCAAGTGGGAATAGATATCAGACCAGAAGTAGATAAAAATCAGGTAGCAACTGAATGTGCCAAAAAACAAAAGAAAGACTATAAGGTGAAGGATCAGATGAGAAGGCAAGATATGTGGAAAATTTATAAATATAGTTGCAAGTACAGAAAACTCTTGAAACAACCTCATGTTGATTAGGATCAAATGCAGGAATGGTTAAGGAGAGGTGAATTTAAACCGAAAGATGAAAGGTTAATATTGGCAGCTCAAGATAGAGGACTAAGTTCACGTCCATTTATAAAGTCCATTGAACATGTGGGAGAAACAGACAAATGCAGGTTTTGTAAAACAGAATTAGAAAGAATTGCACATCTTGTTGCTGGTTATGATATAATAATGGCAGAATAACTGTATACATAAAGGCATAATTATGTAGCAAGATTGTTGCATTCGGGATTGTGCAAACATTATAATACTGAAGTAGCTGAAAAACACCAGAAACATGAACCATAAAGCATCATAGAAAATGATGAAGTTTATATCACATGGGATCATCCATTACCAACAGTTCAAAAACCAGATGCAAGAAAACCAGGTATAGTAGTCCAGGAAAATAAGATGAAAGTAGCATTGATTATTGAAAACGCTACACTCAGTGACTACAGTGTCTTATGCAGAGAGAAAGACCCAAAGTCATAAAGTACCAGGATTTGCAGGCAGAAATGAGGGCAATGTGGAAGAAAGATACCCAGACAGTTCCAGTAGTAGTAGGAGCAACAGGTCATATAAAAAATAATTTTTAGTCATCCTTAGATATGTTACAGATGCATGTAACTCTGTACAAGCTGCAGGAGTCATTACTGGGCACATTGCAGGTGCTGCAAAGAGCACTTCTGGCTAACAAAGATTGAAACAATACTAATGTCATGAACTTTAATTATACTTGACTTAGGAACAGGGTTCATTTCTGTCATGGTATTAAAAACCCAAAAGTCTTGGAGAATTAAAGTTAAATGTCATTCCTTGTGTAATTCATTGGAAAATATATACAGATTTCCTCACAAGTAGAACATAGGAAATTACGCTGGGCAGTTCTACCTCCTCCAAAAGATCTCTCATTAGTGGTGACTCCAGTGTTCAGTCCTTGCGCTACTCATCTTTGGCATTTACTTCTCAGAGGCCAAGGCTAAAGTTAAGGGCTTATGGTCAACCAAGTTTACAGGTGACTGCAACCTTAATGTCATCATAAACTCTCTAGAGGACACAGAAATCCTCCAAAGAAGGTCTATCACAAACAAATATGAGGTATCAAAACTATGACTAAAACTAAATGCCAAGCAATATATAATCATACCCTTCTGCAAGCATGATTCCCTTATAATATTATGATTAGAACATTGACAACACTCCTTTCACAATTATTCATTTAGTTAGGGATCTGGGAATCCATGTTGGTAATGAACCATTCTTTGATCACCACATAGTCCTCTGTTGTAAGGAAGTCATTTTCTTTATTGCACAGCTTATAACTAAAGTTATTGTGTCCAGATCTAGGGATGTAATTATTCCACTGCACTCAGCGCTCATTAGACAGATCATAGAATATAATACTTCTTTTGGTATGTACCTGTACAAACTCTTGCCGCAACTTGAATGACAACAAAACCTTTTCACTTAAAAAAGGCCTAAATCATAAACTATGCAAACCATCTCAAAGCCTTGTCTCTCTTCTTGGCATCATATAGGCTACTGAGAGGTGACCTCTAACTCACATATAGAGATTCAACAAACTCTTTTCTCTCAAACCTGTTATGCATTTTCCAGCCCAGTAGTATCATAAATAGCCATACAAGGGAAATCAATCTGTTTTGCAAAATAAATAGAACATGTTGGAGAGTTTGGTTTGCTTCTATATAAACATCTTCCACTCCATATAAAGCAAGGTACTTTTATTACTCTATTCAAATTAAATTTGGATGAAGGAATGAGTATCCAGTGTTTCACCCAGGGTTTAGCACCCCTGTCCCTCATTAATAGGGGAAACATGTAAATGCTCCAACATATCCTTGTTGGACCTGTCTCCGGTTATTTGTATCCACAGTATATGTCTAAAACTACTACGGGAATGTAAGGCTAGGCTTATTAAGATATTCCCAGATCAATAGACTAGGAAGTACCTATGAACCTATGAATGATGAAGATGCAACACCAGGAAAGAGAGTTTATACAGGAAAGGAAAAAAAAAAAACAGAGAAGCAATTTAAGATAAGACAGTGAGCTTATGTGTTGGTGTTTGTTATACAAAACAGTATAAGAAAGAAATAGAATGGTAGCTGTAGCTCAAATGTTAGACATTGTTCAAATGTTACTGAAGGAATTTCCTTACATAGAATGCTCTGTTCAGATATATTATGTTTTCATGATCTTAGAATTAAGACAGAAGAATGCATGTGCTCATAACATGAACAAATCTCCAATATATACAAAATTAAGTCAACAGGTTTATAACCAGAGCACAGAGTGGACAACCCTATTGAAAAAACACAAAATATGTATGGCTACCAGTGTTGTATCAATTCATTTCTTTCTTAAATCAAATAAAGTGCATGACTCTTTTAGCACATGTTGATATTGATTCTTAGTAGAAAGAAAATGTGCCGCTATTTCCATAGTCATTATTAGCGACAGAAACACCCATCTACTATTGCTAATAGTCTGGCCCACTAGTTTGCTATTGAGGTGTGCTTGGCAGGTATGCGTGATTGGATGGTCAGTGCACATCAGCACAGCCTGTCTCAACCATCAGAATGCATTTATACAAAAGCAGGATAAAAATCTGTGTAACAGTGCAGTTCATAGAACTATGTGCAGCTGAACCTCATTTGTATAAAATGTTTCTAAATCAGCCCAAACTTCTATCAATTGACTGCAAGTCACCATTTTTAACAGCACAGAACCACACTCCAGCAGACAGTCCAGGAAAAAAGGAAACTAACTAAAAGGAATTTGCTTGACAAGAAAGACCGATAAATTATTGGAAAGACACAGTCAGTGGTGTATTTAGTGAGATCTACTGTCTATTATTTAGCTGGTAAGATATGTTTCTTAATAGCATAGGGTAAGCTTATGAATGACAGGATTGACAATGTATAAGGTGAGATTTTCACTAATGTTTGTATGTACTTAAGGTTTTCTTCTAAAAATGTCCGCTGTCAATATGAGGAGGAAAGGTAAGCAGTAACATAAAACTGTTTTGAAATGCATCAGCCTACCCAATACCACACCCTAACAGGAGTTGTTTGTAAATATATATTTAACAATTGCAGTACAGGATGGCATGTCAATCAAAGTGCAAGTAATACTTCACTTACTACACTCCCCTATATTTTCTTATGAACTCACAGGAATGAAATATTACCAGTCTAGGTTGCTATGTGTGGGAGCCTGGTTTAAATATGGGCCAATGTTTGCTTTCAGATTGGAAAATCTTTGCGAAATAAGGCCAAGGCACAGAAGAAATGCTTTAGTACAGAATTTGCGTATGTGAAATATTACTAGTTTAGGGTGCCATGTGCAAAAGACTTATTTACCTGTGGAACAATATTTGCTAGCAGTTTGCAAAATGCTGCAGAAGCAGTGAACAAGACATCGGAGAGACAACTTTAGTAGGGAGGAGACTGCATCCTCATAGATGTTCTGATGACATATCGAAAACAAATCTTTTGTAAAGTGAGCCACAGCAGGCAGAGAAGGCCAAGGCATGTAATGAAGTATTGGCTGACATCAGTGCTGAACAATATCTTGGCACAGTGTAGGAGGTATGCAAATAACCTGATAGGATGCACAAGGATACAAGCTAGGCTGAATGTAATCATCCACAATAGCACTGGAGGTGTCCCTTCCACACTCCAAACACAGGATTAGGTCTATATTGTCTCTATATGGGATGAAGACATTAATGCAGATGAGGGTGGCGCTGGAATTGTCAATGGTGGGGTTGTGGCAACAACAGTGATGCATTTTGGAAGGTTAATAAACAGTTGATTTAAATATGTTATGCTGAGATCTACTGGCCATGACACTGACTTGATGCATGGGGTGCATATGACATTTATAATTTTTATTCATCAGAATGTCCATTCATGTAATTTCAAGCAGGAAGTATACACTGTGTGCATGGTAAGCGTGGCCATTATCTCTTAAGGAATAAATAATTTCACCTGCCACTTGTCTGTTTAGCCATGTCCTCATTTTTTTCTTTACAAGGTCAGCACCAGCAACAACCACTTCTTGTACTTCAATGCAGCAGGCTGATTTGGAGAGCAGACAAGTTGCTGACAATGATGCTATAACTCTCATATTCATGACACAGCCTGAGGAATTCTGTTATGCCTCAACACAGTGACCACAGATACTGCCCATCATGTGCAACACAATGACCACAGATAGTGTCCATCATGTGCAACACAATGACCATGGATACTGCCCAACATGTTCATGACTGAAATGTTTTGTAATATGATTATTATATAGTGTTTTTGGATAAGGAAGCACAGCTGTTTCCTATTAATAATAAAGCAATACAAAAACCTTAAGAAATGAATATGCAAAGTATTCATGGAGTATGCATTCTAGGACAGGATTAATATATAATATTTCAAATGTAGCAAGCAGTGCTGTTGCTTATGTTGTTAATGAATGGTGAAGAATTAATGATGCATATCGGTATGACAATATACACGTTTTTGGACACCTGTTATATTGTTAAGCCTTGCTTATAAGATTTTAGGTAAATTAGACTGAACCTTCGAGTTATAAAACATTAAATTAAATAGACAGGATCAAAAATGGTAAAGTTTATATGTGAGACACAGCACTGTTTATTCCACAAAGGCTCCTAAATCACCAAACACATTAACGCTGTTCACAAATAGCCTGCGTTTTCATTTCAAATAAAAACAGAATGCATACTTGGAACACACCCAACAATATATATCCTCTAACGCAATTAACTAATAATTAATTAATAAAACAATTAAATATTTATTTAAATTCATCAGCTTTAAAATATGCATTAAATAACCCATAACTACTACAAATGATACTTCCAAGAAAATACATATAACTAGTATAAATAGAAAACATAAAACATCTTTCTTAAGAACTCCATCCATACAACATTCATTTTAATAACAATTTAAAATACTTTTAAAAATACATTTTAAAAATGCATCAATAAACTTTTTGAGGTCAATAGCACCATCTAGTGTTAAGAAGAGGTTGTGCTAAACAGAACAAACACAATAAACACTCCATTAATTTTGAACAGTTCCAGCAGGCAAAATGAAAACAAATGTTTTTTTTTCAAACAATAAACTAAAAATTTAAAGAGCTAAAGTTTTCCTGCTCTCAGCTTTAGAACCGGAGCAAGGGAAACTGCGTCATTCAAACCTGAATTTTAAAAATTGTACCAAAAGGTTTAAGAGTGTGTAAATATCCCAATAAAGTGAAGGTGGGGAGTGAGTTCCACCAGGAACTGTTAGGTATTTTTGATAATTTTGGATTTGAAATATTAAAAGCTATATTAAGAGAAAATGATAGGGAAATGGAAAGTTTATACAGTAGAATTGAAGGAATTAACCACAAAATTACTGAGGATTTGCTTTTTTCAATAGATGAAAGTCAAAGGAAATACTATGATACATTAAATAGAATTGAAAACAGTATAAGAAATGCTTATGGAAGGAAAAGCAGAAAACTAGAAAGAGATATCAAGGAATACAAGGACAAGGTTAGTTATCCCAAGCCTAGAGAATTTATTTATAGGAATAATTATGTGTATGAGAAGGATTGGAGACAGAATGAGCCCCCAAGAAGTGGGACATATGAAGGAGGGGAAGGGATAGGAAACAGTAATGATTTTTCCGAATACCCCCCTTTAAGAAGATCAGAAAGAATAAGAAACAATTACAAAAAAAATTACAAATATGGGGGGTACTGGGGAGGGAGGGGCAACAGCAACAACAATGGATTCTAACAGTGGAAGGATTAGATCCAAGTAGGTCTGAACCAGTTCCCACTGAAGATTCTATAGTGTTGGAAGGCTGCTTAAGTAGGTATAAAGGTTATACTATATACAACTATAGTAACAAGGAGTTAAATGAAGTTTATTTTTCCCTTTTATCAAAAGGACTTAAATTTGTACCCAGTAGGAAAGCAGACATTAGTAAAGTTTTCATAGATTTAAAGTTATTTTAAGAAAGAAGAATTTTGAGCTTTTATTCCAAGGACAGAAGACCAATGGCCGAAAAACTGATGTGTTAAGTAGAAAAAGCACGTATAACCCACCCTTGCATCCACAATTAAAAAATGTCAAAGTTCTAATGGAAAAGAAATTAAAGTTTGAATTATTTAAGAATAAAATTATCCATAATCTTACTAAGGAAGAGAATAATTTATTAAGAGAGATAAGAGATGACACCTCACTAAGAGTTATGAAACCAGATAAAGGAGGAGGATCTGTTATTATGGATCATATTATATATGAAGCGAAAATGATGGATATTCTGGAGAATTCAGATATGTTAGAGCCTCAATTAATGAAATTAATATAGGAAATAGAAAAATATACCTAGTTTTAAATGATTTATTGTTGGAAGGCTCAATAGATTTACAAACTTTTAAGTATATTCATGTAGAAAAAAACAAAAGTGCCTATCATTTTTGGAGTGCCAAAGGTGCATAAGAGTGTTGAAAATCCCCCAATGAAACCCATAGTAGCCTCAGAGGGATCAGTAACTGCACCCTTGGCCAAGTGGTAAAGGGCTTAGCTCTGGAAGGGCAAGGAGTGGTTAAAGATTCTTGGGATTTGTTGCGGAACTTAACACAAGAAGATGAGAATATTATTTTTATTACCATCGATATTGTGGACTTATTTTCATCAATACCATATGAAGAAGGTATGAAATGGTTTGAAGAAGCATTGTTAAAATATGGTAAATTTAGTAGTAATGATTATTATCTTATTTTAATGAAATTAGTACTAAGTAACAATTATATTCATTATGAAGGAGAGTTTTTTAAGCAAATTCAGGGTGTAGCTATGGGGGCGAGATGTGCCCCCACATATGCTAATATTATTTTTTCCGCCTGGGAAGAAAGACATATTATTAATTCTAAATATACACAATGTTGGAAGTTTTATAAGTGGTTTTTGGATGATATGTGCTTCTTATGGGTAGGATCAAAGGAGGAGTTTTCTGAGTTCTTTAAATACATTTCAGAGTCTACTGATTTTTTTGGATTTTACGTGTAAAAGTAATAAGAATATTTTAAATTATTTCAACATTTCCATTGGAAAGGGTGAAGAATGTTTCTTTTCAAAAAATTATAGAAAGGAAACCTTCTCGAATTCTTATTTAGCTTTCAATAGTGCTCACCCTTACCATCAGAAGAAAGGTATTGTTAAGGGACAGTATATAAGGGGAAGCCGTATGACATCAAGAGAGAGTGATTTTGATGACGAGTGTAGAAAGTTGCATGAAATGTTTAGGGATAGAGGTTACCCCACTAACTTTGTGGAGACGATAGAGAATGAGGTTAGGGCAGCAATACATGACAAATTTAAACCCATTTTGGGAGATAAAGCAGGTTTGAATGGGGTAAAATCAAAAGTAGATAAACAAGAAGGAGAAAGCAATTTTGTAGTGGATTTTAACGGTGATGCAGTTAAAATAAGAAAAATTTTAAGATGAATGAAATAGGTTTGGTGAAATCTTGGACCTTGAAGGCATTTTTGAAATGCCTTTAAAATGTACCTACCGAAGGGTGAAAAGTTTAAAGACTATTTTGGAGGGCAAAAATGAGGTGAACATGTACAGAGATGGGAAAGTAGGAACTTTCAAATGTGGACGATGTTCCCAGTGCCCATATATTTGTACAAAGGAGACTATCCTTATTGGCAGTAGGGATAGGTTGATCCAGAGTAGATATTTTGCGAATTGTGACACCAGTGGGATAGTATATTTAGGGTTGTGTGACCACTGTGATGCATTTTATGTGGGTAAATCGGAAAGGAAGTTGAAAAAATAGAATATATGAGCACAATTACGAGATTAGGACTAAATGCACTAATAATGCATTGTATAGACACAAAAAAATTGTCAGAATGCAAAGTTCAGTTTTTTTGTTTTAGATGTGGTGCAAAAAGATGTAAGGGGTGGTCCATGGGAAACCTCTATAGAATATAAAGAATTATTGTGGCAATTATCATTGGAAGCTAATAAGTTTCCAGGTTTGAATGACACAGTTTCCCTTGCTCTGGTTTTAAAGCTGAGAGCAGGAAAACTTTAGCTCTTTAAATTTTTAGTTCATTGTTTGAAAAAACATTTGTTTTCATCTTGCCTGCTGGACTGTTCAAAATTAATGGAGTGTTTATTGTGTTTGTTCTGTTGAGCACAACCTCTTCTTAACACTAGATGGTGCTATTGGCCTCAAAAAGTTTATTAATGCATTTTTAAAATGTATTTTAAAAGTATTTTAAATTGTTATTAAAATTAATGTTGTATGGATGGAGTTCTTAAGAAAGGTGTTTTATGTTTTCTATTTATACTAGTTATATGTATTTTCTTGGAAGTATCATTTTTAGTAGTTATGGGTTATTTAATGCATATTTTAAAGTTGATGAATTTAAATAAATATTTAATTGTTTTATTAATTAATTATTAGTTAATTTTGTTAGAGGATATATATTGTTGGGTGTGTTCCAAGTATGCATTCTGTTTTTCATCCGAGGAAGTCATTTGAAATGAAAACGCAGGCTATTTGTGAACAGCGTTAATGTGTTTGGTGATTTAGGAGCCTTTGTAGAATAAACAGTGCTGTGTGTTATAAAGGAGTCGAGCCCTTCTTTTACAATTGCCCCGTTTGGATTTATGTTGGTTGAACTGTTTGGGCAATTGTTTTCCATTTTTTTCATTTTTTGGCTTTTGAGTATGAAAGGTGGTAGAGATATGCTATAGTCATTAAATTTTGTTGATGTTAAAGACTGAT
The DNA here is from genome assembly GCF_019279795.1 of Protopterus annectens. Lineage (NCBI taxonomy): Eukaryota > Metazoa > Chordata > Ceratodontiformes > Protopteridae > Protopterus > Protopterus annectens. The sequence goes on from NC_056728.1 coordinate 1,518,275,230, forward strand.
TAAGTACAAGAAGGTGTGGAATTTGGATCCCTCAAATGTCTGTGGGTTGTATCCATAATAATTTTGCTTAGGCAGCATGACAATCTGCTCAGATCTCACTTAAGTACAGCTTTAACTCAATTTAAAGAAGCCATTTACTCTTATTTGAAGTAGCTTTCAATGGGCATATGCAAATGAGGTAACAAGATTTAAATGAGAAATAGTGTAGAACATCTTATGCTAACAAATCTTCTTCCTGCCAGTGATTGACAAGCATCATGTCATGCACAGAGGGGTTATACAAAGCAAAATGATGCCTTTTATATCTACCTTGAATTTGGACAGGATGCTATTTGTGCAAGCTATCTATTTCATTATGTGTGATGCTTGTCACTGCTTGTAGCCAGTGTCTCTCGCTGGCCAAGAAGTTGAAGATAAAGACAAAGACTAACCCATTATATCTTTGAAAATCAAGAACTTCCTGAAAATTTTGTGGAGACAGGGATATCTTTAAGGGCACAGATAGAAAGTAGGGAGATATGTGCCCTTCTTAAACCTGTGGATACCAAGGTATGTACAGCCCTCACTATACTTGCTATTAGGATCTTCAAGGCACAGACTGGGGACATGCTGGATATCTCTCAGACATTGGCAGTTCTGCAACATACTCCTAGCACATGTGGATCAGTACATTTATCTGCCTGTGTCATTGCAGGACCAATCCAGAACTTACTACAGGATGGCACATTTACCTTAGGTGCTTGGTGTGACAGAATGAACTCATGTTGTCAGTAGAGCTATATCAGGACCAAGGGATGAACAGCACCAAACTAGGAAGGGCTATATAGGTAAGTGCTAGACTAACTGCCCTTGTGGGCCATTTTAAGCATAGCTATTTTATCATTTTGTACTCAAAATAACCTATCCCATCTGGTTATAGATTGGTCTTTCCCTTTCCATGGTCAGTAATGTTTACTTCAACTAATGAGAATAACACAGATAATACCATAGATAATTTGAGGGGACCCATGCATGTGATAAAGGATTTAGGAGCTACCACTGTCCATTAGAAGTACAGGAGGCAGACCTGGGGTAACATTTCCATTTCCCATCCAGAGATCTAAGTTGCACTTGAATATGGACAAGGATGAACTTTTTTTTTTATTTGGATGGTGAGTCTCTTCCATAGCAGCATTATCCTCTGTGTGATATACCTGTCTCTATCAACCATTCTGCTGATGTTGCAGAAGAGTTTTAGATCCCTAGACTGAGTATTTCTTATGCCATTTGAATTGCTGTTATGCAGTAAATTCATTAGTAATGAGTCAGAGGATGCCTTGTATGCTAGACACAGCTTACCTCTTAGCAGACTGTAGGATAGTGAGTCTAATGACAGGGCTTTGAGGTGATCCATGTAGTACATGTTGTTTAGGCCTTGTATCCTTTTAGTAAGGTATCTTTGTGGGCTTTTCAGTTGTTGGATATGTCTGAATGGGTCCACTTTGCATCACCTAAATTTCATTTGACTGACTTTCATTTCACTGAGACCAAATCACCTAATTTTCAAAATACTGAAAACTCATTTGACTGAATATCATTTCGCCGAAAGCTTACAATGCTAAATTTCAAGACTACATTTTAAACAAAAGACATACGGACTTACAACACTAATGAATACCTCTCTACCTCTTTCCAGAATATAAAAACTACTTACTTACACTCTTAACAGAAATGAGACAATATAAAACCAAACTAGGTGTGGGGGACGGCTACACCCCACAAACTATATATACTAACTCCAGGATCACACTACAATGGGGAAAAGGGCATACACCTTGTACTTGCCTTACAGTACTCTACACGCTGCCACTACTGCTGGGAACACAACACATCTGCCATATTACTTTAGATGCTTCCCATCAAAATGTAAAGAGACATACCCACATTTAGAAACACAACAACACTACTTCTACATGACTACTCATATTCTTCATATTCTGACAGTCAGCACTGTAAGTTACAGAAATTCTTTTTATCACAAACAAGTTGCAGGTGAAGGGAAACCCACATCATGTCTACGCCTTACAATTCAGTGAAATGAGATTCAATCAAATGAGTTTTCTGTATTTTGAAAATTAGGTGATTTGGTCTCAGTGAAATGAAATTCAGTCAAATGAGATTTGGGTGATGTGAAGTAGACCTGTCTGAACAGAAGCATGCCAAAGGGGGCATTATATTCAATGACTGTCCTAATGAAGGCTGAGTAAAGGGAGACAATGATATCCCTAGATATAGCCACAATCCCTTTGCTTTTAAGCTGTGTTGTACAGAAGGACTTTCTTGCAAAAATGGACACACCATAGTCAAATATTAGGTCACTGTCCGCACAGGTTCCCACATCCCAAACATCTGAGCCAACTTAGGGGTGCTTTGCCAGTGTGGTAGTTCCTTGGGGTAGATAACATTTCAAAGGATACAGTAATCCATTCTGTTGACATTTAGTTTTTGTCCAAGATTTTGTTACCAATTATTCATCTGGGACAAACCTTCCTGCAGGATGGCTATGTCATCTGAGATTCAGTGACTGCTCCTAACTTGTAGTCATCTGCAAACTTAGTCAACCAGACCCTTTTCTATCGGCTTTTACTTCAGAAAAATAGATGGCAAACAGGAGAGATCCCAGTACAGAACCTTGGGGGACTCCACTAGTGACTGATCTCTTAGTAGAGGTAACTTCCCCCATTTTGATTATCTGCATCATATTTATGAGCCAGTTGGCAATCCAACCAATAACACAAGGGTTTATTCCCAGTTTATTTAGCTTTTATACTATGCCTGAGTGGGGAACTGTGTCAAAAATCTTTGTCCAGATCAAGGTACATGGTGTGTAATGTTTTGCCTTTATCCATTGCTTTGGTGACTTTTTCAAAAAATTCCACCAGGATGAGTAAGGATGACCTGCCCTTGACAAATCTAAACTGAAATGTGACCAGAGTTTGGAGTTTCCTTATATCCTGACTGATTAATTCCATGATACGTCTTTCCATGGCTTTGCATATGAAGCCGGTCAGACTTATGGGCCTGTAATTCCCTGAGTTTGTGGAAAATCCTCTCTTATGCAGGGGAATGATTGTCACTGTTGTCCATTCACTTGGCACAAAAATTATATGGCAGCTGAGATTGAACCGTGTTGTTAGGGGTGTGGTTAAATCATGCTTCTGGCTATTTAGGATGCATCCAGGGATATTGTCAGGACACATAGATGCAATATTTTAGCCTTTGATAGCAGCTTTAGGACTTGGTCTTGTGTGATAGCTGGAGGCAATCCAGTTTCAAGTATATATTGACTACAGATGCAAAGGAGAAAGAGGTAAAGTTAGAGATAAATGTGTTGGCCAATAGGTTCATTATATCATCAGCATCAGTGTAGGAAACATCTTTCACAATCATTTCAGCGCATTGCTGGGCTGTGTTTTGAGATTACAAACATAATTAAAAAATGCCTTGTGAATATATTTGGCCTGGTTAGCTATTTTAGCCACAGACTTGACTTTGGTGGATTTCATTAAGCTTCATTAAACTACTCAGTTGTTTATTTCAGTGACAATGGCTCTAACATTTTGGGAATTACTCTTAGTTTTGGTCAAAATTATTTTCCTTTTATTATAAATACTGTTGATATTATGGTTCGATCATCTATGTGAGTGTAAAGTAGAAAGGCAGACTTTGTGTAAAATTATCTGTAAGTAAGGATAAAGTAAAATATTTCTTTATGAGTTGTGTAATTGAAATAAACATGATGTTTCATAGATACCCTCTGTAGAGGGAGTGTAACCTAGAGAAAAAAGAAAGTGAGAGGGTGGTGACTATTTAAGATTGCAGTATAACAGAAAACAAAACTCTTAAGAGGCATGTACACATGGTAGGAGAGTTAAAGCAGGAGGCATTTTAGTCTAGGACTATCATTTGTAAGGGGAGACATGGAAACAGCTGCAGGAGTTGCATTTTTGGATAGGAAGCTGTAATTTTCAACCTAAGAGAAGCTTGTGAAGAAAGTAACAGTGTTAATAGAGATACAGGTTTTCCACATACACTTTAAAACTAAGGTTGTAGAGTATAATAATGAAAAGGATGATATCTCACCGCTTTCATTTACTTTTGAGTTAAACGCTAACCTCTGATGTTCAATAAGTAAAGCCATGAAGGAAAAACCACATCACTGGACAATACCAAAACCTTACAGAATACTTGTAATGAAGCTAGCCTCTAGTCACACATTGGAAGATCACCTAGGAAGAGATACATTTAAGTCAAGAATATTACCTGATTTTACTGGCCAGGCATAATAAAAGAGAGAGAAAACTTCTGAGTTTGTTGTCCAGAATGACAGAAAACTGTACTTTATCCTGGATTTAAGGGCGGGTATATTTTATTTCTTTATGAGTTGTATAATTGAAATAAACATGATTTACAGAAAAAAAGTAAAGGCACCCAGATGACTAGGCAATCCCTTGATGTAAATTGCTTAACACAGAGGGATCACACACAATGTGGTAGACACAGTACTCTTTTGACACTGTATGTTTGTAGAAAAGTGCATCATGTGCCTTATAAAGGCAAGAAGGAAACGTGAAAATAAATGTTATCACTGAAACGTATCACCACTTTTGTTGGAGTACATTTGCTCTGATCTTGTTCCACAGGCAAAAGCAAAAATGTTGCCCTGTAAGAAAGCCCCCCCACCCCCCACCCAAAAAAAAAAAAACTTGAAAAAAAAACACATTAGAAGTGAGATGAATGGTTTCCAGTATGAAGGAACAGGCAAAAGGCTTTTTTTTTAAATTGAAGTATTCATAATTTTTTAACCATGTAAGGTTCATAAGAGACAACGGAAAACATTGTCTCTCTCTCTCTATAGGAGTACCTGAAAGAAATCCACACTTCCAAAAGACATGCAGAGAATATCCATACTCCATACAGTTACCCAGAGGTAATGACTTAATGCTAGGCCTTGAACTTGTGAAAAAAAGATCTTCCGATCCATTCCTTCATACAAGGGTATTATGCAGCTGTGTAGCATTTGTTCTGTACGTCACTGATCACAAACCGGAAAACATTGTCTCTCTCTCTCTATAGGAGTACCTGAAAGAAATCCACACATCCAAAAGACATGCAGAGAATATCCATACTCCATACAGTTACCCAGAGGTAATAACTTAATGCTAGGCCTTAAACTTGTGAAAAAAGATCTTCCCTTCTCAGCCTCCATGATATCCTTTGTGCAGAGTCAGAATATTATGAATTGTATGATCCATTCCTGCATACAAGGTATTATGCAGCTGTGTAGCATTTGTTCTGTACGTCACTGATCACAAACCCTGTGGTGGTATCCTTGTGGTGTCCTTGGACATACACATATATTTATGTACATACAAAAGCATTCACTCCCCCCACAGACACATCACACACACACACACACACACACACACACACACACACACACACACACACACACGCACACTCCAGCTAATTATTACCAACCAGCTCCAATACAAACTCTGCACTTGTGAAAAATCAACCAGGTGTTAGTTAAGGTTTAATTTTTTGTAGCACATAAGTGGGGAGTCTTATAGACCTGCTCCTATCTGTGTACAATCTAAGACACAAAATAATCTCATTGGTGACAGCTCAGGAATTCCGGGTAGTTTGTGGAAATGTATCGTATACAGTAGCTTGATATCCAAAGTGTAGAAAGGATGAGAACTTTGGACCTGATACACTATGGAGTCTTTGCTGTTTTAAATAGGAGATGTTGGCATCAAATGACACAGCACAAGTCTACACACACACACACACACACACACACACACACACACACACACGCACGGGCGCACACACGCGTGTGTGTACTTACACATAAGTGAGTGTATGGATGAATCACTAATGTATTCTGATATGAAAAGTTTGCATTTGTTCATTTAACCACAGACATCATTGTCTGGAGTGTTGAAACTGAAAATAGCTGTGAAATACAGAAAGTATACAAAGCAATAAACAATTTAAGATTATGCAGATATCAAACATTCAAATTAGGGCTGGATTCTTCTCTTCATAGCTCTCAGCTGTTCAGATTATTGCAGAATATCCAGATTTTTACCTCTTATTTTTGAATTGTTCCTTATAAATCTTTGATTTTCTGGCAAATCATTGAGAAATGAAGCCACTAAATAATGGCAGACATTTGAGTTTCAGGCATCATATCCTTCAAAAAATATATAATTATGCAAAATCTGTCATTCTAGCAATTTTCTAAGTTTATAGGAGTGATATTTAAAATCTGTCCCTATTTTGGGGTCTTTGTCCTCCCATTATTTCGGCTTTGTCCAGATTTCTTGCACTGAGAGTTTGAGAGGTGTGCTTCTCTTGCCTGACAACCAGAAAATATACAAACAAATAATGTCATAATTCAGATCTAATTCACTGAAAGCATTCAATTCTATAGATGTCTGTGTATCTGAGGCTTTGTTTGCAATAGATTGCATATGATCTAAGACAAATAGTTGAATGGAAAATGCTTTCAGTGAAAATTGCAGAGGACAATTCAATGTGAATTAGGCATTTGTGCAGATCAAGTTAAGAAATAATAGACTGGTATGAAAAGTTTACCTTCATAATAGTGAAACACAGTGGTGCGATTGCTCATATGAGCGAATCATAACCATGAAACTTACAATAGCGACAGTTGTAAATGCTCGAAAATCAGCAAATTGAAAAGCCGATTTGGTGATTTTCGAACATTAATGTCGAAAAAAAATTAGATAAAATGTAATGCAGGTGGGCAAGCCCCCCTGCACCCCCACCCCATATTTTATTATTCTAACTCCGAGATTGTGCTACAGTGGGGAAAGGAACCATTTTCCGATCCCCACTACAGTGCAATCTGCCCCAGTATGTCGAATGTGCAATGAGCGAATCTCACTGTGCATTTGCTTATTGCACATTCAAACCTTTTTCTGTTTGGCGTTTGCAAACTTTGCAAACTGCCTTTCAGAAAATTGCTGTTCACCCTTGTGCAATACGCACATGTAAAGGTAAACCGGTATGAAATGCACACCAAATTTGTATATAAAAATATGCAAACATGATTTCTTGTCACAGGTCCTAATGGCAAATATTGCATTTCAATAGAATTATTACCAATATAAAAATGGATTCATTTAGAGGTCACACAACTCTGTTTTGTTCTTTCTAGGATCAATGTTATGTTTGTGTAAGCCTTGTATGAGTCATATCTATATATCTATAGTAGTTTATGATATTACATTTTATTGTGTTCTATTGGCATATATCCATTTATTTGCAAACTCATATGATTGCAAATTAACAAATATTTTCTATTCATATTTCATCTCACACATAATGAGTGGACTTGCACTCTAGCAGTCACACTAAATTGACTGCTGTACACAAAGTATTTATTTTTTTTATTTATTTTAAATAAAGACCATATTTGCAAATGAGATCAGGGATATTGTGGAATAGATAGCAAATGTGTAATGTGTTACATCCATCATCATTTATTTAACATGTATTACTTTCATTAACCAAGTTATTCCATGGCCAGTTTTCAGGGAAGACCAGGGGCCAGATTGCAAAAGAGTCACTCTCAGTATACATCTGCCCTGATTCCAAAAGACTTGCCCTCAGTATAGATGACTTACTTAAGTATAAGGTCTATCTATAAACAGGCTTAATTAAACCAGGGGCCTGATTCTAAAAGACCTCTTCTTTGCCTGCTGTCAGTGTAAGTGGTCACTTACACTAAGAGCAATTCTTTTGGAACTGGGCCAATTTTATGGTATTCCTCCTAAATATCCATAATAAGTTTCAAATGGTTTACCATCAAAATGTTGATTGCACATAGTCAGATAAGCACACCATTGACAAATTTACACACAATCCATGCTGCCAACTTTTTAGAATGCCAGAAAAAAAAAATGAACATCGACATTTCCAAACCGCTCCACATGTACAAACAAGTGCTAATGTGTCAGAAAGGGGGCGAGATTTTGTGGTCCAGAAGCTCAGTGTTTGACTTTTTCAGCAGTCATAGTTCGTGTAAGTGGTGTCAATGATGTGTAATCAACATTTTGATGGTAAACCATTTCAAGCACAGATCCATTTAATTTTGAAGTAGTATGCAAGCTAATTCGTAGTATTCCATCTGTAGAACATCACTAAGCAGCAAACTGAAAAAAAAAAACTGTGTTCATATTTGTATTATTTCTGTGTTCCTTTAACAATTTTCTTTTCTGTCTTCATAATAAACACGTCAAGCCTATGGGCTTTTTCAAAAGGGCGGAAGTTTACCTTATCCTACTTATGAAATGAAGTAGAACAAAACTGTCGAAAGATGCCTCCCCCACTCCATGCCATTCCTTGCCTAAGGATTTGCAATCTGTTTTCTGCTGAATATTTCAGTAAATACCAGTATCACTTTTCAGTCAAAACAAGACAAATTCCAGCCTTTGCTACAACTGAGGAGTGCCTGTGGGTAGATCAAAAGCATCAGGTGTGAAAGGGTGCTAATTCATAGCTTTAGGCAAAAACTTTTGTATCCAAACTTTTGTAACAGATGGAGTGAGGAAACATAAAGCAGTCTAAGCTGTTCAGTATACATTTGTACATTTTAAAGTCATATATTTCTCTAATGTATCATATGTGCTCCAGTAAATACATGCAATTTACCTTAATATGCAAGCAGTATAATTACCTATATGAGCACTGCTCTAACACCAAATAAATGAGAAATGATGTGTTTAGACATTATGCTGAAAATGTAGTCTTTCAGTTCCAATTAAAGAACAAAAGTTCAGACAGAACTGCTTAGGCATTATTTTAACGCCCATCAACAAATGTTTTCCAGTTCAGAGCAGTTTATTTTGCATGTCACAAGCACATTTCATTATTATGCCATTGTTACTCAATAATAGTTTTAAGATCTGTAAATAAGCTCACTAATGTGTTTTTTTTTTGTGTGTATACATTGTATAAATTGCTTAAAGTTTTATCATTTCAATTTAATCCAAGGTGTGGCAAAAATGTTATCTTTCCTGTCACCAGTTGTGCCATATTATCTGCTAGTGAAAACAAAACAGAAGATGACTTCCTTTCCTAAACTTTGCATGATATGTCTGCAGCAAAGCCATGTGGTTTCTTTGCATGAAGGTACAAACTGAAACCTCTTGCTCGCATGTAATGTTTGCAGCCTTGAATGGGGTAAACCTCAGTATATGTTTTATGTCTGCTGTCTGTGTTAAGCGTACGCACGTGTGTGAGTTTGTACATATATGTGCATGTGCCTGAATGTGTTTGCAGTTCTGTGCCTGCACGTCCATCTGTGTACATTTGTGGATGACATCAGTATGTACATATCTGTGTGCTATATTGAGGTTAACTTCACTACTCCCTTGCTCAGTGTGGTACGGCACTCAAATGAGTTATTCATAGTCACGCAAATCAAATTTTGATGCCTTTTCTACATGTCTTTGAATTGAAAAAAAAAATCAGACAAGTGCACCTCAACTGTATGTGCAACCCAAGTTAATTTCTGTGCATCAGTGTAAATTCCAATTTTCATACAAGTGTGTGATTAAAAAATATTTTCCATTGACATGTCCAGGTTCATGGAGAGATATTGATGCATGTGTGTCATTTATGATGTTCGAAGAGTGTGTTGAAAAGCAGATATCACAAACCTTTCACATGTCACAATGTATTTCAGAAATGAATGACTGTTGAGCTTCAATACCTTTCCAGTAGTGGTTATATCAAGCATCTTATAAAAGAATGAAAAGAAGCAAACAAAAATAAATAAATAAAGGTACCAAAATTTCTATTCATCTAGTGTGAGCAGATGTTAATGGAAGACATGGTTAGCTTCTGACAGTAGCAGAATGTATTAAGCTTTGGAGCTTTTAGAATGAGGGGATTGCAGACATGAAAGTTTATCTTGTTTAAACTGTAAATAAGTCAGCTAGAATTGAAGCAGAAACTGTCACACGTCTCCAAGAAATTAAAATGGTGTCTCATAAGCTGGAAAACATGATGGTACAAGCGATGTGTAATGTTTAAAAGTTTTGTAACATTTCCTTCTTGTAGGGACTAGTCCATTGGATACACAGAAATTACTTCTTTACTGAATAAGCTCAAAATCATTTGTTCTCTAAACCTGCTCAGGGAGAAGCCCACAGAACAATCACATTAATGTTCTTGGTGTACTGGGAATATGACAGGCATTCTTCATTCTGTTAGAATTTGAGAAAGTTTCTATCAGCAAATCTTTCTTTTTTTGGTACAAATGCAAAATGATATGTTGCATATTATGCTTGTGGTTTACTGGTTGATGCATTCATTACACTCAGAGTAAAATATTTGTTTGACCTGCAAGTTTTCTGTAATGATTTTTTACTGTTATATCAAAATGAAGATTCATTTTCCATGGAGCTAAGATTTTTACTGCCTTATTTAGTAAAAAAATTATAGCCATAGTAGTTACCACTTAATTCTGAACTAATTTAATTGTAATGATGTGCTTGCTTTTCTAGTGCATACTGCTGGAAGGGGTACTGCTTGGTCTCAGTAATACTATTTTTTTCTCAGGTCTGAGTGGAGGCCTTTGAGATGGATGCAAGATTATTCCATTGATTCATAGATACTGCATTTTTTTTTACTCTGATATATGCCTCAAGCGGATTGGGATATTTAAATATGATCATACAGTGATGGCTTTTAAGTGGCTGGTGGAGACTTCATTTCTAAAGGCTAAAATCTGTATGCTTCTCATGGAATGGGCAGTCATAATATTATCTTGTCCTACCTAGTGTGTGTAGCTCATCATTTATCTGATGTTTTAATATATGATGCTGTTGTGTGGTGTATAGAAAGGAGCGGTGCATAGATGATAGGGTCTCTGTTAATTTGTGAGATCATTTTCAAGATATATCATCTCCAGTTTCAGAGGAAATATTTCCTGCTCTGATTGGCAAGCTATAATAGAGCAAATTGGTACACTGGGGTCTGTCACTTGCTTTGTTTCCCTCCACATATGGACGTGTAGAGGGTGCCCTATATCATACCTCTGGATTATTATCTGCTGTTTTACATTTTTTTAATCAAATCAATTCTGATATTCAGTCCTCACTCCTGGGCACACTATTGGTCTGTTTTTTTCCCCCCAGCAATGAGATTTCTAGGATCCATTTATTCCTCTAAGGTTGTGAAGCAAGTTCACGGGGAATGTTGCCTCATCCACATGGGGGATTGTTTTCTTTTATTTTTCCCTTAAGCCTTGATATTCTTCTGTGTGTGCCCAGTTTGCAGTTCTGGGTTGGGTGTTGCAAAGGATGTTGCAACATCAGAAGTGATTTTATTTATGAATGACATAAGCCTGCATATGTTCCTCAATCTATCCATCCTCAACCCCTTTCCCCATTTTTGCACATGAGATCAGGGTGTCACTTCAACAGTGACAATTATAAAGAGCCAAGGTTCACATCACCAAGTTGCTAGTTCTGCTGCGATTGTTCTTCCACACCATGCACTCGCATGCACACCAACACATATGACCAATTTAGAGTGTGAAATTTACATACTGCATATCTTTGGGAGCTGGGAGGAAACTGGATCACCCATAGGAAACCCATGCAAACACAGGGAGGACATACAGACTCTGTGCAGAAGCCAACCCAGATAAGAATTAAATGAGGGAACCTCTTGCTGTGAGGTGACAACACTATCTGCTGCACCACAGAGCCACCCCTACCCCCATCCACTCATCAAAATTTCTCTTGAAGAGGGACAGTGAGGTGCTCTGGTTGACATGCATAGGAAGTCTATTCCAAAGCATGGGCAGTTTCTGGGTTATGAACCTGTCCCTCCAGCATGTTCTGTTGATTGCAGTAATGAGGTTGAGGTCTCTGGAGTGTGTGGTACAAGGGATTGGGATTTCTTTAGATGTAGCATTTCTAATAGAGCTGGGTCAGACATGGCTTTATAAGTCAAGCAGAGATCACCTCTTAGTAGACGATATGAGGCAGAGAATAGCTGGAGTTTTTTGAGTCTGTCTGTGTAGGACATGTGTTTAAGGCCTAGGATCCTCTTCATGAGGTACTTTTGTGGCCTTTCCAGCTGCTGCGTGTGTCTAGTGAGGTACAAGCCAAATGGGGCATTATACTCAATGATTGGCCTAATGAGGGAAGAGTAGAGAGAGATGATGACCTCTTTCTTCCTGGAAGCAAAACCCTTGGTAATGAGATGTGCCACATAGAAGGATTTTCTGACCACAGTGGCAATGTGGTGGTTGAAGGAGAAGTTGCTGTCAACCTGTGTCCCCAGATCTCTTATAATGCTTTCAGTGTTTAGTGGGCTCCCATCGATGTGGTAACTAGTGGCAACTGAGATTTTCCCAAAGGGGATGACAACGCATTTTTTGGCATTAAGCTTAAAGCCATGGTTTTGACACCAGTCATTTGTCTCTGTGAGGCCTTTCTGTAGGATGTCTACATCACTTGGGGAGCTAATAATGGCTCCCATCTTTCAGTTGTCTGTGACATTGGTCATCCAGAGTCCCTCCATGTTGGTCTAGACTTCTGAGAAGTAGATGCCAAACAGGAGAGGACCTAGGACTGATCCCTGTGGGACTCTACTCATGACTGGTTGGCAGTCTGACTTGAAGTCCGCTACTTTCACACTGTCAGTTCTATCTGTGAGCTAATTTGCAAACCACCTAGAGATATAGGGGTTGATGCCTAGTTTGGTAAGTTTATCAATAATTCCTGAGTGGGGAATGGTATCAAAGGCCTTGGCCAGATCAAGGTAGGCTGTATGAACTGCTTTTCCCTCATCCACAGCTCTGCTGACTGACTCATAGAAGTCAACAAGGTTGAGCAGGCATGATCTTCCTTTCACAAAACCAAATTGAATGGAATCTAGAGTTTGGAGATTCCCTATATCCTTGTTAATTAGGTCCATGATGATGCACTCCATAGCCTTACATATCAGACTCATCAGGCTAATGGAGTGATAATTCCCAAGCTCTGTAGTCACTCCCCCTATATGGAGAGGGAAGACTGTAGCAGTGTGGCATTTGGTAGGGACAAAGCCTGAGGAGAGGCTGTGATTGAACAGGGCACACAGATGTGGTGCCAGTTCACTTTGCAGTTCATGTAGAACACATCCAGGGATACTGTCACATCCCATGGAAGCTGTATTCTTGGCCTTGGACAATGCAGCTTTAACCTGTGCTGTAGGAATGCTGGGTACCTGGCATTTCTCTGGTGTTGTGATTGGTCCTTTGGGGGGAGGGGTAAAGTTGGCACTGAATCTGTCAGCCAGTATGTTGTCAATATCTGTTGGTTCAGTATAGGAGGTACCATTATGCAGTAACTCAGAGAAAACTGGGGTATTGCCATGGAGATTCTTGATATAACTATAGAAAGATTTGTGGTTGTTTTTAGTATCTGCCACAATTCTGCCTTCATAGCTGGCTTTAGAGGTTTTGATGAGGGATCTCAACTTTTTGATGAGGCTAATAAGGGAGATTTTCCAGTCTTGGGACTACACCTTTTTCTGCAGCAGTTTCTTCCTTCTGTTGCAGAGTTTATTAATGGCAGGGGACCACCAGATTGGCTTCCTTTTTTGGAGGAGAATGTCTTGGTTCTGTTGGGTATGGCTAGTTCCATGCATTTATGTACGTGTTTGTACAGTGCATTGGTGTATAATTTGGCAGTCATGCATCTATTTTCCATTGACATGGGTGCCATGAAGTTATCCACCTCTGTTTTTAGGAGTCCAAAGTCAGCTTTGGAGAAAATTTTCATGGTGGTTACCTTTTCAGGGGGTGTGGGTGAGATGTGGATTTCCATGGTGATTAGTTTGTGGTAGGATCTAATGAGGGAATTGACTATTGGTGCAGAGCAATGGTTGCCCATGTTAGTAATAACCAGGTCAAGGATGTTGCTTTCTCTAGTGGAGGTAAGAATGAGCTGGTCCAGGACATTGGAACTGATGAATTCTAGGAAGCATTGGGTCAGTGTATAGGTGCATGAGAAGTTTTCCCAGTTGATGGAGGTGCAGTTGATGTCACCTAGTATGAGAGTGTTAGGTTGGACCCTAATAGTTTCCAGGATGCTTAGAAACATGGAGTGAGGGTCTTGGAACATGGTTGGGGACCTATAGTAGGCTACAACCTGAATTGCCATCTTATCCAATGTTAGTTGTACCTGAAGTATCTCAGACGTGCTATGCTGGGCTACTAGTCTAGAAGGGTGCATATCCTTTATGAATATGGAGACACCACTGCCTTTGGAGTTTTGGTCCATGTTCTGAGGCCGAAAGGTGTGGAATGAGATATAGCCTGGTAGTGTAGGGGTGCTTTCTGCTGCTTTAAACCAGGTCTCCGTTACAGCACAAATGTCGATGTCCTCCATTTTGAGGAGTGCTTTGAGCAAGTGCATCTTGAGATTTAGACTTCTAGCACTGAGCAGCATGACCCTCAGACTGCATTTATTTGTAGTTGTTACAGTGGTAATTTGGTCTTTGCAACATTGCCTAAAAAAGGCACTATAGGGGTAGAAAGAGACTTAGCCAGTATCCGGAAACCCAGGGGTGACAGATGGAGGCCATCTCTGGCAAAGCATCAAGGTCTGTCAATCATGTCATCCCAAGCAGGCAGATACTGGATCCCCTTAGAATGACACCAGAAATGTAGCCAATTGTTGATGTCAGTCATTTTCTGCTTGTACTGCAGTATCATTCTGGGTGATGGTAGGATGCTGCTCAGGGCTAGGGTCATACCTGCCTGGGCCACATAATCTGAGAGCTCCTCCATGTCTCTTTTCATGTAGTCCAGGGAGGTGCATCTCAGGTCATTCACACCCACATGGACAATGATAGAGTCATACTTGTACTTGTTGTGGAGTGCCCTGAGTGCATGTGTTATGTGTCAGATTTTTGGCATCTGATAGACACCTGACTGTTACCTTCCCCTTATTCAACCTAGTGAGTGGGACATCAGTGTGCCTCACTATCGAGTCGCCTATGATCAGTGTATTTAGTAAAATGTTTTGCCTCACGGGCTTAGTTTGAGGGGCACACTGTATAGGTGTGCTATGTGTCTTGTGGTTTGTGCTGTGTTGTGGTGGTTGAGTGCATTTCTGCTTTGGAGGTCTCTGCTGTTTGGGTAGATTTCTATTGAGACCCTCCACAAAGGTGGGTGTATGGTTTGTGTTTTACGTGAGAGCCGTGATGGTGGGTGTTCTGGAGGGCTAAGTGTTGCATGTGGTGTGGTGCAAGTGTTGACCTTCTCCTCTTGAGCAGCTATTCCGGTCTTAGCTTGAGAGTGCATGGCTTCCAGTTTGGATATATAAGTGCATCTCTCACAAGTCTGAGTGTTGGAAAGTAAGAGGAGAGGGTCTGTGTACATGAGGCTATTGCTACACTGCCTCAGAATGCCCAAGTTCACCAGGTTAATAGGAGAAGGCAGAGGGAACTGACCTTTAGACATGCCAGGAGGGATGATCCTTATTGCTAAGTACTGGAGCTGTTTCCTTATATAGTCCTTTTACAGGAAAAATGTCACTCAAGTGGTCTGAGTCTGTACAGAGCACTGCCAAACACTTGAGGTGAAACTTATACATAGACCCTGAAAATTTAAGAATGAAGAATTTAGGCAGATATTCTGAAGTTAGGAAGAAATCAAGCCATACTTACAGAAAAATAAAGAATTAGCTTGTCAAGAATGATGAAAAGAAGGGAGTCGCTTGAATGGCTACTGCATGGCTACTACTAATGCTGGTCTCAGCACAGCTTCACTCTGTTGGGCTACAATACTCCTTTACTTCTAGTCTCACCAGAAGCAAAATGTTAGTACTAGTCCCAAGAAGAGAAGCAGGCCACGGCCTGTTTGGTGATTCACAGTCTTGTTCCATATGATGCAAGGGTCTTCAGGCTTGTAGCCTTTTTCTGGTAGATGCCTTGAATAGCAACCAGACCAACTGGGTACATTAAGCACAGACACTCACTCTCCAACTAGAAAGAGTCAGGAATCAATGCACTCTGCTCCTACTCTTACCAGGATCAGAATATAAGCACAGATTCCAAGCTGTCATCTATAAAGCAGTTATTAAGCTTTCTGGTGATCAGCAGTCTCCAGGAAATAATGTAAGTGCACGCCTCTCACCAGGAGAAAACAGAAGCAATAATCCCAAGATGACTACTGAGAGGCAAAATGTGGGCTCTCCAATAACTGGTGTTTTGTGATAAATGCTTAAAGATAAGATGAAAAAAATTGTTTAGCCTAAACATTGCAATGTGCACTAGAAGAGTTAGATGTGAAAGTAGATAACTTAAGTTTTATCTATCTAAAACGTTGTGAAAGGGGGTGGTCAATTTTGTATTCTGGTACTGTGGGAAACAGTAGGATGGCCAATAAATTTAAATAGTTGAAGGGGAGTGATTTCACAAAATGATAATTTTTTGCTTACTCACACCAGCCAGTAAAAGCAGAGAGGAAATGAGATATATGGTCAAATTAACATAAGGGGCAGGCAACTAGAACAACAGTGGTGTTTTAGAACACAATAGTAACCAGGTGGGAGGGTAGGGGAAATTACTGTCTGACTCACAAGAGACAGAGCCGTGGTCTCTTTTCAAGTTTTTATATGCAGTTAAAATCATGAGTGTGTCAGTATGGTTTACCATCAGAATGTTGAAATGCATTTGTTAGACTCACACTTTTGCAAAAGGCTGATTTCAAGGTTTCATAATGTCTGAAATTGTTTTACTGAATCTGCAATACCGAAAATATTTATGTTTTACGTCCCATACTGCAAATGGGTTTTCACACAAAACTCCCAGAAATAGCGAATGTTGAACTCCAATTTTACCATGTTCGACATTAGAGGGAAAAATTATTTCAAATTTGAACATTTAAGTTTGGCATTCCGAACACGCACACAGATGCGTTTCAGTATTTTGATGGTAAACCGTGTCAGTGTTATAGAATGCTATTGACATTTCTTTTCGTTGAAGACATCTCCACTAGGGAATGTGCTATAAGACCCATGTTTTCCAGTTATAGGGTGTGTGCAAATACATGTATTTAGAAGGTATGGTGGACCATTACTGGAACATATTGCCTGAATGATGTAGATCATTGTAGATAGCTGTAACTAGGGTGGTGTGAAGTGGGTAGCTGCCCTAGGCTCAAGCTGCAAGGGGTCATGATCAGCAAGTATATATGGTGCAACAGCACTCAGCAGGTATATATGGTGCAACAGCACAGTACCAGCATTTCTTTATGAAATCCATAACAACATCATTCATAGGTAATTGGAACTTTTAGATCAAAAAGCTTGCTAGAGTTTCAGAGGAGAAGATGATGAGGGAATGGGGTAACCCGTTTAGGAATGGCACCAGATGACTTAAGTATAGTTCTTATGTAGATGATGATGAGTATCAGAAATGAGCAGTAGAGGGTTGCAGGACTGGAGAATGGCATCAGGTGCTAGGTGAACCAGCTATGGCTGTGCCCACATCTCTCCTTTTCTGTACCCTTTCTTGCATAATTTCCAAACAGCAGGGGGAAACTGTAAAATATGTTTATTCTGTTTAATTACTCATGCTTGCACAACAGTCTGAATCTGCTCACAAAGCAATGAACTCATAATTCAGCAATTAGGGAGTCCCAGGGCAGTTTTGATTTTTTCCTCATTACATGGATTTCTCAGTATGCAGTGCCATCAGAAAGTCTTCTCTAGTGCTTTATTACTCCATGATGTCATTTGAGACTTAGGCATGTGCTAAATGGCTAAATGTTTAGGTTGAAGGGTCCTGGATTCATTGAAGTATCACTAAATGAAAGTCTACTTTCAATGAGCAAAGGTCTTGAGCCAAGGTAATCCCATATGCTCAGTCTATACCACGTGGATGCATTATGGGCTGTAATTAAGGGTTGTAAGGTAGGGGGTGTCAATATAAAGAATCAGTGCATCAGAATTTTTACTTGCCCTGCTAGAAAATAATTACAGTGTAAACAGAACATTTAAAGCAACAACTCTTCACACTAATATTAGAGGAGGAAGAAGAAGAACATTTACAACAACAACTAGGTCTGCGAGAAAGTTTAGAAATAGAAGATGGTATGTACTGTGCACAGTATACCGAGGGCTGCAATGTTACATGAAAGCACTTTTCAGGGTATACAGTCAGCAGATAGGCTCAAAGGTGTTTACTAGGCTAACTACACAAGGGACATTTCAAGCCTAGCCATGTATTCTAATTCTCTGACAAGTTCTGATACCCTTGATAAGTGTAAGCAGGGGCTTGGGAGGTGAAACATTTACAAACAGGGACTTGGGAGATGAACCATTTACAGCCTGCCTGTGTCCATTAGAGACAAATGTGCCAAACCAAGAATACATTTCTTGTTCCCCATCCAATTGTCCAAGTTACACTTGAATTTGGTTAGCGAGGAGGTCTGCTTTGTTTCACATGGATGGGGAGCCTGTTCCCAAGAATGGGTAGTCTCAAGAATACATACCTGTCTCTAAAGCAGGTCCTATTTATATCACAGGCAAGGTTTATTTCTTTAGAATGGGTAATTCTGGTAATGTTTGTTTTGTGGATATGCAGGAGGTCCATCAGAGTGAGGTCTGACAATGCCCTGCATGCCAGGCATAGATCTCCCCACAACAGCATGTAGGAGACAGAATACAGTAATAGGGCCTTTTTGGTCTGCACAGGACATATTACTTATTCTTTTAGTGAGGAACCTCTGTTGACATTCCAGTTGCTGGATATGACTGTGTAAGTACATACCAAAGGGGCATTGTACTCAGTGACAGGTATGATGAATGTCAAATTCTACAGAAATTAGGAAGGAAATGTCCCGGTTATACCTCTTAACTTTTTTATGCTGATAATTCTGGAGAAATCCAAAAATATTGGGGAATCAATAGTCCAGAATCAGTGCTAATTCTCATAAAGCTTTACCTGAACAACTGGTTTCGCATCTATTTGGATTTTTGAACAATATGAAGTAAAACACTCTAATAACTGGGGTTATTGACAGTAATCCTCATTGATTTACCAGAAATCAAAACTTTTATGAGGAACATGGTAAAATGTAAGGCAAAATCAAGGATGTTCTGCAAAATCAGGGTCATTTGAGAGGTATGGTCCCTGTAAATTCATATAATTGAGACTTCCTCTGGTAAAAACATAATGCTTTTATTCAGTATTATTACCAACTTCCAGACTACTTCACTAAATAATTCTACTAACTACCTTAGTCAACAAAAGTTATCATTTAGATGATGACCTTGTATATGGTATGGCTCTACTTCAGAAGATGGAAAAAACAAAAGACTCAATCCCAAAAGACTGAAAATTCAAAAAACTGAATGATGGAATTTGCCCAATCATCACTGATCTGCGATCTTGGCGTTGGTATATATAGTTAGCAGGGGGTGTGGTGGTCACAGCCCCCACATGAGGGGTGAAGGAGGCTTGCCCCCTGCATTACAAATATGTTCAGTATTTTGAATGTTCAGTCTTTTGGGATTCAGTCTTTTGGTTTGTCTGTCTTCTAAAGTAGACCCATATGGAACAGACTTAGGGTATATAGACATCTTGAACTCTTTCATGCAATGAGTGTTTTTGTTTTAATCTCCTCATTTTTTACAAAGATGGCTGCTGTTATTAAAGTTTTAGCTTCTGAGAAAATTCCTTGCCCAGATGACTAGGTGGTTCACAAAGTGTCACTATCCTTATGTAGTCTTTCATGCTTCCATGGCAGTGCTTAGCAAGGGGTATAGGGACATTTAGCTTGGCATGATCACTCTGGTTAAAATGAGTTAAGGAGCTTTTGGAAATATCTTCCTATAGTCTAATTTCCTTTATTATCTGTTAGATAAATATGTTGCCAAAATGCTAACTTCCTGGCATGACAAAGTATGAGTTAAAATTACAGAGTCAGGCGCAAGAAGATTTTTTTTTAACAATTTGGCAGTTATTATAACATGTTAGCATGGTTAAGATATTTTCTAAGAACAGCAGATGAAAAGTGAGACTTCACAGTGGTCTCCAAAAATACTTTTTTCACAGAAATCTTTGAGATATCTTTATGGCCATTCTGCAGACTATATTGTTCTCCAGAAGGTTCCATGACTATTAAGGCGATATGCCATGAACACCTGATAAATGAACAATCACAACTGAGATAGTTCTTTTGCTATGCTTTAACATTCTTAACGGTACATGCCAAGGGTTCCGATAACCTCCTTATCTCCTCTTTCTTGCTTTAGGCCAGCTGCTTTCACATTTAGAAATGGATATTGATGTTCACTCATAGGTAAGAGGGTTTGAAATCTTAGTTCTGCTATGGCGTACTTCCTATGAATAATGACTGTCAGAACTCAGTAAACAGTGTGATGTAATTAATAAGACAGTAAGCAGATACTCTCAACAGACTTAGCCAGTTAGCATTTATAATATCACTGAGAGTACTGACAAGCAGTAGTTTGTTTAGAGCGAATTGAAGTGACTGCAAAAAGAATTAATATACCTGAGGTTATGTATATGAAGTTTTCCACAGCATTGTTTCAAAGAAAACTAAGTAACATTAGGAACAGAGTTTGTGTATATCTTCATGTAGAAAGGTTAATGCTTTAAAAATGAATTCACTTCTCCATCTTCTACATTTTCTGCTATGCTCCCTGTTATCTTATGGGTTCATAGGTGTTTTCTAGGCTATTGAACACAAGGGTATTTTTAAGCTAAGCAAGCCAACTAATTTGTGCTTATAAAAAAGATTATATTTCAGGACAGTTTTGGGTAGAGCCTGCCAAAAACCAATACTATTCCATAAATTTGCCTGTGGAGAATGAGTCTGTCTCTTATCTGGAGTCTCCCCCATTCAGTGTTGCAGAATGGGTTTGTGGGGTAAAAACTACACCTAATGTTGGTTTAAAACCAAAAGTTATATTGCCAGATCTGGGGATATCATTGCATTCCTATGAATTAGGTAGATACTGGTTCTGCTTTTCAACTTTTACCACGGAGAGTAAAGATAAGACACCTCAGGAGAGTTTAAGACAAGGGAGTAAGATACAAGTCACTCAATATATGGGGTAAACACAACAGTGTTGAGTATTTATTTTAGATAGAGTAAATTATACTGAACAGAGCCAAACTGCCTAATTTCTTTCTTGCCCTTTTGTTGATCATTTTCAAAACAGTAACATAGTCAAAGTGGCTGGATGTAAGCAGATGTTTCTGCTTTCTAATTACATGACTTAACTACTATCAGTTTGCAGACATAATTCTTGTGGCATTCCCACCATCTATAGGTTCATAGGTTGGTACTAGGCTATCAGCCCTAGGGCCTATACAAGCCTAGCCATAACAATTCCCAGGCTATTTCTTCCCACACTATTTACTTCCCTGTGCACAAGATGGTTATATTAGGGTAAGGTGTAAAGACTTGATTAAGGCTGGAGGTAAGCAGACATCTAGTGATCTGTAGGTTTATGATATACAAGTGTAAGGCCAACAAAATTGGTTTTATTGAAAGCAGGAGCTGGGAGGTAGTTCTCTGAATATCTATTGTACCTAGAAGGTATTCATTCTAGACATCTCTAAGTCTTGGCTGAAATTAGACTGATGAAGGTTGTCATAAAGTTTGCTGATGACCACTAAAGGTTTCACATGATTACTGAGTCATATCTTCATAGGTTCATAGGATCATAGATTGGTACTAGGCTATCAGCCCTAGGGCCTATACAAGCCTAGCCATAACAATTCCATGGCTATTTCTTCCCAGAATATTTACTTCCCTGGTCCCCTGTCTAGCAGGGTGACTAATGTGATCCCCAGGGTGCATTTTCTATCTCCCATCCAAACTTCAAGGTTCCTTTTGAAGAGGGCTAAATAGGCATTCAGCTTGACATGTATGGCAGTCTATTCCAGAGTATGAGGAGTCTCTAGGTCAGGAACCTATCCCTCCAGCATGTTTTATTCATTGTGATGACCAGGTTTAGATCCCTGGAGTGTGTGGCTCTGAGGGATTGGGATTTCCCTAAGTGTAGCATGTCCAACAGCTCTGGGTTTGACATGGTCTTGTATGTTAAGTTGAGATCGCCAATGAGTAGGCAATATGCGACAGAGTATAGCTGGAGTATTTTTAGATTGTCAGCATAGGGCATCTGCTTTAGGCTTGTGATTCTTTTAGTGGGGTATTTCTATGGCCTTTCCAGTTGTTGCAGATGTCTTGTGAGGTACATCCCAAATGGGACATTGTTCTCTATAATGGGTCTAATGAGGGATGAGTACAGTGGGACAATGACCTCCTTTTTTCTCAAAGAAAAGCCCTTAGTAATGAGGTGTGACGCATAGAAGGATTTCCTGACTATTGTGGCGATGAGGTTATCGAAGGTGAGACCACTGTCCACTAGTGTCCCTAAGTCCCTTATCATACTTTCGGTGTTTAGTGTACTGCCACTTATGTGGTAATTCATGGGTACATGTTTTTTCCCAAAGGGGTAACTATACATTTCTTGGCATTAAGCTTGAGCGCATGGCTCTGGCACCAAGCATCTGTTTCTGTAAGGCCCTTTTGTAGAATATCCACATCATTTGGGTATTCAATAATGGCTTCCAGTTTGCAGTCATCTGTGAACTTTGTTAGTCAGAGTCCCTTAGTGCTGGCCTGTACTTCAGAGAAGTACATGCCAAACAAGAGCAGTCACAGGACTGAACCCAGAGGTACTCCACTTGTCACGTCTGGAGCTGAATTTTGAGTCAGCTACTTTTACAGTGTGGGTTCTGTCAGTAAGCCAGTTGGCAACCCATCAAGTGACGTAGGGATTAATGCCTAGCTTAGTAAGTTTATCTTTGATTCCAGAGTGGGGGATGGTGTCGAAGGCCTTGGCAAGGTCCAAATAGGCTGTATAGACCACCTTGCCATTGTCCATGGCTCTGGAGACTGATTCGAAGAAGTCAATCAGGTTGAGGAGACAAGATCGGCCCTTTACGAAACCAAACTGGGTGGGGTCCAGTGTTTAAAGGTTGCCAATGTCTTTGCTTATAAGTTCCATGATAACGCATTCCATGGCTTTGCAGATCAGGCTTGTCAGACTGATGGGACGATAGTTCCTGGGATCCAAGGTGGATCCCCCCTCGTGGAGTGGGATAACTGTAGCTGCATGCCACTCATTGGGCACGAAGCCTGAGGTGAGGCTATGATTAAACATGACACTTAGGTGAGGTGCCAGTTCATTTTGTAGTTCATGTAGTACACAGCCTGGAATTTCGTCTGGTCCCATGGATGCTGTATTCTTAGCTTTGGAGAGTGCATTTTTTACCTGTGTGACCATGATTACCGGAATTTGGCAATCTTTTGGTATTGAGATGGGCCCTTTAGGGGGTGAGGGGGGTGAGGGGGGTGAAGTTGGCACTGAATCGATCTGCCAGGATATTGGCAAAATCCTTGGAATCAATATATTTAATGCCATTCTGTTGTAGCTCAGAGCAGATCTGAGCATTGCCATTTAGATTCTTGACATAACTATAGAATGTCTTGTGGTTGTCCTTGGAATCTTTGGCAAATTTGTTTTCGTAACTAGCTTTGGAGGATTTTATGCGGGATCTCAGCTTCTTACTGAGGCTGGTAATGGAGTATTTTGCATCCTGGGATTTTCCTCTTTTCTGCAACAGTTTCTTCCTTCTGTTGTATAGTTTGTTTATGGCAAGGGACCACCAGATTGGCTTCCTTTTTTGGAGGAAAGTGTCTTGGTTCTATTTGGAATGGCATGATTCATGCACGAGTGGATGTGCTCTTACAGTGCCTTAGTGTAGGATTCAGCAGTCGAACATTCAGTTCCTGTCTGCATGGGTGTCATGAAGTTTGTCACTTTTAACTTGAGAAGCATGAAGTTAGCTTTGGAGAGTTTTTTTTATGTAGGTTTCCCTACTAGGGGGTGGGGGTGGGATGTGAATGTCAATGGTGATTAGCTTATGGTCAGACCTGACCAACGAGGGGGTGACCACTGGTGTGGAGCATCGATCTCCCATGTTGGCAATATCCAGGTCTAGAATATTTGAGCCCCTGGTGGGACTATGGATTAGTTGATCCAGCATTTTGGAATTTATGAATTCCAAGAACCGTTGGGCAAAGGTGTTGGAACCTGAGTAGTTTTAACAATTAATGGCAGGGTAGTTGAAATCACCAAGTATTAGGGTGTTTGGTTGTATCTTAATATTTTCCAGTATGTTTAGAAAGGGGTAGTGAGAATCTTGGGGCATGGTGGGGCAATCTGTATCAAGCTACAATTTGGATTGCAGTCTTACTTAGTGTTAGTTGCACCTGTAAAATTTTAGATGCATTGTTTTGGGCAACTAGCCTGGAGGTATGAATATCCTTGGTGAATATGGACACTCCTCTGCCTTTAGTGTTTCAGTCCTGGTTTTATGGCCAAAAAGTGCGGTAAGAGTTGTAGCCTGGTATTGCAAGGGTACTCTCTGGAGCCTTGAACTGGGTCTCAGTTACTTCACAGATATCGATGTTCTCCATTTTTACGAGTGCCTTGAGAGAGTTCATTTTGAGGTTTAGACTTCTACCATTGAGTAGCATTACCTTCAGATTTTGCATGCTTATATCTGTCATGTTGGTGGTTTTGTCCTTTGAGCCTTGCCTAAAAAAGGCACTATAGGGGTGGCAAGAGCCTTAGCCAGTAACCTGAATCCCAGGGGTGACAGGTGCAGACCATCTCTGGCAAAGCATCATGGTTTGTAGATCATGTCGTCCCAGGCAGACAGATACTGGATAATTGTTGAAGTCAATCGTTTTGTCCTTATAATGTGGTATCATTCTGGGTGAATGCAGGATGCTACTCAGGGCTATGGTCATACCTGCCTGGGCCACATGATCTGAGAGCTCTTCCATGTCTCTTTTCATTTAGCCCAGGGAGGTAGGTCTCATGTCATTCACTCCCACATGGACAATGACAGAGTCATATTTGTACTTGTTGTGGAGTGACTTGAGTGCATGCTTGATGTGGCAGATCCTGGCACCCGACAGGCAGATGACTGTAATTTTCTCCTTGTTCAGCCTGGTGAGTGGGACATCAGTGTGCCTGACTATAGAGTCACCTATGACTAAAGTGTTGGGTACGTTGTCTTGCCTTAGGGGCTGTTGTTGGGTGGCGGACTGGTGTTGTGAGCTATGTGACACTTTGGTTGTGATTGGTGTTTATTTGCGTTTCAGCTTCAGAGGTCCTTATTGTTTGGGCAGGTTAATGTTAAGGGCCTCTGCATAAGTGGGTTTAGTGTTACTTTGTGTGGATGTTGGTGGCTTGAGTTTTGAAGGGCTATGTGTTGCTTGAGGTGTAGTGCAGGTGTTAACCTTCTCCTCTTGACTGTCTAGCACAATCTTGGGTGGAGAGAGCTTTGCTTCCAGTTTGGCTATGTAAGTTCATCTCTCGCAGGTTGTAGTGTTGGGTGGTAGGAAGAGTGGGTTGTCTGTGTACATGAGGCAATTGCTGCATCACCCCAGTATGCCCAGATTCACCAGGTGGACAGGAGAAATCACCAGAAGTTGACCCTTGGACATGCCAAGTTCGGTGTTTCTTTTGTAAAGTACAAGAGCTGTTTTCCCTAACCTGGGCAAGGTACTTTGCAATTATTGGCTGTTTAGTGCCTACGATTAATTTCTCCTTATTAACAAGGAGAACTGAGTGCTTATATTAGTTAAAGGCTTCCTAGTGCTTTCCAGCAGGTTTTAGAGCAAGTGCTAGTCTCAGGGATTTAGATTTTAGTGCTACTACTGAGAAACCAGCTAGTTTTAAGGGAAAGTTTGAAGAGCAGACCTTCTGGCACCGGGAATAGTTTAAAGTGCTAGACTAATAAGCTAATAAAAGTGCAGGAGAGCACAGATCTAGCAGATCTAAGTGAAAAAATTGAAGAGCATTGCTCAGAAGCTTACAAAAAAGTCCTGGATACAGCAAATCTGTATTTGGGATACACTAGTGCCAGGAAAGGTAGGAGACAGTTTTTTCTTTTTTTCAGTAGAAAGTGAAGAGACAGAAGATAATGAGATAATTTAATATGCAGAAACTAAAGGGGTGGGCCTTTGCTAAGTTCTCTCTATTAACAGTAGAATGAGCTGATGTAATGTGACTGGGGGGAGTGTCCAGTATCGACTTTATACCAGAGCCAAGCAACTCAAAGCCACTAAGACAAAAAGACCACAACAAAAACTGGGAGGGTGGGTGGAAAAAAAAAACAGTTGTACAGATTACAGAGATATTAAACCAGTGAAGATTTTTAGTATATCTTATTAAGTTATAAGTATAATTATTCACTGTCACAGGCTGTGGTACATCTGACTATATAACCCCTGATATTACATCAGTTACCACTGCTATTAACAGTAGTTTTCCAAACAGAAATAGTGAGAAAATGCAGTGGTCCAATCTGCTTTTCTGTTCTCCGACCACAAAAAATGTAAGCATTAAGTTATGAACTTGCAGAATTCATAAAGCTGATATGATTAATCGAAAACATATTTGAGGTGTAAAAAGTTATCCTTAATTCATGTTAATATATGGTCATGTTTCCAACCATTGATTTACTTCCAGATGTACCATTAAAATAAAGAACTGAAGAAATGACTAAATATATAAACGAACAAATATGTAAACAAAAGCTGACAAATAATTAAAAGTGCTGTCCTTCACTTAGTTTAGTAGCATAAGATATTCTGTACCATCTCATCATGTAACAAAGCATGTTAAAACCAACACTCCTATAATATAGGCAGAAAAACAACAAAGAAACCATTTTATAATTTGATTTTACTGACTGTTTCAAAGTTTACATAAATACATCCTAGTGGAATGTGTGCATAAGTCTCACTTCAGTGATTATTTAAACAAAAAATAAATGCTGCACAACACCACAGATGCTACTTCAGTGCACTTTAACTCACAGACTGAATAAATATCCAAATACATGTATTGTGCACTCTTTGGCTATTTAACAGTGTAGTGTACATCCAGGAGTACTGCAAGATCAGCTAGACAACCACATATAATAGTATGTCAATGAAGATTACTCCACCAAAATTAACTAGCAAGTAAAAAAAGGAGAAAATCGTTAAATATTACTTTCATTAGTTTCAAAACAGATTTTTGGAAGAAAAAAATTCTGTATAAAACATTTACAAATACGAAAAAGTAACTTACTGAATACTGAATAGTGAGTTCTGAAAATACAACGTTGGCCACTGGTATTGAAAATGACATTACTATGAAAAGTTTGTTTAGACCCAGTAATGATGTGTATTGCAAGATGTCTGTAACAAGTTTGTATGGACTTATGTCTTGCCAGATCTTTGTCTAGAAACTTTCTATTGTATAACTGCTTTAGGCTATTTTTCCTTGCAAAAATCTATTTAATAAAGTGACTAGCAATATGATTCTGTATCATCACCTCATACACCATGCATTTTGTTTCTCAAAGTTAGGTTACATTCTGCTATTTTACTAGGTCAGGTAGATAATTACTTGAGGAGACTTTTTCATGGTCACTTGGCTTTATTTCCTTTTTTAAGTTCTAACTAAAATTTTATAGAAACAGTCTTGTTGGTGAAGGGCATATTGATCTTCTTTAATGTTTAATCTTCAATACACTGGATGAAATCTGTAAATGCTTGAAACTGTTCTTGCCAAAGGACTGTTTGGTAATTGCTAAGAAGTGAATAAGACATACAGAATGAAGAGGCAGAACCCAGTATGTACTCCATGTGCAAGTTTTGCCACCTGACCTCTGAAAAATCACATGACATGCAACCTTTAGTGGTAACTCATTCTAAAGTGATGCCTGCTCTATCACAGCATTCAGATTAATTTAAAATAAAATTAATAAATATATTTTAATTTTAAATGTATTGATTATAAATATGCTACCACTATACTAGCATGTTATTTGAAACACAGTAAATCAGGACCACTATATGGAACATTAAACATTGAATTCTATACTGCAGAGAATGAAACTCTGATATTCATAGTAAATTTATATTATGTGCAACTATAAAGTTTGGCCTTCTCAAGTGCATGTATTAAAGACAAAATATTGACTTGAAACAACACTAGAGATGCTGTCATTCTGACTACCTTCCTGAACTTCATTATCTTTATTTTGAATCTCTACAACAGCTGTAAAATCAATCTCTTTCGCTCTGAGTATATAGGATCATAGGAAGTTACTAGGCTAATGGCCAGAGGGCCCTTACAAGTCTAGCCAAATTTACCCTTGTTACCATGATTAGCACCTATTGGCCCTGTCTATGAGGGACATAGGTGGAACCCCCTGGGTGAATTTGGAGTTATCCCTCCAATCGTCCAGAAAGCATTTGGAGAGGGCCAATGAGGTGCTCTGTTTAATGTGAAGTGGGAGTGTATTCCAAAGATGAGGTAACCTCTGGGAGACAAATTTGTCATTTCAGTAGGCTCTATTGATGTCAAAGACCAGGTTTAGGTTCTTAGAGAGAGCAAATCATGTGCTATTTGACCTGCGGATATGTAGTATTTCCAATAAAACAGGGTCAGAGATCAGCTTATGTAGTATGCAAAACAGAGATCACCTTTGAGTAGTCCGTATGAAACAGAATAAAGTGACAGTGATTTCAGTTGATCCATATTGGAGAGCTGCTGAAGACCTTGAATTTTCCTTATGAGGAACCTTTGCGGTGTCTCCAATTGCTGCAGGTGCTTTGAAAGGTACTTACCAAAAATGACATTGTACTCAATTATTGGCCTAATGAGTGGAGTACAGGGTGGTGATAACTTCTCCTTTTCTCGAGGCAATGCCCTTACTTATGAGATGATCCATATAGAATGCCCTTCTTACCACTGTGGAAACATGGTCATCAAAGGCAAGGTTGCTGTCAACTAGAGTGCCCAGATCTCTCACCACTTAGTGCATGCTTAGGTTATTGCCATTGACATGGTAATTTGCAGGAACATCACTCTTACTGAAAGGGATGATAATGCATTTTTTTTGCATTGAGTCTGAGGCCATGACTTTAACACCAGTCATTTGTTTGCGCAAGACCTTCTTGAAGGATGTTAACATCATATTTGGAGATTCTGTGACTGCATCCAGTTTGCAGTCATCTGCAAACTTTCTCAGCCACAGTCCCTTTGTTTTAGCTTGTACTTTGGAGAGATAGAGTCCGAACATTAGAGGTCCCAGGACTGATTCCTGTGGAACACCACTGGGTACGGGTCTGCTGTTGGAGGTGTATTCCCCTGTTTTAACTGTATGGGTTCTATGACTGAGCCAGTTTGCAACTCACCTTCTGATATAAGGGTTGATATCTAGCTGGGAGTGTTTGTCAATGATGCCTGAGTGAGAGATAGTGTCAAAAACCTTAGGTAGGTTAAATAGGCTGTATGCACAGATTTTCTGTCATCCAGAGCCCTGATGACTGTCTCAAAGAAGGTTTAACAGGCATGATCTCTCCTTGACAAATCCAAACTGGGAAGGATCTAATGTTTGGCGATTACCTATATCTTTGTTGATAAGGTCCATGGTGATTCTCTCCATGGCCTAGCAGATAAGGCTAGTCAGGCTAATAGGTCTGATCTGTAGAAACAACACCTTTGTGCAAGGCGATAACAGTGTCTGTTTTTCATTCAACTGGGACAAAGCCGGAGCTTAGACTGTGATTAAAAGGAGTACCAGATGGTGATGCTAATTCTTGTTTGAGCCCATGTAGGATGCAGCCTGGGATGTTAGCTGGTCCCATTGATGATATGTTTTTGGCCTTTGAGATTATATTTATGATCTGCTTTTTAGATATACAAGGTAGGGGACAGGTGATAGGGATGTCATGAGGTATGTGCGGTGGAGACAGGAAAGTGAAGCTTTCACCAAACCTGTCAGCTAATAGGTTGGCTATGTCCACCGGCTCAGTATATGTGTTAACTTTAACATTAAAAGGTACATATCTGGGCCTTACCTTTTAGGTTACGGAGGTAACCAAAGAATACCTTATGGTTGTCCTTTATTGAGGAAGCTAACTTGGATTTGAAGTTTGCCTTGGAGGACTTCACAAGATATATTATTTGCTTATTTAGTGAATTCATTTCTCACTTCTCACCATAGCGCTCAACCTCTTAGCATGAAAATACAGAACAAAGCCAATAATGAGGGAATGCAGCCCCAAAATAGGGACACATTTTAAATACTGATTTTATAACCTTAGACAACTGCTAGAATAAAAGGTTTTGGTTTACCACTCCTGAAAACCAGAGGAACAGAACAAAATGTGAGGCATAAATTCACAAGTGATGGTGGCTTGGGACTTTAGGCTCTTTTACCTGTACCCAAGGTACAGGGTGTGAGCCTGAGTACCTCTAGCCATAAGATTTATCATGGTGGGGGCATTTTCACACACCCACATGAGTAATAACACTCTCCCAGTTGATTTAGCATTTGGTGTTTTCAAATATTTGACTAAAGATTTCACAGCTATTAGACCTGATAGCGAGTTAGTGTTATTACTGTAGTATGGCAATGCATGAATATTGTCCTTTATAAACTTCCATTAACATAGTGCTTTTTCACTTATTAAACAAATAGCTGAAGTAACAAAATCTCATTCATTATGAAACAAAAATCATATTACTGCTAATTTAAGGTGATAAAGTTACATGGTTCCAGACTTAAGGAGTACTTTTTACACTACAGTGTCAATGTGCAAAAGAAAATCTGACTCAGCACCAAACAATAATTAGGGCTCACATTAGGATGCAGGGAATCTTATTCCATTCAGAATTTCAAAACAAAGTCTAAATCTGAGAATTTTTGCCTGAACAGAATTAACCATACAGAAGACCTGCTAATAATGATCATGGGGAAAATTTTAATGTATTTTCCCTAGAATTTAGAAAGTTATTTCAAGCTGCCTTTCCCACCTGAACACACACACACAAACACAGAGTCTGTGTTCACCCAGCAGCTTACTCACTCTGAAAATAACAGCCCAGACTCCAGCCTCCGTCAGCTTCCAAACCATCCATTCCCGCTCGCAGCAGCTTTCACCCAGGCAGCAGGCATTTCAAACCAAAACTGTCCTTCCGAAAATAGATCCTTTAAGAAATGTCTGTTCCTGCTTGCAAAAACCAGTTGGAAACCCAGAAATATGCAATATGCACCGCAAGCTCAACTCCGACTGGCTGGGACCAGTTGATGTTATCGCGCATGCAATGATGTCAGCTAAAGTGCAGAAAGCAAAAATAATTCAGAAATAAAGATGTAATATGGGAAAGTTGGGGGTTATGGATGATCTGCAAAAGTGGGGTGGCTCCCCTCCCCCCTCACTCTGTGGTAACGGCACCCATGTCTTTGGGAGGAAATCAGAACACACAAACAGCAGCTTTATAGGCACAGAAATTTTCCAGTACTTTACAAACAGTGAAAATAGTAAAAAGCTTTTCAAACAGTGAAAACAGTAACAAAAAATGATTTAACAAGCCCAGTAAGGCAGATAATTGCAGTACAACAGTACATATTTGTTTATAGTAATAAAATACAATTAAACAGCAGTCAGCAGACAATAAAAAGTGCAATAAATAGTAAGAATAAGCAATAAGCATTAAAATAATCAAGAAAACAGGCATCTTATGGTTTTTAGGAAGCTGAGAGCTCTCTAGTTGTCTGGTATCTCAGCACAGAGTTGTGGCTGGTAGCCCTCTGCAGTTCATATGATGGTGTTAAGTTAGACTCTTCAACAACTTTTCCTTAAGGAAGAGTTAAAAAGTAATAAATCTCTGGTTAATAAATATCCTTTGATACATGCCGTTAGTTGAATAAATGTTTCACTTTTCTTTTTCAGAAATCTGAAAGTCAGAATCTTGCTTATACTACAGTCTTAGTTCTTCTGGTTAAAATAACAGTTTAGCTAGCAAATGACATTTTGTACATTATTTCTAAAATCCACACACACATTTATATATTCCAGTTTTTGAAGTTTTGGCAGATTCTTTATTAAACTGACATAAAAAATTCTTACTTGTATTACCTGTCTTATAATAGATTTATGACATTACTCAAGCTTACAGAATTAGAAGTTTATAAGATGTCAGCAATTTAGCTTTGAAACATTCCACCTTTAGCAATTGTGCTGGAGAAAGTCACAAACAGAAAACCGGAAATCACTATACTGATATAAAAAAGAGCATTCTAAATCCTTACAACTTTCATACTTTGTTGATTTTTTAAAAATGTTTTTGACAATCCATTTCTGTATACATATATAGGACTACAGGTGGTATGTTTAAACTCCTATAAGATAGCAAAATTATGAAAATCTGTACTGACAAATTTCGGACCATCATGTAATAGTTAATATGAAATTTCGTGTATAGAAAGAATAGATTTCTGCACTGTAAAGACATAATGACTGATACTTTCACAAATATGCACAACTTCTGCTTAAGTATTAAATAACACTGGATATAGAGATGACACTGGGCATCCTAATACTGAAAAAAATGTATTTTATTCAGAGAAGATCTGATATGTCAAGCAACAATTCCTCAGTCTGATTTTGACTTTGTCCCTGAATCTGTGAAGTACTGTATGCTCCAAATATTTGAAGTAATTTTCCAGTCTGTCCAAGCATCTTGTGCCAGTAAAAATACAATTAGCCATTTACATATGTAATAATTCCTAGGTATGGTTCTCAAATGTCACTGTTAAATATTAAGCTTTACATACAAAAATCTCTTATGACACAGGAAATGGAATTCTAATGAATGGTCTATCTTAATATTATCTGGTCAACGATACATGATTGGTGTTTCTGAAAAATGCATCTCTCTGCCCTCTTTTGTACAGGTTTTGAGCTCCTCATGCTTCTTCTAGATACAAGCAAATATGAAGAAGTTACACATACTTCCATTCTCCTGCAGGTCTTTTTGATGATACTGCAACTAAGGTTGGCTAAGTTTATAAACAAATTGTATCTGTTAAATTTCAGTTACATTTTTTAGATTGTATTTATATAATCTCAACAACAATTTGCTTAGCCTTATTGGTGGGAGACATCTGATCAGTTGCCAGATGAAGATACGTTGGAGCCTTCCATAGGGTACCAGTGCAAACATCCAGTTGGAGTTGCACAGCAAGGGGAGTAACAGGAAACTGTGGCAACACTGACACAGCCAATGTTGTGAGGTGATAGGCCAATAGATTCCCATATGAAAGGGCAATGGGTGACACAGGATGAAACCAAAGAGAATGTGGCACAGGAAGATGCTGTGAAACTACCTATAGAATGTTCACAGAAATGGAAAGCAAAGAATATGCTCTCAGTTTAGAGGAAAATTACCTGAGAGAAGAGTTGATTGTTTTAATAGAGATAGGCAGACATTTTATGATCAATGAAAGAAACAGATTACAGAAAGTCAATAAAACCCAAAAAGTTAGAAGTTTGATAAAACAAATGAAACAGTAATTAGGACTTTCCACAGAAATTCATGCAATATAACATAAGTAAATAGGATATATTTCTGTGCAGCTAATTTAATAACAGATAAAGTCTTACCACAAAAATACAGCATATTAAGGGAAAAGAAGGGGAGAAATCGAATGCCATCATGGAAATATCAAAGAGAGAAAACAATAAAGCAATTAAGACAAGAAGTGTCACTGTTAGAAGAGTATAGAAGAGGGAACCGGTCAAGAAAAATACTCAGAAAGGTAGATGTGATTAAAGCAATGCACAGTATCAGAGTAGATCAGAATTTATTGTGCACTATTGCAAATAATAAACTAAAAATATCAGCACAGGCAAAAAAACTTAGAATATATGCAGATAAATATAAAGAAAATGTACAAAATCAGCAATTTTTTGATGACCCAAAAAAGATTTATACAGAATTGGGAAACAAGGCAAAAGGAATTGAAACACCAGCAAAAAAAGAAGAAATACATACATTTT
Organism: Protopterus annectens; assembly: GCF_019279795.1. Lineage (NCBI taxonomy): Eukaryota > Metazoa > Chordata > Ceratodontiformes > Protopteridae > Protopterus > Protopterus annectens. The sequence goes on from NC_056728.1 coordinate 1,518,309,281, forward strand.
GTAGAAATATTTATGAAGACCCTGTGGAACATAACAAAGATGCCAAATGGACAGAAGAAGTAAAAGAAAGAATAAGAAGTTCAAATGTACAAGGTTTGAAATGGGATGAAGTAATGGTCAAAGAGATTCAAATAATGTTAAGAAAAGCTCCTGATTGGAAAACCCCACGCCCAGATGCAGTACCTTAATTCTAGTTAAAAGTATTAGCATCTTTACATGAAAAGTTAGCTATGAGTAAGAACTATTTATATGCATACCATGAACAGACACTAGCCTGGCTAACAACAGGAAAAATAATACTCCTACTTAAGAGCGAACATACAAGCTATCCTAAAAACTGTAGACCAATAACTTGCCTCCCGACAACATATAAACTATGCACTGGAATGAATGTAGACAAAGTATCAAGGCAATATAACAAAAGGGTAACAAAAGAAAGTCGTATTGAACAAGAATCATTTGATGTTAAATAAAGTCATAATGGAGAACTGTAAAAAGGAGAAGAATCTAAGTATGGCATGGATAGACTATAAAAGCATTTGACAGTGTCACACATTCCTGGATAAAAGAGTGCTTAAAAATGTATATGATACACCCTACATTGATCGATTGCATTATGGTGACCATGAAACAGTGGAAAACCACTCTGCAGTTAAGTCATGATAAAGGACAAATTATTATTCCAGGGATAAAAATTCAAAGGGGGGGGGGGTAGTCCAGGGTGACTCTCTTTCACTGCTGCTCTTTTGTCTTGCCCTTAACTGACAGATTAGATCATGGCTATAATTTGGCTCCCAGGAAACAATAAAGTATAAAGACTTCTCATCTTCTTTTTTTGATGATTTAAAACGTCATAGTTCATCAGATGAGGAACTGAAAGCACAACTGCAAGTGGTCAAAACTTTTTCAGATGATATAAGAATGTCATTTGGTCTTGATAAATGTACAAATAAAACTTTAAAGCAAGAAAGCTGCAGCACAAGAAAACATCAGTTTGGGACAGGAATGTGATTTAAAAGAACTTGTGCAAGAGGGAGTATATCAATATATTGGAACTGATGATCAACAAAGAAACATGAACAAATGGGAAACAAACTCAATAAGGAATATTTTAGAAGGCTATAAAACAATTTGCTCTTCCTATCCTAACTTACAGTTTTGGAGTGACTGACTGGCCACAGAAGGTGTTGGATAGTTTGGACAGGAAAAGAAGAAAGATGGTTCATGCTCATCAAATGATTTATAAAAATCAGTGCATACCAAGGCTATATATTCCCTGTTCTGAAGGAGGTATGGGCCTCCATGAAACTGATTACATGTATAGATCTGCGATAGTGGGACTGCATACACATCTGCTGAACTCACAAGAATGAAACATAGTGAACATTTTGAAACATGAGAAGAACAAGTCTAAGATGACTTCCCTGCTTAGTTTAGCAGAAGCATATTGGTGTCAAGTGAGAATGGAATTAAACCAGAAGTAGATAAAAATCAGATAGCAACTGAATGTGCCAAAAAACAAAAGAAAGAATATAAAGTGAAGGATCAGATGAGAAGGCAAGAAATGTGGAGTTGCAAGTATAGGAAACTCTTGTAACAACCTCATGTTGATCAGGGTCGAATGCAGGAATGGTTAAGGAGAGGTGAATTTAAAAATACTGGAAGTCTTTAAACACAGTTTATTGACTCACTAACTGGAACAAGTATAAAGTAACATCCACATCAGAGGTGAATTTAAGCCAAAAGATGAAAGGTTAATATTGGCGGATCAAGATGGTGGACTATGTACACATTGGTTTACAAAATCCATTGAACTGGTGGGAGAAACAGACAAATATAGGTTTTGTGTAACAGAACTAGAAGCAGTTGTATATCTTGTTGCTGGTTATGATATAATAATGGCAGAAGGACTGTATACTGAAAGGTATAATAATGTAGCAAAACTGTGTGAGAAACAGACAAATATAGGTTTTGTATAATAGAATTGAAAGCAGTTGTACATCTTGTTGCTGGTTATGCTATAATAATGGCAGAAGAACTTTATACCGAAAGGCATAATAATGTAGCAAGACTGTTGCTTTGGGGATTGTGCAAACATTATAATATTGAAGTAACTGAAAAACACTGGAAACATGAGCCACATCTTAGAAAGTGATGAAGTTTATATATCACATGGGATCATCCATTACCAATAGCTCAAAACAAGAAAACCAGATATAGTTATTCGTGAAAAGAAGACAAAAGTAGCATTGATTATTGAAATCGCTACACCCAGTGACTACCTTGTATTATGTACAAAGAGGCACAAAGTCATAAAGTGCCAGGATTTACAGGCAGAAATGAGGGCAATGTGGATGAAAGATACCCAGACAGTTCCAGTAGTAGTATGAGCAACGAGTCTTATAAAAAAAATCTACAATTGTATTTAGTTATGCAACTCCATGCAATTTGCAGGAGTCATTACTAGGCACATTGCAATTGTTGTGAAGAGCCCTTCTGGCTGACATCAAAGATTGAAACAATACTAATTTCAAGAAATAAAAGGAATGATTGCCTTAAGACTGAAAGTTCACCAAAACAAACAAGGCAAATTTTGTCACAAATACCAAAACCATTTAATACGTTGAGATCGGGCACATTCAGAGTGGTATGGCTTAGTTTTCTCTAGGGATAAATACATTTAATTAATTTCAAATATACTTTCTATTTTTACATTTGTATAATACTGATAAAGTCTTCATGATGTTAAATTTTAAACAGACTTATTATTATGGATCATGGATGACAATTTTTTGATGTTTTATTCATTTAAGGGTTAATTAGGTTGTGATGAATTAATGACATGTAATAATCATTAAACAAAGGGTATTTAAACTGAATTGATTGGGGAAATCGGTTATCTGATGAAGTCGCCTTTTACAGGACGAAAGTGCTCATTTATTGTGTTTGAAACTTTTTATTAAATTTTCAACTGACCTTGGCTGCTGTGTGAGACTACTTTTTATTGTTTTATACTGCTCTATTTATTGCCTAATGCCCTTTTGAAAAATCACAAGGTTATTCAAAGTATTGATTTTATTTTCATTTTTTTTTGTTTTGTTATTAACTTTTTTCTCTCATTTTCACCCATAGCCTTTATTTAAAATAAAAAAGTACTTTCTCAGCAAACATTTAAAATGACTGCATGAAGATTTAATGTATTTAATATCTTGCTTCAATGGTCAGGTCTGATTATATTAACAGCATATATCCAGCTTTATAATTTTTAATGGAACACAGACTTACATATGTATGTCAGTGAAACAATCAAACCTTGAAATTCACACCATTTTTATGGCTTTATGCTGAGTGGCAAAACAGTCTATTGTTGAATCGCTTGAACTCCCATGAAAAAATAATACCTTATCTGTAGAAGAATTTTGTTGTCTTATTTTTACAGTTCTCCAGTCAGTATGTCTAACTTGCATTTTTCCCCTCCTTGATAATAAAATTATTAAACATCTTGATTGTTTTCTCACTTGCCCCAAAAAGAGACTTTGTGCTCTGGACTTTATCAGGTTTTTCTGTCATTGAGGTCATTGTAAGGAAACAGCTTGGGCTTTTACATTCAAATTATCCTGCCTTAAGGAATCTTAATTTAGAGCTTCTGCTATGTTGTTGATTGTGATGATGATATTTGAAGCCAAAATAAATGTCTACAGATTTGACGACTGGATACTCAGTAGTTTTTCTAATTTAAAATGAAATATAAATATGCTATATATGTCAGCAAGTAAAAAGTAACATTAAGTTTTTATTAGAGAATACTGTTACATGACTTGCTTGCGTTTTACTTAAAAAATATGTATACATTTTAATAACTGTGATTGGACTAGTCCTTTACAATAGCCCTTCAATAATAGATGCATTGCCTCACCTTATAAATTTTAACTATGTAGTTTTTCAATATTACGTGCCATTTCCATATATTTATTCTGTCTAATCTATAAGTAAAGTACCATAAAGTGGAAAAAAATCAATAACAATTTAAACAAAGAACTACAGTAGCTGTTTGAGTGATGGGGAACTATGCACTAGGTGTGTTTAAATCAGAAAACTAAGCGACATGGTACCTCAAGTTGAAATAAATGTCTAGCCATGTTATATGCCAATGACTGTATAATTAAGTGCTATATATGGTTATGAGGCAAAAAAAAACATGGTAGAGTGATTCAGAAACATTTAAACATTGTGCAGAGATGCTGTATCCTCCTTAACTTTGTATATGATCAGATGCTCATATTCCAGTATTGTAATGCAATGAACAGCATTAGGGGTTGCAGCAGCTATTTTAAATGTATACTAGATGTTCTTACAGCAGCTGCTACAAATTATGGGGCATAATGTTGCCCCTGGAGGTACCTAATTTTCTAACCATGCTTAACATTGTATGCCCTTCAGGACAAAATTTGGTGGACTGTTATCATATGGACAGGAACACCATGCAACAAATGGTAGACGTGTGAAAGTCTTGGAGTACCTGTCTCAGTGGATACAAACGTATGTGTTGCTTTATATATATTAGCCACAGTGACCTTTCAGTGACCCACTGACGACACAGTGGGAGTTTCTTAGACAACTGCCTGAAGTATTTTCCATCAGTTCTTCAGTGCCATGCTTCAGCATGTGGAGGAAAATGTGTGCTTCCCACATACATCAGAAGAGAGAAGCAACACCATACAGGACTCTATGCTATAAGCAACTTTCCTGAGGTACTGAGGGCCATACACTGTACCCATGTTGAAACAGTGGCCCTACATGGTGAACAGGCAAGTAGGTATGTCAACCTCAAAGTGCATTGTTTTATCAACTCTCAGGTAGTGGTGTCAACACAGGCAGTATTCTTAACTCCAAAATATGGCACTAAAGTAACATCCATTAACATTTTACAACGAATAACTTTCCACAGGGGCATCTTGTGGGTGATGTTGAATATGCCCTAGAACCGTGGCTAATGACAGTAATTATAAATCTTCATAAGCAGAGTGAACATGGTTACAACTGTCAAAGGAAAAATATACTTTAAAAATGATCAAAACACGGTAGGTTCAGGTTAAGGCACTTTAATCTTGCAGCAATGATACAAAAACGTGCTATTACAGAGTTTGTCTAACTAGAAACAGGAAATACTTTCATTTTTATACACTTTCTAATAAGACATTGCCTACCAAGCTGACGTAGCAAATTACAAGTCTTTTCATCATCACTTGTTGACCATTAGTCTCATGAATTTCTGCTGATTTATCAATTTTTGTGAGAAACTTCCTAAGGAAAACAACGTGGCCTTGGTTACCCCAGGTTAGATACATGTTATGTTACCATTCAAGGTACTATGGCTAATTCAAGCACAAAGCTAGCAGTTCATTTCTCTAATAATCCTTTGTCTACATTATCTCTAAGCTGCTGCAGCTGTACATGTTCTCATACTTCGAACAGAGCTGATTGTTTAGAATCATTACATTTACAGAATATAGCATTGTTCATTCATTCATTCCTGACCTAGCAGATAAGCACCTGCTTCTCAAGTACATTTCCAAAAGGCATAAACATGAATATTGCTGTGCTAGCAATTACTAGGTCAGAGGGCATCTTGCAAGTTTCAGAAAGCACACTGCCATTTCAAAAAGCATTTTTTCAGTCTCATATGAAACTCAATTTATATATAAAATAGAATGAAAAACGTGTTAACTCTTTTAACTTCTAATTAGCATTAAGCATACACACATTAATACATATTTTTTCTAACATTTCCCCCCGTTAATCCTTTTTACTTCTATTTTCAAAAAGAATAAACAGTTTGCTTCTTTTCCTAACCTCTTCCAATCAGGATTTGCAGTTAAGAAAGTCATTCAGTTTAAACTTTATGAAGGTGTTTCACATTTTAGCAGCTCTTCAGATTCAGTACTCTGATACATAGTCTCAGAAACTGATATGTCTATAAATTCTTTGATTAATTTTTTCATGCAGGGGATTCCACAACAAACACAAACTCCTATTAGGAGTAATCCCACCCCAATGGCAATCAAGATGTTCATTAGGATGGAACCCCACCCCCCAAACAAATTCTGGAAAAAGTCCGTCAGAGGGTTTGGGCCTGGTTTGGTCATGGCCAACACTTGCTGAATTACCTCAAGATGGTCATTAATCTCATGCTGATGATCTGGTATAAACGCACAGCATTCTTCTTTGATTAAAGTGCACATCCCACCCCTCACCGCTAGGGTGAAGTCAAGAGCCATTCGGTTCTGGAGCACTACAGTTCTCATTGCATTCAGTTCATCATTTATCAGTTCAAGAGCAGAAAAAGTTGCATTACTCATCACTTTGAGAAGTTTAGACAGTTCTCGCAGCTCCCAAATCAATTTAACTGCGCCGTATGCAGGTAATATGCCTGCCCACGATATGACAGTGTCACTCAAGTCCATGTGCGTAAGTTTGGTACCCACACTATGATGGTCCTTCCAGCCCGCCTCGATCTGTCCCACTGGATTCTCAGGTTTTTTAACAGTCTTTTTGGTTACATCTCGGGTATTTCGAATATTTCCCTGAGGCAAGACTGCAGTGTGTTGTATGGCCAGGACCAGGTATCCCAAAAAACAGCTGCCGAACCAATTCTCAGGTAACCATTTATATGCTTTTTTACCACACACAAAATAACAGTCCTCTACTTTAGTGGTTACTTTGTTATGAAATGACTGCCCTGCATGAAACATTTTCCTATCTATTACAGATAACTGTTTAAACAGTACAGGATTACGTTGTACCTGATCAAGAGTCTTATGCATAGATTTAAGAAATGAGTTATAATCTGTACTACAAGATCCACCTAGATCGTTTGCTTTTGTATACCATTTATATTGTACGGTCACATTACACTTGCTCCAACCCACTTGTATGGTATCATTCTTATAAAAACATACAATTCCTTTTTGTGTCACAGGCAAATACAGTGCTACCTTATCATATGCTTTAATAGCTACTGTGTCAAAAACCAGATTTTCCCAGGTCTCATTGACCCCTAGGGGGATAGCAGTCATTAATAACCCCCCGCATGCTGTTGGTATGGCTGTGCAGATCCAGCAGTTCGAAACATTAAAAGTCTCAGCATACACACGTGTAATTGCCTGATTAGTGTTAAAGTTCGGATGCCAGTCTATGTTTGGCCCATCACGTTTAATCAGTTCAACTTTTGTGGCAGGAAAAAGGAAAGGCCACAATAAAAAGAACAATGTAATTAGCATAGCTAACAAAATAATCATGCAAGTTTTCTGAGGTTGTTCAATGTCTCCATTCACTCTATACCTGGCCATTTTGTTCTCGTTGTACAACAGTAACAAGGTTTTTGTCCAGTTCAAAGTTCTTAACCAGTTTACAGTGTGTCAAAGGAATCCAGGATGCTCGCTCCATGATCTTGACTGCAGTGGGTGTTGACAGTAATACCTGGTATGGCCCTTCCCACTTCGGAGAACTCCAGTTCTTTTTCTTCACAATCTTCACCCAGACCCAGGTGCCTGGGGCTACTGCTGATTCCAATTTCAGTTGCTCTTTATCTGAAATAGAATTTAACTGCAAAAGTTTGTTATCCAAAAATCGCCTCATATACCCTGCAAGTGAACTGTCATCCTCCTTCTCTGTAGACATGAGAGGTTTCCACTGAGGTGTATAATATGCCCTCCCAAACAAAACTTCAAAAGGAGTTAATCCCTTTGCATTTGGAACAGTTCTCATGCTCAACAGTGCCAGAGGTAAACAGTGCACCCAGTTCTTTTGTGTCTTACTAATCAATTTCCTCAGCTTATTCTTCAACACCCCATTGTGCCTCTCTACTAATCCTGCAGATTGGGGGTGGTACGCACAGTGGTTTTTCAACGATATCCCGAAATAGCGACTAAGTTGTTGTATTGTTTGGTTTACAAAATGTGTACCATTGTCACTATAAATCTTTTCTGGTATGCCAAATCTAGGTATAATTTCTTTAACAAGGACCTTTGCAACAGTAGCTGCATCTGGATTTTTAGTTGGAAAAGCTTCCACCCATTTGGAAAACATATCTATAATGACATGACAGTACTTTTTATTTTCGCATTTGTTCAGTTCTATAAAATCCATACAAATAATATGAAACAGATACGGTGGTGCAGGGAAATTCCTTTGCTTAGGTTTCAATGCCCCTTGTGCATGATGCTTGTTACAAACATGACATGCTGCACAAAAAAATTTTGTATAATTAGTAAATCCATGATTCACTAATGTTGAGACATGGCTCTGCCCATGGCTCAACAAGGCTGCATATCTAAACAAGTTAGATAGTAAGATTGGTTTCTTTTCTTTGGAGATGTACAGTCCCTTCTCAAGGATTGCTCCTCGTTTTATCCACTTTTGTTTTTCTACATTTGTAGTAAGTGTCTGCATTGTTTTCAACATTTCTAAATCTAAAATCTCAGAAGGTTGTAATTCCTCGCTCAAAAGAAAAACTTCTGAAGCTGAAGTTGACTGTTTTGCAGTTGTATCAGCCCTCGCATTACCTTTTGAAATTCTATCCTGTTGCTTGGTATGAGCTACGCATTTGCAAATAGCTACTTTTTGAGGTAACCGAATAGAGTCTAACAAATCTAAAATAAATTGGTTAATTGGTTTACCAGTAGATGTTATCATTCCTCTATTTTTCCACTGCTGCACAAAAACATGTACAGTAGGAAAAGCATACTGGCTGTCAGTAAAAATATTCACTTTCTTACCTTCTGCTAAGGTACATGTCCTCATCAAGGCAATCAACTCTGCTGCTTGTGCAGATAAGTTGTGTGGTAAAGACTTCGCTTCTAAAATCTCGGTATCAGAAACTACTGCATACCCCACTAGATTCTGTCCTGTAGGACCCCTCTTGCATGAGCTGTCTACATAGTATATCACCTCGGCATCATCAAAGGGAACATCTGTAAGGTCTTGTCTAGGTAGTGTCTTCTGCTCAATCTCCTGCAGGCAGCAGTGTGGTTTGCCATCTGCAGGGGTTGGAAGCAAGGTTGATGGATTCAAAGTTGTGCATCATTCAATTGTCATATGAGGTTGGCTCAACAGTATAGTCATACAGGAAAGATGTCTAGCAGGCGAAAGATATGCTACTTTTTCTTGCAGTAAAAGGATCACGACTGCATGAGGCACTCTCAATGTGGGAGGGTGGAACAACACTACTGAGGCTGAAGCCTGCACTGCCATTGCAGCTGCAACTACTGCTTGTACACAGTGGGGCAAGGATCGTGCCACTGGGTCTAACTGTGATGAATAGTAAGCTATGGGGCGTTGTTTGTCCCCATGCTGTTGTGTTAACACTGATGTCATATAACCTTGCTTACAGTCTACAGTTTGGAAAAATCGCTTATGATAGTTTGGTAATCCTAAAACTAAGGCAGATGCTATCAGTTGTTTTAGCTAGCAGAAAACTGCTTCTGCTTCTGGTGTCCACTGTAATAAATCCTGTGCTGCCATTGGCTTTTTGAATATCAAATTAGTCAGCGGAGCAGATTCCAAGGCATAATTTGGTATCCAACTCCGGCAAAAGTTAGTAGTTCCCAGGAAGGACATAATTTCTTCTTGGTGGTTGGTTTAGGTGCTTGTAATATTGCTGTTTTTCTGTCTTCATCTAATATTCTGCCTTCTTTGGATATTACATATCCCAGGTATTTTACCTGTTTTCTCCAAAGCTGCAGTTTGTTTTTATTTACCTTGTGTCCTTGAGTGGCTAAAAATTGTAATAATGCTATGGTATCCTCTCTGCATTCTTGCTGGTTGGGAGCTGCCAGCAGAATGTCGTCTACATAACGTAATATCTGACTACCTTTCGGTGGGATAAATCCCACCAGGTTACTTGCCATTTCTTGTGCAAATATCATTGGACTTTCACAATATCCCTGTGGTAGTCTCGTATATGTATACCGTTTCCCCCTGAAATGTAAATGCAAACCAGTGTTGGCTGTCTGGGTGTATCGGTATCAAGAAAAATGCATTGCTAATATCTACCACAGAAAAATACTTCTGCTGAGGTTTTAAATCATTCAATAAGGTGTGTGGCTCTGGCACCGTTGGTGCCCTGGGTATAACTGCATCATTTACAGCCTGTAAATCTTGGACCATACGCCATTCCCCGTTTGCTTTCCTAACAGAAAATAAGGGTGTATTACATGGTGAATCGGGAGATTCTATTAAGTCTCCTTCCTTAAGTAAGGCTGCTATTATAGGTTTGATCCCTATCTCTGCATCCTTTCTCAAGGGATACTGTCTTTTCTGGGGTCCAAATGCTGATTTTGGCATAATAGTAACTGGTACTGCTGTACGAATAAGTCCTACATCTGATTTCCCTGTTGACAAGAGAGTCTCTGGTATGTATCGTAAGGCTTTTTCCTCTTCCTCCAGTAAGAGTAATACTCGGCTATCCTCACTTGCCTGTGAGTGCACAGCTGGGTGTGTCTGTGTTATCCAATTCAATTTCTGCTTCTGTACTCCTTGTTCAGAGAGTTCTAACTCTATATGTTTTTCCCACCTCGTGACTTTTTCTCCTAAGTCTGCCCACTTCAAATTTCTGTTTTTAGTTAAGCTCACATGTGGCAATCGATTAGATTTGTAAAGTGCTAAAAATTCCTGGGGCAATGAACAGCTTATTATGCTGTTTCCTTCTGTGTCCCAGTACAAATTTCGTAATACTAGCCTATTTGCATGGTTTTTTAACAACTCTTGCTCATATTCTTTATCAGGTCCTGGTCTATTACAGTAATATAGAGTACAATGCAACAAATGCTGTTTGTCAGTGTCAAGGGAGGGGGATTTACTGATGGCTACATTCATCAGTTCTTCAGTTACTGCTCCTGGACCGGTCGTGACCAAGTCCTGGCTATACCATAATATATCTCACCCTCCGGTCGCACTACAAAAGTATCCATTTGTCGCTGTGCTTCCATACCCTGCATGGTTGGAACTACGGCTATGCCAAATATCTGCATTAAGTCTCTGCCCAAGAGATTTACTGGGCATTTTGCAGAAACAACAATTTTGCTTTTCTGGGTCATTCCTGAAACGGGGTCAGTTATTGTTATGTCATGGGAGAGTGGCTCCCGATACAGCTGTCCATCAGCTGCTTTCACTAGTATGTAATCTGGTGATTCTGAATCTTCTGGTAGTTTGGAGGGATGTATCAGGGTTCGTGAAGCCCCTGAGTCACACAAAAATTTGACTTCCCTCCCCTCTACCAGAAGTGTAGCTTCCGGTTTTGTGTCTGCTAAGTACAGCTCTAGGCTCAATAATGCTAAGTCCAAAATTTCATTTTCTTCATCATCTATGAATTCATGTACATCCTCTACCCCTTCTGTCACATCCTCTATCCTTGCCACCACATTTGCATTTGTCTTTTCCTGTTTGTTCTTATCCAGTGATTCCTGACTATCATATAGTCATTCCTCACCCTCCTTATCTTCCGTAGTTACCTTCTTATTTAGCCTGCAATCCCTTGCCAAGTGTCCTTTTTTTCCGCATTTAAAACATTCACCCCTTTTCTTTCTTTCTTCAAAATCTTCTTATCGCTTATCAGATTGTTTGTTTCCCTGGGCATTTTTCTTACCCTTTTTCCCGGTTTGTACTACAAAAACTTCTGACCCATCTTCTACTGCAAATACTTGAGCTTTCTTTTTCTTTTAGCTATTAAAATGTCTTTCGGCATGTCTTGCATATTCAAGTAATGACTGTAATCTACTTGTACGATGATCTACCATGTGCTTTGTAATAAAGCTACTAATGGGAGTAATACTGCCTTTTAAGAATGCATTCTTTAGCTGCTGCTCATATGGGGAATCATGTGTTTGATCTTCAGGTACCTGCATTCCGCAATGGTTATTAAAACATTCTAATAATCTAGCATAATATCTATCAACAGTTTCACCTTCTTGTTGTATGTACTGATTAATGCAAGTCCAATCAGCCCTAGGCTTCCATTTTTCAGAGATTCAGTCTGTCATACCTTTTACTCTGTTATCCAGTTCTGCATTACTACGTGGGAGTGGTCTGTGCTCTGCGTCACGGGGATTCCAGTTGCCACTGATCATGTGCCAATCTGGACCTACAATTTGCCTAACTACTTTTTCTACTTCTCCATTCAAATGGTAACTTAATCTCATGCCCTGTAAGTCTTCTAAGAATTTTCTAAAATTAACTTTCGGATGGGAATCTCCCTCTGTGGCTTTCCGGATATCTTCCGGTATCCACGGTCTATAAATTAAGAGAGTTGGATCCTGTCCTGCCTGTCCTGCCTGTGGATTTGGTACTTCTATGAGTGGACATATCCCTTCCTCAGTCATACCTTGTGAATTTCTATTTATTTCATATAATTCAATCTCCCCTCTCAAGTTATGTGTTCGAGACCTAGTCTCGATAGGATCCCTGACAAACGGCTTTGATTTTGCAGGAACAGCTGGGTATAGCGGAGGTGGATCAGCTTGTCCACTCGCTTCATATTCTGGTAAGGGAAGTGGAGGGGGCAGAGGAGGGGCTGTTGCTATTACCAAGTTATTATCTTCTTTGTCTAAGAACATTGCTTTTGAATTTTTAATCTTTTGTTCTCTGCGATTTGCTTCCTCAAGCCACCTATGTGCCTGAGGGACTCCTAATTGCCGTTTTTTTTTAGCTGACCTTTCGTGTCGTTGTCTAACGAGTTTAATAAGTGAAGATTTATCTAAATTACCATCAAATTTGTATTTATCAACCCATTTCATATAGTACTTAACATTATCGGCACGCTGTAATTGCATATATTTTGCGTCTTCAGTTAGGGGCAGGTCTCGAGAACTTTTCGTGCACTGATTTCCCATGTTGCCTTAGCTAAGCTGTAAATTGTTACATAACCCTTCTTATCACATGGTACCACGGTTTTACACCTTTTCACAGTTTATCTAGAAAACTGTCTACCTATTCTGTTTCCCTGATCTATGACAAGACAGTAACCTTTTTGTCCCTGATCTGCGCATGCAAATCTTCCTGACAAAAAACAGTTCTGCACCTAGTCCCTGATCTAAAACAGAAAAAGGTAAATTCCTCCTTACCTGATGCTCAGTGAGTTGATCCACCAGATCATTGACTCGTTCTCCAATCCCAGATCAGAAACAGTGGCTGGCCTCTTTCGAATGACAATTCAGTCAGAGGTCTTTCAAAACAGAAGAGCCGATTTGGCCTCTTCTCCATATGGGTACATGCCACCAGGCCCACTTCTGACCTAGGCCTAGAGCGAGAGGTACTTTCCAGTCCGAAGGACCAAACTGTCAAAGGAAAAATATACTTTAAAAATGATCAAAACACGGTAGATTCAGGTTAAGGCATTTTAATCTTGCAGCAAGGAGACAAAAACGTGCTATTACAGAGTTTGTCTAACTAGAAACAGGAAATACTTTCATTTTTATACACTTTCTAATAAGACATTGCCTACCAAGCTGACGTAGCAAATTACAAGTCTTTTCATCATCACTTGTTGACCATTAGTCTCATGAATTTCTGCTGATTTATGAATTTTTGTGAGAAACTTCCTAAGGAAAACAACGTGGCCTTGGTTACCACCGGTTAGATGCATGTTATGTTACCATTCAAGGTACTATGGCTAATTCAAGCACAAAGCTAGCTATTCATTTCTCTAATAATCCTTTGTCTACATTATCTCTAAGCTGCTGCAGCTGTACATGTTCTCATACTTCGAACAGAGCTGATTGTTTAGAATCATTACATTTACAGAATATAGCATTGTTCATTCATTCATTCCTGACCTAGCAGATAAGCACCTGATTCTCAAGTACATTTCCAAAAGGCATAAACATGAATATTGCTGTGCTAGCAATTACTAGGTCCGAGGGCATCTTGCAAGTTTCAGAAAGCACACTGCAGTTTCAAAAAGCATCTTTTCAGTCTCATATGAAACTCAATTTATATATAAAACAGTGTATATAAAATAGAATGAAAAACGTGTTAACTCTTTTAACTTCTAATTAGCATTAAGCATACTCACATTAATACATATTTTTCTAACAACAACCCTGTCACAAACTAGAAACATCAAAGAATGCATGTTTGGGCTGTAGACATCATGTTTACATCTAGTAGTGCCCAGCAGTATGACTCCAATACAGGTCCAAGAATGTGGACTATCGTGTGCAGTCCAACACAATATTAAAGGTAGAAAGGAGTTACAGCAGGGTGGCCCCTTGCCTGCTTTTAGGGAGATGGAGAATCTTTAGTACCACCTCATTTTCTGCTTCTGGAACTTGGATTGCAGGTGGATGTGCCTTTCTGTGCTTGTTTCTTTGATATATCTCCATTGGCAGGAGATACTGCGGAACAACTCAATTGTCAGAAAATCAGAGATGAGAAGGTGGGATGAAAATATATGAGTATAAAGGAATTTGAAAACTAGACAGGAGAGATATGATGCAATAAAGTAAAGTGATGTATGCCAACAGCAATGTGAGCAGTGTACCTATACTATACTGTGACTGTCATTAAAAAAGGAATGTATGTTACCCTGAGGGGAGTCCTGCAGTTATATGCTGATCAGATAAATCTGTCCCACAGTTACCCAGAGGGGAGTCAATCTATCAATTCAGTCCATATGTCAGTATATTCACAGTTTAGTGGCAAGGTGAATCAATGCAGCAATCAGACTGAAAGTGAATATAAAACACACATATTGGGGGAATGTAACACACGTGTGGAATGATATTAAGAGAAAAAGGATAAGCCACAAAGGAATTGAACCCATGACTTTCCCTCTGAAATGCCCCATACCGCTGCATTAACAAATGAAGCCACTGAAGCTGTTGGATTAAAAGGAGACATCAGACAAATGTTGCACATGTGCAGACAGCATATGAACCATTATAAAACAACATACAGCTCCCCCGGAGATTTGATACTGCTAACATGTCCACTGACATTGAAAAAAACCTTGCACAAGTACACTGTGCCATAAAATGAGTTAGAATAATGATTAATTGTACTTTATTTTACATTAGCATGCCCAGCAAGGCTTAGCTCACCTGCATTATCAACTGGCAAATGTCAATGATTTTTCATTTTTTTTCCCATGGGATGTAGACTGCAATGTGTCTGTGGTTGTTTATGGCCATCTATGTTGCTTACTGACAACTATCACACAACATATAATTACAGAAAAATGGCTTTGAATTATAATCCCTTTGTGGGCATCTGTGATGTCTGGCTTATGTTTAGACCGTATTACAGATCTGACAGGGAAGCATAAGGCAGAATTGAAAAGGGAGGACAGTGTGTAGAATACAAGGTGAAGAAAATGAAGAGGGAATAAGATGGAGGTGGGATAGGAGCGATATTTCTCTATACCACAGCTCAACCACGTTAGGTAAGTCCGTACATAAATCTGGTTAGAATACGTCCAACTCCATGACATAGCACACAACTTGATGGTAGGAATGTTTCTTTAATGGGACATGGAGCCATTGACAGCAAGAAAACAGACATACACCGGAGTGGATTTGAACTGCTGACTTTATCACTGTTACTTTTTAGACTAGTGCATTAGCATGGCATGCCAAATAAGCACTCATTGAAACTGTTTCTGTAAAACACCTTTCAGGGAAGGGAACATAATGATAGCAAGAAAGTAGAACTACACCTGCATGTAGCAGAGGCTGTGCCTATGGCACTGATATTTCCTGACCCAAGGCCTTAGACATCTATGCTGTAGAAACATTCACAGGGAGTGGGTAGTTGTAACACATTTTAATGGAATAGAACATGTGTTTGAAATTCAAGAAAAATACGCCTAGATGGGTTTGAACACCTGCCTTCAAGAATGATATTTTCTAGATCAGTCATCATTATGTGAAGCAACAAGAGAAATCCTAACAATATTCTTGGAAAACACAAATTTCATGAAAAGATTAGAACAACGTTGAAGACTGAAAGCTGAAACTTGGAATAGTGACATACCGACCGTCAGGGGATTAAAACTTTTCTGCCAGTGCATTGACAATGCACAGAAGCTGTCAGATATGTGTATTATGTATACTGTACTTCAGATAGAAAGTTGTTATTAGTACAAGATATAGATATTTTGGTACACTAACAAATAATAGACATCAATGGATATGAACCTTTTGACTGTCTGACATTCTACAGAACTGTGCTTTAGCAAGCAACACCACAGAAGAACTTTGAATAAAAGCAAAAAAGAAAAAAAAAACGTACACATTTCAAGGGAATGTTATAACACTGAATAGAGACTTTTTATAAGCCCTTTGTGGGTATGTGTGCAGTGTTTATCTATGTTATTTCTGTCTAATATTTTGGAAATGGGAATATTGCTTGGAGATAGACATGAACAGTCAGCTGGCTTGCATGATGGATTCCATGACCTTAGGGCATTCAAAGGATTCTACTCCCCTTCTTGCCATAGAATGAAACATTGCATTTCTCGGTAGTTATATATAATTACAAGCATTTCTCTGTGTTAACTGTCATGCAGCGTATTACCACAGTATGATTATTTGAATATATAAGCCCTTTGTGAGTATGCCTGTATTGATTCTATTGTTCACCATGTTGAAGGTTGGAAATGGGAAAATTGGACCATGATAAAAACAGAGGGTAGAACACAAGATGAGGTAAGAAGGAAAGAGGTGGGTGAAGGTGGGTTTGGAGCATATCACGCACCTTTTTAGCTCAACAATGCTAGATGACCCAATACTTACATTTTCTACAGCAGAATGTATATACTGATAACAAGAATATTTCATTTCATGTAAAAGGAACAACTGATCACAAGACAAACAATTACACCCCATGCATTTGAAGCCATCCCTGTATCATGCACATTCTCCAAAACAGAGCATTACCCAGGTAAAGTAGAAAATCATGCATAAGGAAGATGTTGGTAAGACATGCATTTGGGTAAACATAAGACAGCAAGAGAAGAGACATGCACTTGAATGGATTTGAAGCCAGGTCTGTGCCATCATATTGCCACAACCAGGGCATTAGCTGAATATGTCACTGAAGCACTCAGAGGAAAGGTGCAAATCAATAAAATGCATTGTAGGAGAATGAAATACAGTGATATGATGAGAAGTGAATACCGTAAAACAACATTCCTCCTCAGAAAATTAGAACCCAGCATGTAGTGCATTGTCAAATGAGTGATCCCATCATGAGCACATTGAACCACAGAGAGCTGTATAAGGCAAGCTTTGACTTCGCCACATTTCATTACTGCTTGGTGATGAGTAAGCATGCTCAGCTCATTTACACAACTGATGACAAGATTGTTTATCCATATCAAGGATTCATTTGTGCCATAGGATTGGAACTGCAATTTCCTGTAGTTATAGATTACCATCGATGTTGCTCAGTGCCAGCTGTTGTGCAACATATGATCACAGAACGATGATTTCAATATATAATCTCTTTTTGGATATGTGTGTAGTGTGTTTATCTATTTTATGACCAGATTTAATGTTTGAAGTAGGATTATAGGACAGAGGTCAAAAGGGAAAGCAAGCAGAGAGTAGAACACGTGGTGTGCAAATAAGGAATGAGCATGATGGTGGTGGGATTGGAGCCAGAGCTCTCACCCTCTAAACTCAATAATCATGGGAGAATTACACAATACTTATAGTGATTTATTGACCAAACCCATCAATGATGTTTCATAATTCTACACATTTTATGATTAACTGTTGAAGGCAGTCATGTACATTAATTAATGGTTTAAACAGTATCGGTGAGAGTATTCTTTTGGAGGACAGGTGCCCTTTTTATTTTAATATCGAGAAAAGAAAGTTAGGGAAGCATGTCAGAAAAGTAATAGTTTGATAAGAAGGAGAGGGTGATCATGAGAAGAATAACATGACTGACAGGGTGTGGCATAACACAGTTGTGAAGGAGACAACAAACAAATGGTAGAAATTTGTAAAGGAAGGACTTTATAGCATACAAGAGAAGATAAAAACACAAAGGGAGGGGAACACTGGATTTGGGGATAGGACTGAGTGTTCAGAAATGTAGTGTATCTGCCAGCATTGACACAGTAAGTGCTCATTCCTCACCCTGGAAGCCATCAACAATGGGCCCTGCCTCAGGACAGGGAAACACTGCTGGGCTGGGCAAGTGACTGGAGCACACTCTGTATACTGCTAATGCCAGCATCAAACCTCCTGCTCAGTATGTCCTCCACAAACTTTATCAGCACCTAAGAGGAGACAAACGTGCTTCCTCCACATGCACTGCTACCAACAGTTACATTGTAAATTTCACCAGTCCAGTGCTAGGTGAAGCAATTGTAGTAGATATGGCAGGAAATGTGGAGGCAATTCTGGAAGGCTAGGACCCAGATGTGCTGGGTGCCTCATAATTCTATACATTTTATGAAGAACTATTGTGGCCAATCTTATGTACATTCATTAAAGTTCTGAAAAGTATGGGTGAGAGTATTTCTTTTGTGGGACAGGTGCCCTTTTTATTTTAATATCAGAAGAAAAAGTTGGGGGGAAGAAGTCAGGTAAGTAAGATGTGGGTGAAAAGGCATAGGCAGATGACAGGAAGATAGACATGACTGACAGGGTGTGGGGTAACACAATGAGAGAGAAGTGATGGTGGAGATAGAGCTGCTGCTTTCACCTGTGGGGAGGGGCCGGCTATGCCAGTGTGGTTGTAACAGGTCTCTGCATTGTTGCACCTAATACTAACATAAAAATTATAAATAAATGTATAAAAGAGAAAGGATAGTGACAGAGAGGGTGAGAGAAGAGACATAAAAATAAAGTAAGTGCATTCTGAACTGTGTTACACATAATACAGTAGAGCAAACTAAGCTATTAACTGCAGGTCCTGCAGAGTTATGTCTGCAAACATTATTTGTTTGTGTTATATGTGGGAAAAGGCAGCCTATGCCAAAATACATCATCACACACAGTCTGACATAAGAGCCCAATAACTGCTGGAGAGGTTTATCTGAGCAGCATATAACTGCTTGCATCCACAGATGCTATTCCACTTCTGACTTATAACACAACTGTGGGTATACATGTGTAACGTGCTGATCACGCAATAAAAATGTCAAACACAGGTGATACAGATTAGATGGATATGTGAACTCTAAATTGTGAATTGCTCAGCCAAGTAATAATTATGGACCTTGTGGTGGTGCAGTGATATTACTGGGATTGTACATACAAAACTTTGCCTTGATAACATCACCTATTTGGATGGAATTTAATTCAGAGGCATCCTCAAATGTCAGTGTACACAGACATAACATGCTGAGTCACTTCTCTAACCATAAATGGTACCACGTGCAGAAGCAAAAGCCTAAGACTGTACAGTCATACCAGTGCAAGCATGATGTGCCACTTCTGATATGTGGTCCTGCTGTATAAATGTTATATGACATTCATTTTCATCCACGTGTCAATATGTAAGCAGACTCATCTTTCACAACATCAGACATCGGTGCTCTCACCTCTCCCTATCTATGTCTTGCTTTCAACGGCTGCAACGGCTGCACTTAAAGAAAGATAAGAATGAAAAGGTGTATGGTGTCATGCATTTTCAATTTGTATGGATACATTATTCTATACTCACAGTACAGAAGTGGCAATCATGCCTTAATTTCACCCACCTATTGGCAAAGGAGATTAGAATTGTAATGACTCAGTTTCCTGCAGCACTGATGGCAATGTTTCCCCGTGCATGGGATGCAAGTAGCAAAGGTAACAGCCTTGACCAAATTATTCCAGACATCAGTCTTATACTGTGACAAGTTATAGCCATCCTGCAGGAGATTGTGGGTGTAATAAAGCATATCCAGAAAAATCTTGAACTTCTGCTCCTCACCATCACAGTGCTCTAAAATGAGCACTATCCTAACCTTTTTTGGACATACTAGTCTCAACTTCAAAGATCTCAGGAAAATATGCAGACACTTGGTGCCCAAACCAGTTCACATCTGTCCCATCCTTCATGCAATGAAGGACACTGAAGAGACTCTCATTTACATGATTGATACTAATATAATAAAATATATGTACCGTATTACTATAGTTCCAATCACTCTTTAAGGTGAGAGACATGACAATCCTCCACCCCTGATTTTGCTGCTGTGAATATATACCTCTCAACTGTACAGATTTTCACAGAATGTCCAGATTTTTGCCTAATATTTTTAGTTCATTTTTCATAAAATTGTGGTTTTCTGGCAAATCATTGGCAAGTCATTAAGTACTGAAGTCAGAAAATAATGACAGACATTTGAGTTATAGACTTCATACCCTTCAGAAAATTCATGCTGATATATTATCAACTTTTTATGTTTGTAAAAGCAATATTTAAAAATTGTCCCTATTTTTGGGCCATTGTCCCCCTGTTATTGCACAGTGGTGCAGTGGTTAACATTGTCACCTCACAGCAAGAGGTTCTCTGGTTCAATTCTTGGCTGGGGTGCCTTCTGTGTGGAGTTTGCATGTTCTCCCTGTGTTCGCGTGGGTTTCCTCCGGGTACTCCGGTTTCCTCCCACATTCCAAAGACATGCATCTGGAGCATTTCTACCTGGGCCTCCGCTGAAAACAGGCTCTGTGGAACCTAGTCGGACTTCCCGGTCAACAAATGATAAATAAATAAAATAAATAAATATTTATTGTTTTGTCCAGATTACTTGCTCTAAGAGATTGACAGGTAAGATGCTCAACAGCTACTCCATCTTCACATGATTAACGATAGCATGACATTTATTCTCAAGCCTCCATCTACAGACAGTGAAGCAGCACCTGTCATAATGCTCAACAGATGTGCAACATGTGGAACACTTACTAACAGTTTCCCAACAACTTCAGCTAGGAAGCTCACAGAGCAATTAATATGGGTCACATTATACTTATAAAATGTTCTTTAGATGAATTAATATCAGTGTGATTTCCCAAGAATATTAGTTAAAACATTACTAATGTTTGAATGTGTGATAACCCTTTCAATGAAGGAATGCATGGACTGTGGCTTTTTAAAACTTAAATTGAGACAACTTTCTCTAATCAGGTACACTTGAGGGTTATGACCATGACAGTTTTCCGATCCTGCAATCTCAGCTTCCCATGTATGTGCAGAGCTGAACACAGGTGCTCAGGCATGTGCACGGCTTTGTGTAAAACTCAACATGGTATTTACCAGGTTTGCACATCAATGAAAACTGAGTGTTTCAGAAACAATAATAATATGTGCCCTTGTTAGCATAGCTATTGCACCCAGAGGGGACTATCTACACAAGCTTAATGTTGACAGAAACCATAGATTATCATTAAACTATAGAATGTGAACATTTGTCTGAATCCTGATTCTTTTTACCTTTAGCATTTTTGTTGAATAATTGTCTGCTTATCTAACATACATTGTACTTTTTACACATACATCTTTGTACAAGGTTATTGTGTGTGTGCTATTTACTGTTGTGTCTAAAAGCCTTTTTCCATTGTATGTACTTGCATTGGCCAAAGCTCCCTGAAGGGGTACATTGCAAATGTACTGGACTTTGCAAAATGCAATGCAATTTATGGTAGGTTGCAGCAATGTGGACAAATAAGGGATCACAATATAAAGTGTCTACAAAGATTGTGACAAATAATCCTGTGCTTTTTAAGTTGAGAATTTGTTAACCTGCATTTATGTGCCGGTATTATTAGTGTGCAGGAGGGATTGCACTTAGATCACAATCAGGCCTGACTAAAAAATGGTGTTGATATACGCTGTTTAGTGTCATGCCCTACTAAAGAATACTTGATGCCATATAGTTTGACTGTTAGGATTTATAAAATTCTTGTAAGACCACAGCTGTTAATTCCTATGTATTCAATACCAATATCAATGGAGATCCTTCTTTGACATTTATTCTTTAGAACTGCCCTGATTTCTTGGTCACAAATATCCGCAAAAGCTTTATTTACCCAGAAGATCCAGGAGGCTGGAATCCAAGAAAGGAACAGTTTTAAACAGTACTCAAATTCCAGGCAACCCAGAACAATTTCAGAGGGAGCAATTAGCCTCAATGACCCATGGAGTTTCACCACAGAGGTCGTGGGCAGAAACAGTGAGTACACCATCCAAGAAACAATCCTACCTGCTTTTTCAGCAGATGAGGAATTAAAAATCATCTGACATTTGAAGGTAATTCCTACTCACTTCAAAACATTTAATTTGACTGACACAGTATTAACTAAAAGTGAAACTGAGGCTTTACAAAAGGATTTCTCTTTTATTCCAGCAGCCATGTTGGAGTTATTGCAAACTATCATAGATATGCAGGGTTATACTAGAAAACTGAATTTGAATTTTATTTATGGGCAATGTTACTATTAAAAAAAGGAGATTTTGTTATAGCCAGTGCATACAACTCACCACTTCACCCCACCATTAAAGCGTAGAGGATATTTCTGACCAAATAATCAGGGCAGTTCTAAAGAATAAATGTTAAAGAAAATGTTATAACTTATCTGCATTAGAAAGGCAAATTTTGAAAGAACTTTGTGGGAATAACAACATCTGAATCATGAAAGCTGATAAAGGGGTGCTTATGGTTCTGGTAAATAGGGATGATTAAATTAGAAACATGTTTTTTTTATTGAATATTACATATTTTATGTAAAAGTCAATAAAAATGAAATCACTAAGGCATACAGATATGTGGATGCTTCATTGTATGACAGTTTTATGGAGGGGGTGATTTATGAGAACATGTACACCTTTTGTCACACCTTGAAATCCAAAAAATTAAAACTTTGTGAGTGCCTAAAACACACACAAAAAATGGTTAATCCACCTTATAGTCATAGTGTCTAGACATAGTGTCTGTATTTGCATCTAAGCCGGAAGCATTATCTAAGTTTATAGACAGGGCATTACTTATATTGGTGCAAAGGGTTCCTTCTTTTATTAAATATTCCTTTGATTTTTTTGGAAAACATTAAAGACGTAGAGGTTACAAAAGATGATTTATTGGTCACAGTTGCTGCATGGTCTTTGTATACTTCCATTCCACATGATGTAGGATTGAAGTGGATAGCGTTCGTGCTGAGTGAAAGTAAAGAGTACAAACTAGATGCAACCAAGTTTTTAATGAAATGCATTGAACAAGTATTAACATTTTTTTCCTTTGAGGGCTCATTTTACCATCAAAGGAGAGATGTGGTGATGGGTGGTCATGGGGTGCCCAACTATGCCAGTTTAGTTATGGCATATTGGGAGCTCCACATTTTCTCTGAATTAAGTAGTTATCATCATGGGTATTGCTATTTTCACTTTATAGATGATTTGTTTTTCATATGGAGTGGAGAAATCCCATTTGGAACTATTTAAAAACAGCAATGAACAATAGCACTGATTTTTTAAAAAATGTTCATGCAAATACAGTGAGGCTAATATTTGTTTTTTTAGATTTGGAAGTTAAAAAAGGTAATGATAACAGATTAAATTCAGTCATTAATTACAAGAATATGTCAGGCAATGCCATTCATGCTTTTCCAGCATGCACCCTACTTATATGAAGCATAATATTATCAAAGGGCAACTGGTGATATTGAAGAGACTGACCACAGATATTAAATATTTAGACACTTTTATTAAACTGTTACATGACAGTTGTATTTGTAGGTGATATCCAAGCAAAGTTATCATAAAGGTAGTAGCTCAAGGTACCAAAGCAAGGAATTCCACTGGGACAATTGACAACACTCATATGGAGTGGGCACTTTCTACGGCCTTGGTATTTACATTAGACGAAGCTATAAAGAGAAAAGTTCAAAATAACTGGAGAATGTTAGTAGCTAGTGAAGAAATTAGGAAGATAGCAGGTGGAAACCTTATTTCATCAATAAAAAGGCTTGTAACATTAAAATATACTTAGAAAAACCTAAAGACAGCCATGAATATAAAGAAGGTAGCAATCATAAATGTTTGCATTGTTCCATGTGTAGGCACATTTTGGAAGTCCCTTATTTTGCAGATAGTAGAAGTTCATGCAACATTGCCTCCTCCTGAACCCCCAAAAAACAAAATTACTGCTTTTTGCTCCTACCCAAAAGTCACCACAAATTCACTTCACAGTAACTTCCAACAATGGAACTAGCATATCCCGATACTTCAACTCGTCTCCTGGGTATTACTATTGACCACAACCTTAACTTTGACGATCACATTAATACTACCATAAAATCTGTCAACAGAAAACTTGGATCTCTTTATAGAATCAAGCCCTTCCTTACGCCATTAGCTAGAACAACTATTGCCCAGACCCACCTTATATCTACCCTACTATATGCTTCAGCCATATATACCAATCTACTCAAAAACAACCTTAACAAACTTGCAACCAGCTACAATAACATAGCTAGATTTGCCACTGGCGCCCCTTTTAGAACCCACCACTGCCATAACCTTAAACAATTGGGATGGTTAGAACTGCAGAACCAACTTCAATGTCAACAACTTACTATGACCCAAAAAATCCTTCACCACCCTAATAATATCCCAATCCTCTCTAGCCTTAGTAGCCCATACAAAAATCTAGCAATACTACGCTCAGCTAATAAACATCTAGTCTCTACTACTAAATCTAACAACAGAGCTGGAGACTCACTTTTCTCTAGTACAGTGGGAAAAAGCTGGAACCAGCTCCCAAGTGAACTTTTGACTCTTTCTTCTACACTGCTTTTCAAAAAAACGCCTTAAAGAATACCTTAAAACACATTGGCTTTGTCCCTGCTCTAATCCTGACTAATACTTCTCTCCCCAATCATGCTCTCCTCATACTTTGCTAACCTTTTGTACATGGATGCTGACCTAAACTAACCAAACATCCCACTACTATCTAACAAGTTTCCCTTTTACTACTTTATAAGAATCTTTATATTAGCTTTACAAAAAAAAAATAAATAAATAAAATAAATAAATAAAATGGACTCTGTATAAGTTTTTCCATATTTAGAATCTCAACAATGTTTTACTATTATCTTATTATTGTATAAATTGTATGTTATGCTGTAAGTTATGTTGTTGCCTATGTTTGGAGCTTTTCTCCCCGGGCCTCTACTGAAAATGGACATGTATCCAGTTAGACTAGCCCGGTCAACAAAAGTAAAATAAATAAAAATAAATTAAATAAATATAGAAAAAACTAATAGGGAGCTCAGAAAAGGGATTTATGAATGTCAACATGATGTTGTTGTTGTCTTTCAGCTTTTCCCGGTTAGGGTTCACCACAGCGGAACTCCGGTCCGTTAATGATTGGCAGTAGATTTTTACGTGCTGAGTTGCCAGCTCTGACGCACAACCTTCAACGAAGGTACGCCCATTCATGCATTTCTCCACACAGAAGATGCTTTAGCTGAGAATCGAACAGGACAACGTCTTACTGTGAGAAGACAATGCTACCGCAGCACCACCACTGCAGTATGAATGTCAACATGATATTAAGATGAAAAACACAGAATGCATTAGCTAACTGGGTCTATATTATAACATCGAATTCTACAAAGGTCGACTGTTATAATATCGAACCTGTAATGTTGAACGCTGAAAACAGCAAAGGTGCAGGACACCGAATTCTTTCCCTGGGAAAGAATTTGGTGGGCCATTGCTGTGGCTTTGCTGTTTTCAGCATTCAATATGCTGGAATGTTACCGGTTGGGTTCAGGTAAGTGTGCAATTGTGTGTAGGTTAGGGTTAGGGGGCAGGTTAGGTGACTTAGGTTTAGGGAGCGGGTCAAGTAAGTGTGTGGTTGTGTGTAGGATAGGGTTAGGGGGCGGATTAGGTGAGTTAGGGTTAGGGTGCGGGTGTGGTGAGTGTGCGATAGTGACAGACATAAGGGTTAGGGTTGGGTTAAGGTAAGTGGATAGCTAGTAGTGTATGTAAAGTTTAGTTTAGGTTTAGGGGTAGGATTTTAAGTGTATGTGTGTGGATTGCTGATTTTTGTGTGTGTTTGTGTTGTGTGTATGTTTCTCGGAATAGCGAATTTTTTCCCTGGGAAAAAAATTCGCTATTCTGACTGTTCGATGTTTTCAGATTTCGGTGTTTAGGGTTCGATATTATAACATTCAATGTTTACGAACTTTGATGTTATAATATAGACCCTAGCTAAACATGCTCTTCAATGTAAAAGTTTTAAAATGTTTTATTTTTGTGTCATCGATCATTTTCTAGAAGAGTTTACTGGTGACAAGGTGAGTGAGCTTGAATACAGGGGAATTAAAATGGCAAATTAAGCTTTATGCATACAGTGATCCAGAACTGAATAGTAATGTTAATTATAAAGCGGTACTTACCAGAAAGCGGCATTATGATAAATATAAATAGCTGGCAAGTTTCAATAAAGTCTCCACTAAGTGTGCACTAAGTTTACACGCTATGTATTCAAAAATATTAACAGTGTACACTTAGTGTACACTTGGTGTAAGCATTATTGAATCCTGGGAGCATCTATTTACATGTTGCTTGATTTTGAATTTAATTTTCAGATATTGTTCAAGAACTTAATTGATTAATTACCCTGCTCTGTGATTTGATGGATAATTTTTAGGATAGCATTTAAGGCTGTCAGTATGTTTAACATTTATTCTGATGAAGACCATTTGAGATCAAAAGTGCTCAAACAATAAACAAGTTGGACTTTTATCTTCATTTTGGTTTCTTTGGGGCTGTTTCTTATTATGTGTGGAACTATGATAGCCATGTCAACCAGTCTGCTTCCCACTCACAGACACATTCACACATCCTTTGCACACACACACACACACACACACACACACACACACACACACACACACACACACACACACACACACACCCCTAATCTACCCCCTCACTAAGCCCCCTACTATGACCTCTCAAGGAGACACACACGCACTCACATATACACTTACAGCATAGCACTATCTGACTGCTAAACTCCACAGCACTTACCACCACTGCAATGGATAAACATGGACTTTTGGCCATGTGAATTACAAGTGGCCAGGAGCTAGTTTACACAACCAAGCAATTCTGTGAATCATTTGGTTGCATAAATATCTTATTGCAGTCAGTTCCAGGGTCAGCATGTGAATAATTAGCATATGCCTCTCAAACAGTGTGCCTCATTAGCATCTAGCAAGGCTGCAGGGACAGTGCACAGTAGTTCTGCATGTCTTTGTGCAAACATACTATGGTAGAGTTGCCTTTGAATGTTGAATTTGGGGCTATTATTTTTAATAGGTCAAAATCTAGCTGATACGTCTTAATTTCTTCTTAACAATGTAGACCAGTTATCTTACTGTATATCGAGCATTCAAATGAAAGCCCTGTCATTCTTTATTTAAAAGGAAGTTTTGTAATGAATGACAGTTGTTCAGTAAAGTGAAATAAACATCTATGGCTGTTCAGAATATTTTTTGCAGAAAAATGAGTAGTAAGGAAATATGTAAAATATAAAACATATCAACTCAGACTGGAAACTTGGCTTTAATATTAAGGCATACATTTCTTAAACATAATTGTGCTTTTTACTGCATTACATTTCTGTTTATACTTTGAAGAGTACTCTCACAAGGAGAGGCGTCTTTGTTTAAATAAAAATTAAATGATTCAGTTATGATCTTTACAAACACGACACAAATTTCATCAAGTGAAAACTGGTACTTGAAGCAAAAAGAGTCAACAAGAAAAAAATAAACAATTTCTTTAGAGAAAAGGAACCATGATTGCATATTCCATTAACAAGACCAGAACCTAATATCACCTGCAAGATAAGAACTTTTCCACCTACATTCTTCAGCCATTTATGGTAATTCTGAATGACAGAATTGATAGCATCGCTATCCATTGTGAAATCACATTGGAGGAGTCATACTGAATAATAATAAGCTACTGTGAAAAAAATGGATTTGTAAATTAACACATTATCGCAGTAATAATATATATGTGTAAATTAATATTTTGTATGAAATGTGCTGGTCAGAGTTCACAAAGACATATACATATTACCTCGCCTTTGATTTATATTTGATTTTTGTACTGCACTGGACAAATGACCATGAGAAGTAACCATATAGAGTTCATGGGTGATTCAGGGACACAAGTAATGCAGCCATGCAAGAGTTAAAATAGTGTGGAATGAGTGCATAACAACATGCAAATGAAGAGCTGCAAGTGAATGAGCCACACTAATTATTCAGCTGAAGAAAGCCACAATGTTAGCTTGATTCGAGAAGTATAAAATGAGAGTGCTGTGTGGCAGGGTATGCCTGTGTTGAGCATCATTATTCTTGGTGTACTAAACTGATGCCAGGACTAACAGTAGCAGCACAGCAAAATGCACTGGTAGCCAGAAAAACTGCTCCTCTCAGCCACCCTCAAAACAGTTGGAGGTACAGATAGCTCCTGATATATCACCACCTCACAGAGTAATAGATTGTTGGCCATTTCATACTAGCAAATATACTACAAGGGATCTAGTCAAACTTTATTGCTCACAATCATAACTGAAGGAGGAGCATGTGAATGCAAATGTGTGTCTGGACCTTAGCTGTAGTAGCCTTAATGATCAGCTTGGAGGATTCATTAGGGATATCACAGGCATTTGCCTCTCAAATCTTAAGTTAGTTTCTTGATATTATTCTAAAACATGAGCAGCAGTACATAGGATTCTGCAACATAGTTCAGAAGTGAAACATTACCATGAAAGCCTTTATGGAACAGTCCACTTCCTGATATTCTTTGAGCTATAGGTTGCACACATTTTACTATCAAGGCCCACCTTGCCCAGAGGCCCAGCAAGATCGTATACTTCCGAAATAATCCAATATGCCAAGGGCATTTTATATATCTGCATACATATATATATATATATATATATATATATATATATATATATAAGTATAATTCAAATAAACAAAAGATCACTTACCCAAAGACGAGTTTACTGAGATGATAACACCAAAGAATTACATTACCGAATGACAACATTACCTTAGCTGTTTACAGGGTAAGTATGCACTTGGCCAACATGGGTAAATTTGCCCTTTTCCCCACTGTAGTGCAATCTCGGAGTTGGTGTATTTAGTTAGGGAGGGCACGGACCCCACCGGGTTGGTTTTGACATGATGTGGTGTTTGTTTTCATTGTTTATTGGCCTGTGATATGCTGAAGGTGAAACTGGATATGCTGTAGAGCAGAAGATGATGACTCAAACTGCAACCACCTTGCCAAACCATGTAGAAATGACTTTTAATACAGCAAATGCAGAAATACGAAACATAGTTCATTGTGTTATGTAATTTAATGGGGCATCTACAAATTCTTTAGCCATCAGGAAGGGCACTGCAGGACAATCCAGACACTTGTAACAAGATTTTTGTTGTATGCACCATGCTACACTACATTGTATTGCACAAATGGAACATGATGTGAGCATCATGGCAGGGCCTTCCATTCCATTCATAGCATTGGCAAGCGGGCAAGGATGGGAGTCAGGTGTGAAACATCCAACACCAGTAGTGTAACCAAGACAAAGTTAGCTGCAGTATATCACAGTGCTGAGAAAGATTGTCTTGTTGTCCATAGCTATGAGCCATGAGTGAGAATAAAATGATGCATACAGTATGACATCTGGGGCAGCCCAATGACTGGCTACCCTTTGTTTTAGTCATTATTACACCGATACAGTCTATGGGAGGTCAAGGCACACCATCATGACTTGTACAAGTAGGATGAAAACAGTGGCAGGTTATGCCAACACTTTAATATTGAGTAGGGTCATGGGAGGTGAACACGGTAGCCCCATACTCTGGGATGCTGTGCAGAGTCAGAGATTACATTTTGTATTTGAGGGGTAAAACTATTATGACATAACCATTTGTATTTACTACTTTTTTGTCTTGCAATTTCAGAGCTCTATACAGTTCCTTACAAATACAAATCGGGATGGTGCCTGCCTGCTCCCATATCTAAGCAATGCCTCCACATATGACATTGGCTGCTCTTCTTGCACATTGAGTACCACCACAATTCCTAAACTTTAATGAAATGATTAATTCTTTTAGGTCTACTTCTGGTAGTGGACCTGTCTTTTGCAAAGTCACATAGCTGGCCCCTTTAATGGACTGTCACAAAAATAACCTTTCATCAGAGCTGTTGAGAAAAACTGTTGTGGCTGCCCATGGCAGTCAGATACTGCACCAGTCCTTAGTAAACCTGGTCTCAGATGTTGTTTTATGAGGCACATTTTGCCAGAAACAAATGCCATATGAGCAAAGGACCTTCAGTAGCACTTTATTCTCCTGACTGGCAAACTTTCTTAAAGTGTTGACTCACTTAGGTGGCCATGCTAGTATATGTGGACCAGTGGGCAAAACACTTCATTGGATATGTAAGGTATGCCATGGAGGCTACATACATATGGCAACAGCCCCCATGTATCTAGTTATCAACTGCAATTAGTGCTATGCACAGCTTCCCATCCATTTGTGTACTGTAGCCATGCATTAGTATATGGGCATGGAAGCCCTCATTCCCTGCAGCTTGTGCTTCCTAGAGTTTCCTGTCTTGAAAATTTGATGCCCCCAGCCATCAGACAGAGATAGATGGTACAGTGCCTGCCACTATTATGGGACCCCACATATACATACATACATACATACACCATGATATATACCTCCTTCTCACTGGAATTTGGTAAGGGGTTTGCTGTTGTTGTTGCTGAGGTACTTTGCCAAGCAAGACTACCTCCTCACTTCTGGGAAGCTAAGCATTTATAGACACTTTTCAGGAATTCCTGTATTTCAGAGCTGTACAGCTTTAAGCAGTCCTACACAAAATAGTGTTGGCACTTCCGAATGTTGGAACAAGAGCTAATTAGCATGGCAGTTATGCTATTAAAGCCAGATAATGCCATTGCTTGTGAAATGCTGCCAATGCACAGACAGCATTTTGACACAATCAATATACATTATGGTGACTATTAAGCATCTTATCTGTATGATCATGTATACTCTGAGTGTACTCGCTTGGTCCCATAGTACAATGTCACCGATATGCACTAGTACCTCAGTGCAATTTTAGATCATATAACATTCTATAAGGTTATAATTTTGCTCCTCAACTTGATCTGACTGAGTAGCCATGTCCACTTCAAATTCTGCTTAATGCAAGATTCCACCATGTTGTGCCAATGAGAGCAGAAAATTCTTTTTCTTGCACAGAGACTTCAGAGAGCACCTGCTGGGCAGTTATAGTGGCCCCTTATGTAGAGTGGATATATGGTACAAGCTGGCTGGAATAAATACTGATGACACTGGCCTCACTGTTGAAACCCTGACTGGGTCCAGCAATGGAAGAAGAGAATCAGAACATAGACCCTGAAATGCACTGTGTGTTATTTTTAGTACATCTGTATTCTGTTATCCTACCCTTGTTATATGTAGAATTAAGAGTATAAGCATTAATTTCTAGCATTGAAAAAATGGCAGCTGACTATGGTCCAGATGCCACAAAAGACAGGAGAGCTTCTCCCAGCACAAAGTGGCAAGGCACATGTACCACTCTCTAGTATATGTGAGGAACATTTTTCCCATTCCATCACTCTTCTACATGTTCAGTTGAGGAAGAAGAGGAGGAGAAGATAAGGATATGGTCATTTTGGTCTATGCCAGCTACTGCCTCTGGCACTGGGTGATCAGCAGCCACAAGCTCTACAAGAGTGGACCTCCTTAGGAGGACTGAAGGCTTATGTCATGAATGTCGACCATAGGCATCTTATTTGATATCTCAGCAATAGTTGTAGAGGTTGGTGACTGACAAGATGTGCCAGTAACTGGATGCCGATTCATTAATGTGGGGTGACATTTGACATGGCTATTGGAGTTATGTGACTGGCAAGACCCATCCATCAGGTATACAGGAGAAAAGCAGTCCCATGACATTTACCACAGAGGCGATAAATGCCTTGAATTGTTGCCTGTGGGCCAGTGAAGCATTCAGTTATACCAGTAAACATCAAACTTATCTATATGTTAGCATTTTACTCCGTTTTCTATCATTCCCCATTCCTTGTTTATTATCAGCTTCACCGTCTGTGTGTGTGTGTGTGTGTGTGTGTGTGTGTGTGTGTGTGTGTGTGTATATATATATATATATATATATATATGTGTGTGTGTGTGTGTGTGTGTGTGTGTCCAGCCATTATCCTCTGCACTGTTTATGTGTTTCCCAATAGTATATACTGGAGTTAGTGCTGTATGTTTGTCTGCATGTCTATTACTCCTCACCTTCTCTCTCATTTATTGCAAGCCATCACTATTTCCCCATTTAATCCTCTTTTGTAAATCATAAATAGATTTTTTTCTCTGAAGCCAAAAAATGGTCCTCCCTTAGAAAATCTTCTCATAACTTAAGAGTACCCATATGTGTATCTTTAACTCTGCTTGCTGTTCTCCTTTCTCCAACCTTCTCCTCAGACCCACTTCCTCCCTAAGACCAGCAAGATTACCACTTTGTTGTGCATACCCACGTCAGTCTACCTGGTTGACACTATGTTGTCTTTTTTCTTAGGATGATTGTCAGATGCAGCATTGAGTCAACCACACTAACCTGCCGTGGTTGTGACATCTGTCTATGATTAAAGGTTGTACAGCAAAATACCTTCCAGTAGACATATCCTCATTTTCATCTTTCATTATTATTCTGCAGACTCTGGCAAAAACTAAGCCGCAACCATATCTGAGTTTGCAAGCCCCTCTTCCAAAAAATATATAAGTTTAACATACCTAATGTAGGAATTCTAGATTTCTGGATGTATTCCTAGAATAGCGCATGGATTATAATTCTTGGTGTCAAATACACTTATGTTAAACTTCTAGACTAGTTATATTTTTTTCTGATTTATTCAGTTATTCATCATCCATTCCTTCATTTGCTTTACCCTTTTCAGGGCTATAGGGAGCCAGGCCATATCCTGGAAAATATCAGGGTAAGGCAGATAACATTTCATTTTGTATTACTCTAATTTAGTTTAGTATACTCATTTATTTATTTTGCTCTTTTAAGGGGGTGCTAGTCATCGTGGGAAACAAACACTCCCTCAATCACTCTCCACATGCCTTTAGAGACAACTTGAAAACCACCGACATGTCTAACATCATGGGTTTAGGATATGACAAGAAATAGTAGTTTCAATTTTACAACAGCCAAACATGAGAGGGGTACCAAGTGGCAAGACTATATCATCCTTAAATTTGAGAAGGAAGTACCAAGAAACATCACTATACTACCCTGCACTATTTTAATTTACTGCATTTAATTACTGGATGAATAGGCTGGCTTACTGGTCCTTTTTGGTCATGAGTGAGGCCTGAATAGCCTGACAAATCCAAGACAGACTAAATGGGTCTCTATTGGCAGATGTTTTCAGGTGAATGACAAACAGGAATAATTTGTATTGTCCAAACCTTCACTAAATGAAAACAAGACAGTATGCTTCAGCTACCGGTTACAAAACATGAAATGAGATATAGAAATTAAGTAAAGCACTTGCACACTTTAAAAGTTATGCTAATGCAGTTCTGAATAGCTGATTCAATATGTACAGATAAAAATGATTTCCTGACAGAAAGTGTACAAATGAGGTAAGGAATAAACATCTAAAACTTTCTCAAAAACTTTCAAACTGTATTAGACATTTTTCAAAGTATATAACATACATCAGTCACATTTAAAATGTTTTTAGCTGCCCACATTCTCTAAATGAGAAACCTATGTAATGAGTGAGTAAGGAATAAGACGGTTGTTAGATTTTTAAACAACCATTCATGTGATGTGCCAAAAAACAGATTCATTACTGTTATCTGTAATAAAAAAAAAAAAAAAAAGGTTTTGCCTTTGGCAGTATGACTGACATACAGAAATCCCTCCAAAATATCTTACAGAAGTAATGACATGGCTACTGCAATTAAGATAAATAGACATCAATTACAAGGAAAATCAAAAGAAAATGTTGAAACAAACTGCGCTAACTTAGGTCACCTCAATTGATCCCATCAATAACAAACTAGAAAGAGTAATGTTTCACATGGTTCCAACAAGCTGATTACAGAATTACAGCATGGGATTGTGTTAAATTGTTTTGTAAGTTAATGACTAGATTGTATTCAATTAATTGTAGTGTGCCAATGCAGTAATATATGAGATAGATATTCTGTAGCTAAAATGGCACTGTTTAAGCATATACAGTTTCAATAAAAACATTAATACTAAAGATAGATTAGTTTGCCATTAATAAAGCATAAATCCTAATAAAGTACATCAGAAGGTAGACATAGGCATGCAACACTATGTTAGCTGATATCTGAGTTATAATGTTGCCCTCATGTTCTTTAGACAAAGTTGCATGACTCGCATAGGATTCTGAGGTCGATAAATTGGAAGAATAATTTATTAAGACACAGTGAAATAAAAAAGGTCAAAACTATTTTGACACTGCATAATAATATTATTATTTTTATTGCAATGTGTTTTTACTAGGAGCTACATCATATGAAAAATAATGTAAACATAGCATTACTGCAAATACAACCCAGAAGGATTGCGTCTAGCTTAAGAAGCTAAAATATAACATTAGCAGTTAATTCCAAAGAATTATACAATATATAGCATTTATTAATTATTTTTCAAATGAATATAACTGTCAAAATAATGCAAGGGTGTAGTTTTACTGTACCTACCCACCCAAAACAAAGAGTATAAATTGAGTTAACTTTTTACTTGTCACAGTGACAATCAATATCAGCAAACTGTGTTTTCTGTCAATTCAGTTGGGGCATACTAACACCCTCCTAAATTCTATCAGCTAAACCTAAAGGGGATTGGGTTTAAGGGGTGACAATCATCCCTGAAAATAAAATATAATGGAAAAAATGGAAATGTTATTTGTCCCATGACTGAAAATATGTCATAGTTCAGTATAAAAGTAATACAGTTAGCTTCTCAATCTTATTTTTAAACATTTGGGGTAGATAGCAGAAATAGGAATGTTATGCCAGTATTGGGTACCACCTACATACAGGGACTGGATTATGAAATGTGTTTTGATAGAATACTTTGTGCAGAATTTTAACCAGGATATATGCTGGGATTCCAAAAGGCTGATCACAATCTGGAATCCTGAACATGGACGAATTTCCATTTGTAATAAGACTTTCTGATTCATAGACTTTCCTATAGCTGAGTATTAACTTCAGCCTCATGATGGAAAGTGGCTTCATTGGTACAGGTGCATGCTATTGCAGCAGGTGGCGGGGGGGGGGGTGGCGCCAGCAAATGATAATCAGCCATGTGCTCTTTCCTAGAAAAGCCAGAAGCTCCTCAGTTACACTGAAAAGTGATTCAGCACAAAATATTACTGTTGGAGCTAAGTTCAAAGACATGGGGTTAGAGTGTGTGTGTGTTAGTGTGTGTACATGTGCATGTGGGCAGATATGTGTGCATGTCTCTGGGACTATAAATGTAACTGGATGAATATGTGTCTGTGTGTGTGTGTGTGTGTGTGTGTGTGTGTGTGTGTGTGGGTTATGAATTTCAATATTCTGGACTTCAGGACTGTGTTGGTGAACTAGCAGGCTGCACAACCTATTTTCTTTAGCTAGTTTCATGTGCTTCATGTGTTTTTCTTACTCATACTATATGGGTTGGTGTAATAATCTATGTAGCATTCTGCATCTGGTCCATATGAGTGCATTTCATACTCCTTTGCTTATTACTTGTGTGCATTTTATTTGAAAGACATGGTCACCAGGATACATTTAATATACATTGGATAACTCTGTCCATCTTCACCTCTCAGTCTTATCACATAATTAACACAATTATAATCTCTTGCTTTGTCTTAGAGTGTTTTCATTAATTTTGTTTGTCTTAGTCTTTTTGTCTCTAAGCCTATGCCTTATACATACATGTTTATGTATGTCTATTTAAATATATATATATATATATTTTTAATAGTTTGACTGTGTTGAAGCCCTGGAAGCACAGTCTGGTTAAAAATCTTACTCAGACTCGCACAGTAAGCAAACACTGTGTGAGGGATTCAAATGCAAGACAACAGGCTAAAGCGTATTGCCAGTTCACAGCCGTAATCATCTGCACTAAAACTAAAACATATATCATTACTAGGATTCAGAAAGCTCCTTCTACACTTAGGTCAATTTATGAGATGATGAGGAACGCAATTCAGAGACAGCTATGGCCACAATGAGATAGACCTCATTATCTTCTCATTACCATATCTCTGAATCACACATGTCTAACACTATCATTATCATATCTGGCAGTGGTAGTATTTTCTCTGTGGCCCATGCATCGCATTGGCGAAGCCTGTCTCTCCACTCACACACACTAATTCAGACATTCATGCTCAGACACACACACACACACACACACACACACACACACACACACACACGCACATGCACATGCACATGGACACACATACTTACAGATACATGGATAAAGAACATGACATCATAGAAAGATAGATCCAAGGAAGGTATTGGCTGAAATCTGTCAGCATATTCACCACTTTGAAGATGTCAGGAAGAGCCATCAAACAGTCATATCTTATACTGTGGAGAGAGTTTCCCTTTCACCTATAATACCACTGTTTTTACATAAACTGCTTTCTATATGAATGAAGCAAACCTGTTATCTTCTATCTTTATAGACCTCTCAAAAGCTTTCAGCACTGTTTCTCACAATAAACGTTTAACTGTACTATCTGAACTCCATCTAAGCTTTCCCACTATTGGTTGGTTTCAAGACCACTTATCCAACTGCATGCAAGTCATAAAATTACAGAATAACTTATCTCCTCTTCTACCAGTTACTTTAGGAGTTCCTCAAGGGTCTATCCATCATCCCCTTCTCTTCAATCTATTCACCAATAACCTTCATATTCCCACCCTTTATGCCACATTAGTCCAATATGCAGATGACTCAACCCTAATCTGTTCCGCTCCAACCCTCCAAGAACGTCAAAAAATAACACAAGAATCCTTTACCTCAGTCAAAACATGGCTATCAGATGCACAATTTATACTCAATCCAAACAAAATCATGCAGATGCTATTTCATCCCACTAAACACACAGATCCAATCCCCTCATTCAAAATAATTTAAGCAACAATACTACCATTACACAAGTCCCTGAATCCAAGTTTCTAGTAGCTATAATAGATCAAAACATGAAGGTGGGCATACATATTACCCAAACAATTAAGAAAAAAACTCGGAACTCTATACAGATGCAAAAGATACCTTTCCAATAACACCAAATCCGTTATTGCCAGAAACCCCCTAGTCTCCATACTTCTCTACAAATCATCCATACTCACCAATCTCAGAAAAACTGACTTAGCCAAAATAAACACTTGCTACAACAAAATAGCAAAATCTGCAACTGATTCACCCTTCAAATCTCATCACTGCCAGGCTCTTAAACAACTATCCTTACTAGAACTGCCCAACTTGCTCACCATTTACCAGCTCACCACAGCCAATCAAATATTCTACCAACCTGAAAATACTCAGCTCTACAAGGCATAATAAATCAATACCCAAGGAATCGCCTACTACAATCCAGTAATAAATCATTGAAGGACATTACCAGAAGCAAAAATGGCTTAGGTGACTCCCTATACTCCAGCTACATAGCTAAAGTCTGGAATACCATATCCCTGACCATAAGAAACACAGCCAACAAAGCAAGTTTCAAATCCCTTCTCAAATCGCATTTAGCTAGCTCATGGATATGCTCCTGTTCTAACCCAGGCTAAACTATTCACATAACATATTCCAACATTCTGTTACACATGTGACTTACTCAGATAAGCATACCCAGGAGCTTATTCTCATTGGCTACAACTATCTCTGCTTCTTGTCATACTGCCCTGCTCTGTACTGTAAACCCTATCTTATTTCAGATCTCCCAAAATTAAATCCTGTAACTGTCTGTGTCTTGTACAGTCTTTAACTGTAACCTTTCCTTTTTCACTCACTCACTCACTCACTCACTCACTCACTCACTCACTCACTCACTCACTCACTCACTCACTCACTCACTCACTCATTGACAATCCAGAGCAGTCATACAATATTAATATATACAACCCTTACTTCTACTTCTATTTGCTATTCTTTCCTATCTTAATACTTAACACCTCTTATTCATCTCAAAGTGTCATTACTACCACCTGTCTAATTGAATGTATCTTGGCCAACAATTTAATGGCATTATACTACTATATATAACTACCTCTAATACAACCACTTAGAAGTGTATATAATAGAAATTTTTAATGTATTAAAATAATCTTCCTATTGTACTTTTACTGTAACTTTCTTTTATATGTTGTACTGTTAATGTTTTGGAGCTTTTCTCTCCAGGCCTCTGCTGAAAATGAGCAGTCTGCCCAGTTGGACTTTCCCCAGTAAACAAATGTAAAACAAAATAAAATGAATAAAGCTAACCAATAACATCTTTCAAGAAATCCTCTTTAAGCACTGGGCAACTGTCTCCTGTCCATTATTATGCTTAAAACACCTACAATGATTTTCACCAAGAAGCATAGGTTATTTGTCCTTCTGGGCTATTTTAAGCCTAGCTAATTCCCCCCCATGGTGAAAATCAAAGCCAGTACCTTGTGTCTGTGAAGTTAACACCTTAACCATTATTCCAGTTCATAACCCCCAACTTACCTGGATTTTCCCTTTAGTAGTGCTCAGCTTGTGCACTCTTCATATGGGACTTCATTTAATTATTCAACAATTAACTGAATTATTTAATTTGTTAGGCATATTAATGCTGTCTTATTTTCTTTAGTTTCTTTCATATGCCCTACATTGCATTCTCTCTTTGTATCCCAGTCATTTAAGGTCTATAGTGCACATTTAGCCATTTTTCTCAGCATTATTATTAAATCTTGTTTTAGACAAGGACATAGGTACACATACAATAAGAGAAGAGAAAATAAGCTATAGTGACATTTTTCATTTGCATTTATATTTTGTCTGTAACCATTATTATTCACTCCAGCATTATACAATATGCTCCCTTCCTGCCTTCCCTTAAACCTCCTGAACATAAAAACTGTCTTCTCTTCCCCGGATTGATAACAGAGTACATGAAAAAAAAAGAGATAGGAGACTACTTTGTAAAAGACTGATACTGGAAGTGTTTACTTGAGGCTGAAACAGAAGTTACTGTTAAAAGGGGATAATCAGTAGGGCATATAAATGTTGCATGGTAGATACAATAATTTATCAAGTAAGGCTATAAAATAGTGGGAAAAGGAATGGAAAGGCAATTTACAAATGAACAATAGCAGAATATCTGTAGGGCTCTCAATCATTTTTCTGATGGTATTCATCTCATCAAAATTTCTTTTGCCAATGTACGTCTAAGCCTAAACTTCAACTGTTGACTTTATACAACAGTGATTGTATTGAGTAATACTTCACTTTTAGCCTTTCTCAGGCAGTGATCCAAATACATTATGCCTAGTATTGTCCTTAACTATCAGGACTTACTTTAATGTTACATTTAAGTATTTATTTATTTAACATTTGTTTACTGGGAAAGTCCAACTTGGAATGAGTCAATATTCCGTGGAGGCCCAAGGAGAAAATCTCTAGACATGTCTTTGTAACATTTAAGGAAACTGGATCCCCCAGAGGAAACCCACATGAACACAGGGAGGACATGCAGACTCTGCAAAGAAGGCACCCCACCTGAGAATCGAACTGGAGAACCTCTTGCTGTGAGGCAACATCACAAACTGTTGTATGATTGTGCTGTCCGTACCCATTTGCACAAACCGCTGCACCACTGTGCTGTCTGTACTTATTTGCTTAAGATCTGTCCCTACTCAGAGTCCAGGATATCTGCCTATGTAACTTCACACGGTCTATATTGAATGACCGAAGAGGTGTTTCAGCGAACACCTCTTGGTCGACACGTAATGAGCGAATGCACTAACGCGCAAGTGCTCAAAACAGCAGTTTCTTTCCCTGGGAAAGAAACTACTAGCGCACACACACACACACACACACACACACACACACACACACACACACACACACGCACACACGTACACATGCACACACACACGTGCGCGCACACACTTTAAAACATAACAACATGGGGGGCTAAAACATAACAACATGGGGGCTTCGCCCCTCACAATCCCCAATGTGGGGGGGGCTGTGCCCCTCACAACCCCCTAACTAAACATACCAACTTCGAGATTGCACTACAGTGAGGAAAAGGGCAAACACATGGGGATGGCCAAGTGATTTCTTTCCCAGGGAAAGAAATCGCTGTTTTGAGCATTTCTCGCTTTAGTACATTACGCTCATTACATGTCGACCAAGAGGTGTATAGACCCAACTTCACAATCTTGGCTTGATTTACATTTCCTATCTTCATTAGTTTTAGACTGAGTTTTGCATCCTGTCTTTCTAACCACTGTATGTGCACATGCTGATGTATAATTGTGTCTATATGTGTGCATATGGGTTCACTTTATAACATCGAAATACTGAAATGTCGAATTTCAGTATCTCGAAGCTATAAAGTCTTATGTTAAAAATAGCGAACGTTCATAATCGCGAAATTGACATATGTCAAAAATATGTCGAATTCGCGGTTATGAAGTTGTGCTATATAATGTCCGGGTTTGTGTTTTGTTGGTGCACGGTGCCGTGTTTGGATGTAGGTGTTATGTCAGGTAAGTGAGAGTTTTCTAAGGGTTTTGAGTGGGAGTTAGAGTGTATGTGAGGGATTGGATAATGTGCGCGTGTGAGTGAGCTTTTGTGTTGTGTTTGTGCGATCTCGGAGTTAGTATATATAAGTAGGGGGGTTGTGGGGGGTGCAGGGGGGCTTGCCCCCCTGCTTATGTGTGTGTGAGTTGTGTATGTGTGTTGTTTTTTTGTTTATGTTTTGATGTGGGTGTTGTGTTGTATGTTTAGTGTAGTGTGTGCGGTGTTTTCAGTTATGTGGTTTCGTGGTTTTTGTTTGTCGGTGTTTTGTGGATTTGGTTTTATAGTCTCGAGATACTGAAATTCGATATTTCAGCATTTCGAGGTTATAAAGTGAATCCGTGCATATACAAGTTCAAACATCCTCTGTTGGTCAAAATGCACTGAGTACACACTACTACTAACCCACAGTTTCAGTGTAATGACTGGTTGCTATGCAGTTGTTTAGAAGCTTGGGACCTCACAAATGCATTCTTGCTCCATATAAATGTTAATGTAGAAATCCACATTGATTGTCTATCCTTATGGATACAGTGTGACTGAAAAAGGAGAATAGAGAAAGTTAGTTGCTTAATAAATGAGGGTACACTGCATTATGTAGTCTCCATGATAAACAACATTACATTAGAAGGGAGCATTCCACATGATAATACATGGGGATAATACAGTGGCATGGCCTGACTACTGAAGCATGTTTTTGTCTTTTTAAACTGGTAGCTATTCTTAGATTATAGGAGGATGGACATAATGCAGTATTTCTGCTCTTCTTAAGTTGTAAGATTTTTTAACCAGGGGATCTTGACAGTGTATAGGGGATATCAGATATCTGAAAATATGCCTACAGCAATTAATCTTCCTGTGACAAAGGAAACACTGCTGAATTTTGAATGGTGCAAGCAATCTGATCTTAGATACAGTACCTCCATTGGTTTTGTCCTTATCTACAAATGCTTCACACTGCCCTTACCTGTATCCAGTAATGTCTCACTAACAACATGCAGATATATGTCTCATAGCATCTCAAGAGTGTTTCTGTACTCACTCAGAATGCTTTAGGCAGAACTTCCAAAATAGTACATTGTATGTGGTATAGACATAAATCATTTTTCATTTAAAGTTGTTCTTTTTGATAAGGTGTGTTCCATTTCCACTTAATCCCGTCATGTTGTTATTATTGCCTGTCATTACCCATGTATATTTCAAAAAGACACACGTTGCACATCACTTAAATTATTCGAGTCTTTCGGCTTTTCCCAGTTAGGGGTCGCCATAGCAGAACTCTGGTCTGCTAATGATTGGCAGTGGATTTTTATGGTGCCGAGTTGCCAGCTCGATGCCCAACCATCAAAGAAGGCACACCCATTTACGCTTGCTCCTACCTGCATG
This sequence comes from Protopterus annectens, assembly GCF_019279795.1. NCBI lineage: Eukaryota > Metazoa > Chordata > Ceratodontiformes > Protopteridae > Protopterus > Protopterus annectens. The sequence goes on from NC_056728.1 coordinate 1,518,351,575, forward strand.
TCTTTGACGTCACTCAACCACAGAGAGGACATGCAGACTCCACACAGAAGGTGCTCCAGACAAGAATCGAACGGGAGAACCTCTTGCCGTGAGGTGACAACACTAACCGCTGAACCACTGCGGCTACCACATTGATCCTGCCATTTTTAAGATTGGCAATCTTCATTGGTTGAAGTATTTCGGCACATTCTATGGCAACAACAGAAATAACACATCCCTTCTGGTAAATATTGTTACTATAGTACAAAGGCACAATGATATGGGCTATGCATTGTTTATATGATTATTGGCTAATCATTCAAAGGAAATCCCTGTATCTGCTTTGCAGTTTTAGACTGGATAAGTCTGGATAACAAGTCTGGATAACCAATCTGTGTTAAGCTTCACTGCAACCTGCTAGTACATTTGGTTGCCACAATCTGTATCCTAGACAGCTGCATGGTAGGGTCTATATTATATAAATGAAGCATTAAAATGTCGGCTCACCTTTGATCGACCCCAGTTTCTCGAAGCTGCACAACGTCGAATAGCCAGATCATCAATTTCTTTCCAAGGGTAAGAAATTGGTTGGCCGTTCTTATAAATATGCCCTTTTTCCAACTGTAGTGCAATCTCAAAGTTAATATATTTAGTTAGGGGTGGAATGGGGTGCACAGCCCCCCACATTGGGGTCATGGGGGGGCAAAGCCCCCCACTTTAATAGTGTTTGTTGTAATGTTGTTTGTGTGATTGGGCTACCGATTTCTTTCCAAGGGAAAGAAATCGATGATTTGAAAGTTCGACGTTGTGCAGTTAGGGGTCGATCAAAGGTAAGTCGACATATTAATGCTTCGTTTATATAATATAGACCCGCATGCTATATGGTCAAATAGTATGTATATTAAATGTGAACTATGAGTGTGCAAATGGTTGAATGTTGTGTTGTGAGAATGTCAAGTATGTCAAAGTGTGTACTAATGTAAGTGGGGATTGGCTTTAGATGTTAGGAGTATGTGTCTGATTGTGTGCAGGCTAGGGTTGGCAATCATAAGCAGGTTAGGGAAGGGGTAAGAGGATAGAGTTAGTGTTCTGTGAATGTATGTGGTTTATGTTTAGCATTAGTTAAGTGTTAATCAGAAGTCTCAAACTCAAGTAACCACTGGTGTTGTATGAGAGCTATCAAACTCAGACAAGAGCCACAGTTGCCAGGACAAAAGGAAATGTAAGCAAAGAAAGTAGAAAAGTAGTGTAGTCAATGTGACATCCCCACTCTGGGTCAGTAATCAAGGACTCTAAGTCATCCTCACAACTGGCACTGTAAAGGAACATTCACTTGGAACAAAAATGGATATACCCAGTATTTCCAGATACAGCTCTCTACATCAATCACAGTTTCCCTTAAGATCACACAGGGAAAACACTCAGTTTGGGGTCTGGATTTATCTATCTGTCTCCCTTCAGGTCTCCAGTAAGACTTCTCACTGGCACAGCTATAGAGTTGAGACCTCAGCCGAGTATCCAAGCCAAGTTCTCTAGCACCGTCTCTATAAAACCAGTGATTCATGTACCTGCTCCAAACAGCTGACACACACACACTCTTTCATATTTGATTTTCACACAAACACACCCCGAGAAAAGCTAGCATAGATGTATTAGCTATGCTCCCTTCTGCCCAGACTATAAGGTAGTTACACTGCCACCAGATACTCCAAAGCCAGCTACTCTAAGGCTATTGCAAGGGTACCCAATTATACTGAGTAAAATTAATAGTAATACAAATGGTAGTTTGATGAACAGTGAGGCTTTTAGGAGTGCCCAGAGCTGTCACAATATATATATATGGTTCCCTATCAGAAGCCTGAAACACTATAAGCCTGAAAATCAAAATCCTGAAAACTATAGACTGAAAGTTCAAAATCCTGAAAGCCCAAAATCCTGAAACTCAAAATCCTGAAAACACAAAATGGACATACTGACGTCATTGTGGATTTGCTAATGTTAGCCCTGTGGTGTTGGGTCATGCATTGGGTTCAGGTAAGTGTGCGGTTGGTTTTATGTTAGGGTTAGGGGCGGTTTAAGTGAGTTAGGGTTAGGGCGCAGGTTAGGCATGTATGCAATAGTGACAAATATTGGGGTTAGGGGCGGTTTAAGTGAGTTAGGGTTAGGGCGCGGGTCAGGTGAGTGTACGATAGTGACGGACCTTAGGGTTAGGGTTAGGGTCAGGGTCAGTTGGTAGATATTAGTGTCTTTATAGTGACATATTAGCATTATTTGTGTTTTCAGGATTTTGAGTTTCAGGATTTTGGGCTGTCAGGATTTTGAACTTTCAGTCTATAGTTTTCAGGATTTTGATTTTCAGGCTTATAGTGTTTCAGGCTTCTGATAGGGAACCATATATATATATATATATATATATATATATATATATATATATATATATATATAGATAGATAGATACATAAATACACTCAGAGAATAAAATATTCTCTAAAGGACCAGTTGCAGACAAGTTTTAATAAATAAAAAAAGAACATGAAAAGTCTAAATATCTATTTACAGTAAACACCAGAGTTTCAGACATAGGAAGTATTAAAATAACAGAGATGGATAGATTTACATAGATACAGAAAAACAGTACTTAACTAATCTCACTATGTTTTCCTGACTGATCTAAAGGATTACTATTCACTGGTCACTTACTAGTGCAAGGTTAGATGAAGTAGGTGAGGGGGTCCTTCCTTGTCAGATTCAAAGAACAGTGTGCTTTGAGACTTCAGTCTCACCTTGTATTAAAATATCATTTTAGTGACAGAATGACATCAAAAATATCTAGTCATCTAATTTCTGGTTTCCATGCTACTTCTTTGGCGAGAAGCTGACAAGATTTAGCACATATTTATTACAATACATATCTTGAGCTTTGCTAAAGTTTATTGCAGCATCTAGAAGCTGTAAACAATTTTAACACTTCTGCACTTCCTACAGATACCAATAAACCATACTTCTTACGAATATTGCATCTCTGGCTTAATTCAAAACTGCGAGATGACATTTTTAATACCTAGGCCCAGGAATTTAATTTCAGAACAGTTTTCAAAGTTTGCTGCAGCTAGACTGTGGTTAACCTCTTCTCTTCCAGTATCCTTTGCTACAATATATACATTTTAACACTTACAATAATACATGTGTATTTCTTTTTCTGTCCAGCAGGCAACACTGTTGGTACATTTTCAACACAGGGATCTGTACAAACAAGTTTGATATGCAAATGACATATAATTCTTTACAAAATTCCAGCTAGTTGTGCTGGCATATGTTAAACATCCACTACCCTACTTCTCTTGGTATAGCTGGCAATACATCACATCATCACAGTCACTTCCTTCATCTATAACTATGCCAGTTTGAGGGCTACTTGAGGTTCAAGAGATGTGAGTTTGAGATCCCAGATTTGATGGTGTGTTAGTGCACATGATGTGCATCTGATCCTAACTTGTTTAGTAATAGTGTTACAAAAAGCTTATTCTAAGTCAAGATGCAGGGTAAGGATAAGGGGTGAGGTTACTGTTAGTAGGAATTCATAAGGTGGGCAGGGAGGAAGCCACCCTGTCTACTATACTAATACCTGCTAACCCTAACCCTGACACTGTCCCTAGCCCTAACACTGCACCTTACCTTAGAAAGAAAAAATATTATCACTAATCAGACATATTTGGTTTGTTAATGACTGTGTTTTTTTCCTTCTAGGATAGCAAAAAAAAAAAAAAAAAAAAAGTTTTTCTTTTGAGAGTTTTTCACAGTATATTTGATTACCAAGGGACTGTGTGTTTCAAAATGTAAACATTGCTTTGGACTGAATAGATGTTCCTGCATTTAATTTTGTTGTTTATATTTTATCATAGACATAAACTACTTTGCACTAATGTTATAATCATGGTACCATGCAGAATGTATCTTAACAGCATTTCTAAGTTTTCCTCATTTAACATTCTTTTAGTCCTTTATCACCATTTATTATTTTACATTTGTATGATGGCAGAAGGATATAATTAACTTATCTAGTCTACCCTTTAAGTGCACAATTAACTTATCTAGTCTGTCCTTTAATTACATTTACCATTTTACCCTCCACTCATCCACCCTCCCTCCATTTAATCATCTCCTTTTTCTGCATGTTTAATGGCCCCATGGATGCAGAAGAAATTTACATTCACTTAAAGGATACACTAGATAGGCATTTTGTCTATTTATGCTGTTAATAAAGCACAGTGTATTGCCTCCCTGTAAATTCAGGTAGACCACTCCATGCATTTGTTACTTGTCTTGTGATGAAAAATTTATACCTACTAGATACTGAGTATTGGAACTAAAATTGTGAAAAAACATTTGGACACCATAACATTAAAGTCTAAAGGTGACTTTCTATTAGTACGTGATTTTAATTGTATCTTGTCCTCCACTGATACCACAAGCTCTAAGCCCTTCAAGATGTCCCTTGTTGCCAAGCACTTGAACAACTGCATAAAAGACAGAAACCTAATTGACATTGACAGTATAAAAATATTATCCTCCTTGAAGTATCCTCACTATTTCTACAGATTTGTCACACAGACCAACATAGACAAAGTCTTTGTAACCAATTCTTTACTGGCCAAAACTGATAATGTAATGCGGACATCATGCCCTATGTCTGACCACAATGCTATCAACTTCAATGTAACACTTAATACCAACCCCTTAAACTTCTGCCAGACAACTTGCTTAGCTAGTAACAGTACAAGGGATTAAAGAATGGTTTCTAGATAAAATAAAGCTTTACCTAGACAACAATAATAATGGAGAGGTTTCATATTTTATACTATGGGACATTTTAAAGGTAGTCTTATATTGTGAAGTCAAAAGCTGGTATATAAATAAAAGGAAAGAATGGGATAAAAAATAGTGCACATACAAAAAGAAATTGATGAACCAAAACTAAAACTTACATCAAATGACAAATCTGCATATGTAAACTGAACAAGGAATACCAGAATATCATTCAGCATAAAATATCAATAAATCTGGAAAAAAATGACTACATTCCTACTCAATTAATCCCAAGAGTATGAATAGGATTGCAATTAGATGTAAATATTTAAATGAGAAAAGTCATATAAAAGAAATAATATATACTAGAAATAATCACACTATCAAAGTTACAGATCTAAAAAAAAATATTTTATTATGATTTAAAAACCATTACAAGAATGTTAATAATAATAATAACTCATCTACATGTGATAGCAAAAGTATTGACAACTTTTTTGCTAATAATATTCAAAAGAAACTATCCAAATACAATATTAATAATAAAGATAAACTCTTTTCGTTTAAGGAATTAAAGGAACAAATAAAAAAATCTTAAAACAAAAAAGTCACCAGGGCTGAATGGTCTAATTCCAGAATTTTACAAACTCTTACCTGATAACATATTGAAAATCTCATTCAAAGCATTCCAAGAAGTCAAAACTACAGCAAACATCCCTCCCTCATGGAAATATCATCTCTCCAATCGTAAAACCAAATAAAGAGCCCAACTTTTGCACATCATACAGGCCAATCTCTTTGCTTAACATTGACTACAAGATATTCATGTCTATCTTAGCAGACAGATTAAATAATATTCTTTCAATATTAATTCATGAAGACCAAACCGGGTTTATCAACAACAGAAAGGTACAAGACAATGTAATTTGATTACTGTCTTTAATAGACTTAGCAAGAAGAAAAAAAGAGCTTTCCATTTTAAGCCTTGATATAGATAATGGTTTTGTCTCTCAAAGCTGGCCATATCTGTTTAAAGCTCTGCAAAAATACAATTTCTCCCCAAACGTTATAGAATTAATTAAAAAATATATGAAAAGTCCATAGCCTATGTAAAGATTGGATCTTATCTATCTAGCCCATTTGAAATATTAAGAGGTACTAAAAAGTGGTGCCCCCTCTCCCCATTACTCTTTGCCCTTGCTATGGAGCCTCTTGCACATTATGTTAGTAATAATGACAGTGTTAAAGGATATAAAGTGTCAGAAAAATTATCCCCCAAAATACAACTGTTTACTGATGACCTACTAATAACTTCTAATGATAATGAAAATTCATAAGATCACTTATTACATAATTTAGACTTCTTTGCAAACACATCTGGTCTAAAATTTAACCACAACAAAACTAAGGCACTTCTATTGAATAAAAATGTTACTACGAAACTTAGATCAAAAAGAAATGTAAACTGGGAGGGCACGCATTTTAAATATCTAGGTATCATCATTGAATCTAATTATAAAAAATCACTCACATCTAATTACCAACAGCTTATAAACTCAATTACTAGTGGAATAGACAGTTGGAACAGACTCTTTTTCACATTAGAAGACAGAATAACTTTAATCAAAATGATACTGTTACCTAAAATTTTATTCATTGGCCAATCTCTAATAATTCCCCCAGCTGTCAAAATTAAACAGAAAATTAATAACTTATTACTTAACTTCCTTTCGTATCCCCCAAAAAAACAAGAATTTCTCTTCTTTGGCACACCACAAGCTGGAATGAAGGAGGTATATGGTTTCCAAATATTGATTTTGTTTAAACTCTACATTTATTAACATAGTGTTGCTTTGGAATAATACTTCTTATACATCATATTGGAAATCAATACATGAAACCTTACTTCTTAAAAGTAATAGGACATTGCTTGAACCATATTCTCAAATACATGCAGACATCTTTATATGGATTTTAGAAATATACATTCAAAGTGAAAGGTCAAAACTTGTTCTCACGCCTCTTATAAACCAAATATTGCTGCTATTTAAAACACTTATGTTTTCTAATCAATTAATTAAGAATTTATTAATAATGATGTTTCCTATTGCTTACACAAATGAATGTTTGATATCTTTTGAGACTCAGAAAATGTTAGAATTTAAGAAGGGTGACCTATCATATTGGAATCAATTTCTCTCAGCTAATAAAATAAGTTCTGCAGACTATCTGATCAGCAGATGTAGTTTGCAAAATTGCATTTGGCTGGGCATCCAAACTTGTAAGGATTTTATACATACTAAACGTGTACCCTCATTAGATGCATACAATAAAGAGTAACTTAAAAATCTTGGATTTTATCTCAACAATTATTAACAGCTCATCCAATAATATGTCATACATATCAGTTATTTATAAAATTCTCAGAAATGATTTTAGCAAAACAGATGTTTCTTTTTGGAATTATTCAAGTGAAGTTAATAGACATGTATTCTCAGAAAAAGATAAAAAAAAAACTTTGTTTACAGTTGGGGAAGGAATCCACATCTTCCCTGTTCTGGCATATATACACATGGAAATTTTTACATAGATGTTTTTTCATTCCACATAGAATAGAAATAATGTACAAGAAATTTGAAATTAAATGCTGGAGATGTGGACACCCTGATGCTGACTGGATACATATGCAAAATAATTTCCCTATTTTGGTTAGACTTTAAATATCTTTGTAAAGCTCTATGGAATGACAACTGTACAATTTCTGACTCCCTTATCCTTTTAAATATCTTTGTAAAACTCTATGGAATGACAACTGTACAATTTCTGACTCCCGCATCCTTTTCAATGTTCCTGTTCCTGAAGTCATTCCTAAAAACAAACATTTTTACTATGGTCTATCCTCTCTATAGCAAGGAAAATTGTTACTAAAAATTAGAAATCCCAATCTACTCCTGTCTTTAAAGTTGAGTTTATTCATCTTGTGAAATGCATTTGTAAGAATGAGATTTCTACTATAAAATCAAGGACTAACAACACAACCCATCATTTAATTGTTTGAACAAAATTGTGTAATCTGTTAGAGAAATATTAAGTGTTCTCCTATGTATATTGCTTTTTCGATTATTATGGACATTGTATATAGTTTATTTTTTTTTTCTTATTACTATACTGTTAAGTTATTCCCCCAGATTTACTAATCTTCCGTGTAGGACTAATCTAGTCCTGCATGTAAGCGGCAGTTTAGGAGGAGGACAGCATCGCACCATGCATATTAATGAAGGTGCGCTGCCTGACCTCCTAATCCTACATGGAGCGTGAACGAGTGCAGGGGGCATGTCTACGAGCAGAGCTCTCAGAATAAACATGCCTTTGCAAATTAGAACAGCAGAAAGTGTAAATAAATGAGCGAGACCACTCATAGGTGTCAGCATATCCCCACCAACTGTCCCCCATGTGTACAACAGTAACAGGACATAAAAATAAAAAGAAAAAAAACATTATTTTTTTTTAAAACCCCGAGTACAGCTAACCGTAGGTGCGCAGGTTTGCTCATTGCGTAGCTACAGTTAAAGCAGCTTAAAAGGCTGAAGAGGATAACAAGGAATATATATGCAAATGAAACAGCAAAGTAATAGTGTACTGGTTAGAGCATCCGCCTAACAAACAGGCATTCTCGGTTCGAGTCCCACTGCAGCACATACCATTTTCCATGTGAAATATGTTGTTGTTGTTGTGTCTTTCGACTTTTCCCGGTTAGGGGTCACCACAGTGAAACTCCAGTCCGCTAATGATTGGCAGTAGATTTTTATGTGCTGAGTTGCCAGCTCTGACGCACAACCTTCAATGAAGGTATGCCCATTCATGCATGTCTCCACACAGAAGACGCTCTAGCTGAGAATCGAACAGGACAACGTCGTACTGTGAGGCAACAAGGTGGTGGTGCTGCGGTAGCATTGTCCATGTGAAATCTGTATATGAACATATTTTTTTACATTTTTTGCTGTATAATCTACTAAATAACATTTAAATGTGAACTGGAGAACTGCATTAAATGCACATGTGAAGTGTTAGTGTCAAAATGAATAAGGCACTAGGAAGCAGATTTAAGCACAAATAAGCAGTAGTAAGCATATATAAGCACTAGTAAGTGAGTTTAAGTCTGTTTGCATGGGAGTAAGCATTGCCTACACAGATTAAGCAAAGTAGAAGCTAACTGAGTGTAAGAAACTGTAACCGGAGGTTAGCAGTGCTTACTGTCATGCAGACCTGTGCAAACCCACTTACAACTGCTTTAAAGTGCCTTAATCCCTCTGTACTCAATGGCCCATGTTCTGCCCAGCAACAAAAATAACCTACCTCTGCAAGGCTCGAACTCAGGACCCTGAGCACTATAGTCACAGTAGCTAACCACTAAGCTATCATAGCAATACATATGAATGAGGTATCAGCAAACTAGTCCTCACCACAGGAAAATCAAACCAAACATGTGAACTGAATCTATGTACACTGGGAAGTGGTAGAACCTGCTACATAACATAAATATGTTAACTGGAGTACTGCATTAAGCATAGATGTGAGGTGTTATTGTAATAATGTGTAGAAGAAGTAGAAGTGTAGAATCATGAATAGCAGACACATACAGAACCTGTAGTTAATAATAAATCACTGCCAAAAGGCAATTATAGTATTAATTAACTATTAAGAAATGCTAACTGAAGCACAGCTCAACTCAGTAAGAGTAAGCAATATGTAGGGGAGCCAATTCAATCTGCCTAGTGGTATACCTCTTTAAGCACTGACAACCTTAGGTAAGCAGGTGTGCCCATAGCTTAGCCTTTTCAAACCCGGCCAATCATGGAAAAGTGTGGGTAATTGGCCGTATTTAAACCCCACAGGCGGGAATACATTCCATAACTGTTTGTAGCTTCCTACTGCAGGCAGAATGGCTGGTGTCGATGAAGGCACTCATTTTAGAGTGCAGTGCTGGGGCATCCAGGAGTCAAAAATCATGGTATAGCTCCTGGTAAAACACCATGAGGAGAGACTACTGCAGGGCCAGTACCAGGGCTCACAGTATAAAACGGAGGCCTGGTACAGTCTCGCCCGTGACCTCACCAGTGCCACAAGTATCCCCCAGACTGGTGAGCAGGTCAGGCACCACCATGCTGACCTGAAGTGGCGGAGGGGGGGATGTACTGGAAAAGTGGATCCAGGAGTCTCGGCAGATGCCTAATGCCCCAGAACTAAGTACTCATTCTACTAAATAGTTAAGAATTGCCTAGCTTGTGTATACTATGGATAGCTATGGCTAAATATCACTGTATTTCTCCAACAGCTGCAGAAGACCGGGCTGCGAATCAGCAAGTCCATGATGCTAGATTGCAAAGGCTGTGTTGCGAGGCAGGTTAGTAATTAGTCTGCATGTACTGTCATAACAAATAAATATAAGAGCCTTAGAAAGTGTTGCTAGTAGAAATAAATGTGTAATAGTCTGTGAATAAAGGTATAACACCTGGAGTGCTTCTGTTTACTCTTCTGTCATATGTTGGTGAACTGTTGCATACTATTGGTAGTACTGTTGTATTTTAAGCAGTGTCACCCACACTGTGGTATGCAGATAAAATGTGTATAAAGTCCTGCATAACAATGTTGGAAGTGCCAAGAGGTCAGTCATATTGCACAAGTGAGGGAAACTTCGATAGAAAACAGTAGAAAGCTTTATATCAATTCCCTGATAGCACAGTGTTCTGTGATGTTAGCTATAATTTTTTGTCACACACAGCAGGGGGTTGAATCCTGGGAGTGCTACTAAGTTGTATGCATAATCATACCCCACAACTGTACAGATTTTGTTACAATGTTCAGATAGAAAGCTGTATGCATAATTACACCCAAATGTACAGAATTTGCTAGAATGTTCAAATTGAAAGTTGTATGCATATTCATACCCCACAACTGTTCCAATCTGTCCAGCATGTCCAGATAAATGGCCCATATCACCAGCCTGGTACCCAGTTCCCCTGAAAAATCAATGTGATGAACCAAGAAATGTAGGCAGTTGTTAATGACATATAACTGATAGTCAAACATGTACATAGTCATAGAATGAATATGAAAACAAATCTTTATTCTAGCACCTCACCCAAAGTGTATGACAGCAATTCTCAACATAAGTTGCATTAACACCTGCATCTTGTCACGCCTGTATGTAAGACACAGGTCACGTATATAATAATCTATAAACATACCAGTGCACAATATAAGGCCATTGGGTAGTGTAATAATACATGTAAGGGAAAGATCACTACATCGAATAAGAATGTTGTGAAAACTACAAGGATATATTAGTTGTTAATTAAACTTTCTTTCTCACCCCTACCGTATGTGCAAAATAACCCAATGACACTCCTCAACTGGTATGTGTACACTCCAAACTTTTGTTGGGAAATATGTCCTAATGGTTAATACATTTTCACATTTGTTTCTATGCATGTGCCATGTTAAAATACACCCATATTGGTGGCCAGTTGCCATCAATGAAACCAACATGCTCTTGTAATGGCCATTGTGTTTCCATATATTCATGTGTTCTGCTTGCTCTGCAACTGTGTTAAATCTGGTGTTTTGGGTTAATGGGAATACCTATGCATGCTGTTATAACTAATCCTGAATGCTACTGACTGTTACTAACCCATATCTGTCATAAACCTGCTACAACATAGCTCGTATGGGAAGGTCGGTCCCAGCGGACCCACCTGTCCCACCTCAGCTGGCCATGGCACCAGGCACCAGCACATCTGGGGCTCAGCCTGGGACCTCCTCCTCCGTGGGCCATGCACCACCTTCTGGTGGAACCACTTCAGGGGATGGGGCTTGCCCCCTCTCTCAGTGGGTGCAGAGGGGTACCTGTCACCCATCAACATGTCTGTGCCATAGGGCGCAGGGAGCTCGATCTGGAGTTTCGAGACTGGCTACACCAGACTGAGGGCCGAGTGTCGTAATTAGAGGGCAAGCCTGCCCCTCCTACATAGCCTTCAGAACAGCCACCTTTGGGACTGTGAAGGTGCAGTGGTGACTGCCCATGGGTGGGGACCTCAGTCCCACTGTTTCCATTTGCAGGCTCATGGGCTTGCAACTTCCAAACAACCCTCCCCGTCCAAGGTGTTTACACCCCACATGTGTCATATACTGCCCCTTTATGCATCTTGTTTGTCTTGTCTGTTAACCTATCCAACCTACCTCCCCAAACATACCTACTACCCCTCCCAACATCCCACTCTCACCTGAAAAAAACAAAAAGGGCAATCTGATCCCACAAAAAAATCTCACCCCATACATAGCTGTCCATTTTGCACGTGTCCACTGGACACATGTAATCTGGTCTAATTGGCATCACAATGAATTTATGTTGTCCTCATCCCTCTCCCAGAGGTTTGAGGGTCAAAATGTACCTCCAAATTCAGTGTATATGCACAGCTGTTGCTGTAGAAGAAATGGGCAGCTATGGACCTTTTCTATACCCTTCCTGCACATGCCTAGCTATTTCCCTAATGTCTTTCCCACTTTGTGCACTTTTTTCACCACTTTCCTATCAAATCCTTTTTCTTTTCTTTTAAAGAAATTAGCACTGGGGTTAGCGGCAGTAAGCACTTTTAAGCAGCAGTAAGTGGGTTTGGGTGGGTCTGCTCGAGTGTATGCTATGCCTACACAGGTTGAGCAATTCTGAAGCTGAGTGTAGGAAAACATAAGCTGAGGTTAGCAGTGCTTACTGTCGCGCAAACCAGCTTACAACTGCTTAAAAGTGCCTTAATCACTCTGTATCTAATGGGCCATGTTCTGCCCAGCAACAAAATAAACAGCTTTTGCAAGAGTCAAACCAAGGACCCTAGACAAAGTAATGTACCACTAAGCCATAACAAATACACAGAAATTCAATGTTTTCAGAAACATATCATCCAGTCCTGTCATGCAACAGTACAGAGAATGTATACAAACACCTAGATGTCTGTGTGTGTAACTATATTAAAGTCTAAACAAATACAATATATCTGTATATGTATATATATATATATATTATTTTTCTAACTCTATATACATATATATCACTATATATGCACATATATACATGCATATGCCTAAATTGAAACATATGTGTCTGCACCTATATATCTACATATACACAGCACGATACATATGTGTACGCAGATATATATCTATGTAGGTATATACAGACATGGTTTTATATATATATATATATATATATATATATATATATATATATATATATATGTATATATATATATATATATGTTAGTAGATATATATATATCTGTATAGGTATATATGGCCATATATCTGTAGATAGCAATGGCAGATTAACAAATACACATATGTCCACATACACCGTTAATGGGGTTGAGAGGCCCCACACACTATACATCTTGTACGAATAGGCATCCCCCCACAGCCAAACACTTGCTCCCTACAATACACTACCAAGTACAGTCTGTCTCCCATAGGACATGTAATATGTGGAAGCCATCAACATCCCCAGGGTACAGATACATAGGCACAGATATGCAGATACAGATACACACACACACACACACACATATATATATATATATATATATATATATATATATATATATATATATACACACACACACACACACACACACACATGTGACTACACATACACACACAGATAAATGTACAGTAAGATACATATGTAGAAGGTGCACTCAATATAGAATAGCCACTATGCCTACAGTTAATACCTGAACAACTGGACACTGTATGGGCCACCCATACAAATGTCAATCGTTGCCTGCAACATATACCCATAGAAAGGTCATAGGAAAGACACCACACACAGGTTTGCAGAAATGGAAATCCTTTAATTGTGTACTATAACAGTTCTATATGCCATGTCATATAGCTGTTCAGATACTGACAACCATATAAACAGAGTACTGCAACAGTGAAACAGTTACACTAATACAGTAGTCTGGAAAAGTTCACAACTGTTGATGTCCAGGCCAAGCCCTTCAACTTGTACAATAGTGAAGACAGACTAGGCCACATGATACCAAACAATCAACAGTATGTACTGCAGGTGTGTAGTTCAGCAGCCTCTATCAACACTCTGTACAAACTCAGGAGGTAAAGACATTTTGTGATCAAATGGGTTGTAACTAGTACATAACAAGGCATAACTGACACCATCACAAGCACACTGACAAACAGAACAGTCTATATGGCAGGAGGCAGTAGGCTTGCAGTACCCCAATTCATGTAAGTAATGTCAATATAGGTGAAGTATACAGTACTGTACATCCAGATACCTTGTGGCAGCTCACCCCTGATACCCCCATATTTTGTAACAGCCTAGGTCATTTATGGTACTCCCCACCTAGACTCAATAATACAGGCCCATATACCACTTTTACATACACTGGCCACTGGAGTGCATAAGGGCACACATGTATTGTGTAGGTGATGCCCACACATATATGGCCCCAGCCCCACTGTATGTATGGGGGATACAACAGCATTGGACTAATGGCAGCAATGGCAGTGTGATATACTCAAAGCCCACTACAGAACAACCCCCAACAGCATGCAAAGCTTGGTATGTAGATGGAGGACAGAGACTGGAACACAGGCACATATGTGGAACTCTGTTGCCATACACTAAGCAACGTGCTGGTGTTACAGGATAGTCTCCAACATACCCTTAGTCAGGGAATTGAGGTTAGAAACAGAAATGGGTGTAGCCATGTAGTGATAACATGCAGCACACACACTGCCAGTGTAATATCTGACACAGGACCTGTGTGGTGGATGGACAACATATGATAGGAATACCTCTGTCCAGCAAGAGGATAGGCACACAGTAGTGAGCTATGCAGACAGACTGCAGTCCAGGGTAGACTAGTATGTACACACGCACACCCTGTAATACCAGTACTATACAAAGCATAACACAACTCTACTCAGAGTCTGCCTGATGTTCCTGATCCTCTTACGAATATGTGGCCACTCTGAGTGTGCAGGTTCTCCTGTAAGAGGTATTGCTACCTGTTGTCTGTAACACTGATGCCCACACACAGGAAAGATGTCCATCACACAGGAAATGTTAAGGGACCACACCTACATGCTGTAGGGATTTATACTGGATGGTTGCCATGACAGTGGTAATTGGAAGTAGTACACATGTGTAATTATATATATATATATATATATATATATATATATATATATATATATATATATATATATATATATATGGCTATCTGGATAAGTATATGTGCATATATTTCCACCATATGTCCTGGACTTGGAGTGTAGCCCTACCCCAGCCCCTATAGTCCAAAACTCATAGTGCAAGGGATGTCAGGTATGTATAGCAGGTATATTACTTGACTATTGCTACTGTCATTGGGATTGTCTTCATAGACATGGTGTGTGTGGAAGGTGACATCTGCTTATAACATGTGCCATTGACTACTGACAGACATCCTAAGGAAATCATTGTAAAGTACCACCGCTAGCATGTAATGCCCCTGTGGAGTGCAGCAGAGATATTGGCCAATATATGTGGAACTTCAGACATGCCCTGTACAATCCAGAGGTTTACAAATAATCCCTTATTGCACAACATGTGTACCAGGTCTGACAATATGGATGTACACAGCCATGTAGATGGGTATAACACATAATGAGTGGTATACATTTGCCACCATAGGTTTTGGATTCACACACTCCTGTCTCGCCTGACACATAAAGACTGCTGGTACAGTGGTGCCATGGACACATACTACCCACTAGATACTGACATACATCTGTACAGCATCCCACTGCTCTGTCTGACATACATGACTTTTAAGGGAGGCCCGGCAGCAGCACATCTGGCAAGTATCTGCACATGACATCTCACTGGGTAAGTACACTAGGCTGCTAGGCATGTAACAATGCACTGTGCAGACTAAAGGCAGACTGGCTCAATACTGGCCTACATCTCGTATGGGGGGAATGCACATGTACCAGTGTATATAGCAGGCTCAACAGCCTTGTCACAGCACAGGGTAAGATACACCTCTGTGAAAGTGCATAACCACAACCAATGTGAACACAGCCACAGCCACATATGTTAAGCTAGCATATTATTACAGTATATGAATTATCTGTTCTACACAATCCTCATATGTGCCGCTCACAGAATGACCTTACATATACTGGGCTGCTATACAGTTTGGTGTGATGGCTGTCTGTGGTATGGGACATGTGTGTGTATGGCCCTACAAACATGTACGGCAAAATGGTACCATACAGTGGGGCAGCATGTAACATCAGATAGAAGGGGAGCTAGAACAATGACATCTACCACAGTCTGTACACAGGCTAATGGACATATTAACAATACGCACACTGCCGACATTCACCATCACTACACAGACCTCAGTACTGTACAAACATCCACAGAATGTCCAGGTTATGTCATGATATATAACCCCTACTTTACATGACATGTGTAGCAATCTGTTATATCACTGGCTTGTTATCAGATATGATGGCACTATTTATGGTGTACAACACATATGCACCACTTCATGCACGACATATGTACAAAGGTTGACAGAGGTGTGGCTGACAGCACATACACAGTGCCAGTATAGACATGTTGCTGTGATATCCTCATATATTTACCATTGTAATGGGGTTTGTTGCAGCATATGTCCTATGAGGAATATGAAGTCAGTAACTGTCACGACCTTCACCATCTACAGACTGCAATCCTCACACTACCTTCTGCATTCCACAGATAGATGCACCGTGGCTAACACATGAAACCAAAGGTACAACTCTGCCCAGTCTGCAGATGACCCTGCATTTGGGGATTCCTCATATACATGGAACTGACATGGCAGGTGTTGCGACATGTACGACAGGCATATCAAGGTAAACACTGTTAAATCAACATTTCTCCAAATGCAGTATAGTAGCACTTAACAGTCTGTAGTCAGATCAGGCACATCCCCCTCTTGTTCGTTGCACTCTTTCCACAGTGTATGTTGTTAGAGGTAAATCCCCAATCCATCTGAGATGCTGTTTGCCAAACAGCAGATCTAGTTCCTGTTCACAGTAACTGAAAAGGGCCACACCACCATGATGTTCCTATGTATTGGAGTCTGTTTCCATGCATTTGGCTATGGGAATGTTACCACAGCTATTCCACATTCAATCAGCTAGGGGAGGGCTGCAGTTCATGTAGAGGCCATCAGCTGATCATGAGCATCACTCAAAATACACATGCTGCTGCCTAAGCAAAGCAGGTGTGGGCCTCCACATCCAACAGAAAGGGGGTGGGGGACACAGACAGAGGCAAATACATATCAGGAAGGGTGGGAAAGTAAAACTGAAGCATGTTTATGTCACACACCTACCAGCACAAGGGATCAAACCCCCGACAGCTATGTAGTGCTATCACAGTTTGATGTAGTTATTGGATGCGCCACATGGGTTACCTGCTGTGGAGCACTCAGAACATATATGTGATGGTGAGTGACATCTGCAACAGGGATACGGTAGATATACGGTAGGTGACGTACACGTGCCTGTCTGTATGAACAGGTGCCAGCGTCAACACAGGCACACTCACACAGGGACGCACACACATTGACACACTTGGCAGGGCCAGGAGTGCAACTCATCACTAGTGAGATTGCCACAACACATCAATGTGCAGGTATCACATGCACCACACGGGTCATATGAAGGTCATATGGGCAAAGAATATGAGGAGGTGTCAGACATTAGACAGCATGCTTCAGTATGCCCTGGGGGTTGTAGTGAGTGTAGATGTGGATATATGCACCAATCAACACATACACGAACACACATGGTGCCAGTTCTGACATGCATGGGTGCATGTCTGTACGGGTGTGTGGTGGTCAACCATGCCAGCAGGCATTACAAGGGTAAGCAATGGGCAGACCTTGGCATCAGGCCACATGACAATGGTCTGCATTGTGGCACAGTCCTGTAGTTTCTACATTTTCCCACACAGGTGGGTACTGCATCCCCCATCCAGTCACCAGGGTGACTATTGTGTGTGGCCAATGCTGTGCATCACTTGCCATGTATGTGTTTCTTAGTCCATGACATGGATGGTGTCTGGAATGTGCACACCTCCCATATGCATGTACAGTGACATGTGGAAGTATACCTGTGGTGTCTAGCCCATGTTGTGAACACAGATTATCATCAGATGTGCCAGTCTTACCCACCTGTGGCAGGAAGTGGTAATGGGCAGCAGGTTTATCCTGCACCTACATTGATAGCATGCTACCAGCATTCCCTGATGTCAGTCCATACAGGGTATATTGTCAGGCATGGTATGTCCATTGTGAGTCACATGTGAAGGCACCACAGGTGGTGCAGGTGTCCATTGGGGAATATGGTGGAGGAGCACTGTCTGCATGTACGTGCACATTGGACAGATGGGCAGGGTGACATGCCCTCTGTAGCCCACTGCTGTCACTGCATAGTTACTATCAGTGGCCAATATTCAGTGTACTACCCACATATCGGCTGTTGCCTAGGCATGTGTGTGCGTATGACACATGGGTTGAGTGTGTGCTCTGGGTAATAGTGGGGTTGCTAACTGTGGTTGGCTGGCCTTGATGTCACATGTATGGGTATGGCTATGCACCTCAGCCTCTCAGCTAATTTATATTTGTTATCCCTGTATGGTTGACATTGTGATATATAGTAGGGCCACCATAAAAGAAATAAGCAAAACCTCCTACACATTGCCCACACTCACAACCACCTCTACACAAGATACAAGTTACAAACACACACACACCTGTCATGTCTGGGAATAGAACCCCTACTTACCTAGTTTATTATATTAGAGCACTACACAGTTATAGTATGTGACATAGACATTACTGGAGTACTGCTTCCCCAAAGGTGTATTTTGCAATGAATGACATCAGCAGGATTACCAAACTATGACATTTAAACTGTACTGCGAGTGATTAGCCTAAAATTCATTGCTCCCTACACAGACAGTGAGACACACACAACTGACATGTGTGGGTATTGAACCCCTGACTGAGGTCTATATCACAGTTCAGCATGGAGCAGTTAAAAGTCAAACCACAGGGATGATTAAAGAACTTTTTCCCCAAAGTTGTATTTCATAATGAATGACATCAGCAGGATTGCCAAAGCAGGGCATTTGAAGTGTACTGCGAGTGAGCAGCCTATAATGCATTATTCCATACACAGACATTGCAACACACACAAAACATCCAGAGCTGCCATGGGTGGAGATGGAACTGTACCACAGTTCTAAATCACACTACAGCAGTACTCAGTTACAGGACGCTCTACAGAGATTGCTGAGCTACAATCATCCCAGAGGTGTATTTCTAGGTGGGTGACATCAGCAGCCATGGCAAAGTTGAGGATATGAATTCTAAGGAGTGTGAGTACCCTATAAAGCATTGTTCTCTACTCAGTCAGAGACAGAGACACACAGATTCACACACACACACACACACACACACACACACACACACACACACACACACACACACACACACACACACACACACACAGATGCCAAGTCTATGGTTGGAACATCTACCTAACTGCATTATCACAGTACAGCAGTACACAGTTACAGGGCATGCTACAGAGACTACTGGGCTACACCCTTCCCAGAGGTGTATGTCGAGGTGAATTACATCAGCAGCCTTGCCAAAGTTGAGTATATGAATTGTACAGAGTATGAATAGCCTAAAAATCATTTCTCTCTACACAGAGACAGACATGCACACAAACACACACTCACACAATTGCCAAGTCTGGGGTTAAAACTACTACCTAACTAGTTTATCACTACAGCAGTATGCAGTTATGGGATGCAGCATGGAAATTACTAAACTACAACTCCCACAAAGGTGTATTTCACACTAGATGACCTCAGCAGGCTTGTCATAATACTGCTATGGGGAGGGCGGTGTGTGCATGGGTCATAACCCATCCATGTAGGGGTTGACATGCCACATGCGAGCACACATAGGGTAATATGTCACAGGTATGTGTATACAGCTACTACATGGCAACTTCCTTGCACAGTCATGTTGCACAGCTGGCACGTGCACCACATAATCTGTCATGCTGACAGATACTGGTGACTAGTATCTGCAGTGAGTGACATCTGCACTCATGTGTTTGGGACCCTTTGGCTGTGTGCTGGGTGGGACAGGCCCAGATGGCTCCTTGTCATGGTCACTCTCTTCCACACATCTATGTCCATTTTCCTTTGGCTTATTATAGTGTGTTTCCCTTACATATATGTCTGTATTCCTATTCACTGTGTGTGCAAGACAGGAGTGGTGCATACTGACATGTGTCTGCACTAAGAACACACTAAAATATGTCTGGTCCACTGGTGTTTGCAGACATGGCCTTCATGTGTTTAAGTGTGTGAGCATGCCCAGTATGACCTTTCAGCATGTTGTTGACTGACATTGCCTTCATTCCTCAAGTGTGTGAGCATGCCCAGTATGGCCATCTATATTGCATATGTGGATCAAGTCCAGGTAGTTTGTACTGCAGTGCTGACCTTTGTGTTGTACACCGATAGGTAGCATGCTGTGTATGCAGGGTATCCTTTGGTCATTTGGCATTGACTGTTGCTACATTTCTGTATAGCGGGGGGGACACTTGACTGTTTCTACACAGGAGTGGGGGAGGGGCACACCTGACTGTTACTATAAGTGTACGTAGGATGGCGGGGGGCACACCTGACACTTGCATACATTTGCTAGAACTGTACTGGTGTGTTGGTTACTCCATTTCAGTCTGTAGTCTTACCTATCGTGCTGGCTAGAGACATACCAGTGTACTACAGATCTTAGCTTTAATTACCTACATATTAGTTTCTGACTTCCTAGCCTTCACAACTTACATGCAACTGCCTGGCCTGCTGTAGTCTGTCTGTGTAGGCTTGGGGGAGAGGTTACACATGGGGCTCATTCAGAGGCCATATTACAGCATTTGTTTGAGTTTGTCTACACCTATCATGCTGGCTGTAACTGTTGTTGGGTATGTGACCCTCCAACTGGCATGTGTGAGTCATTTACCTTGTGGGTGTCCCAGTATTGAGGGTGGTGCTGCAGGGCTGCCTATGTCGGATGCACACAGTACACTCTCTATACATGGTTGAGCACAGGTAGTCATGTTTGGTATCCCTTTTATTGTATGTGCAAGTCAGAGAGAGGTGTTATTCCCTGGGTCCCTACTGTGTCAATGCATGTGCTATGCGTTGCCTCTTTGCCAAGGCCAGGGCATACTGGGCACGCCTCCTTCTGCCTACTGGGGCAGGCTCAGGATGTTCCTCCTCCGAGTCACTCTGTGCCTGTGCAAACCTTGGCATTGGCAGGGGCTGTGTGGCCCTGCCCAATGCTGTTCCTGCTGCAGCTGTTTCCGCAGGATCATATTGTGTAGCATATCCCATACCATAACAATTTGGATACATGTAGCTGGTGAATACTGCAAGGCTCCACCGGATGTAACTAGACACCGGAACCATGACCTGAGCATCCCAAACACACTCTCTATTAAATGTCTGGCCTGTGTGTGTGCTTCAATATGGCGTTGTTGTTCAAGTGTGTGTGCATTTCTGAGGGGTGTCATCAGCCACGGCTCCAGTGTGTACCCAGCATCCCCCACTAGGTGACTGTAGGGGATGTTCACATTGGCAAATCTCTGGTACAGCTGCGTCAGATGCCATATGTGTGAATCGTCATAGCTTCCAGGGCAGTCAGCACACACATTCATTATAATGCCCTGGGCATCACATACGACCTGGCAGTTGATGAAGGGGATGCCGCTGTGGCTCATGTAGGCCCTACCCTGCTCACTGGGTGGTGCTTTGATGCATATCTGCGTGCAGTCTATAGCATCCACTAACCCGGGGTATTCTGCTATTTGGTGGATGAGACGCATATTGCTGGTCAACACCAAACGTGTATTGAGGAAATATATGTGCTCACTGGCATGTGCTGACATGGCATCCAGGAACTGGTGGAATACTCTGTATGCTGATGCCTGTGAGATCCCCATGATATCCCCAGTTGTGCTTTGGGAGATACCTGTGGCTAGTATACCTAGGCCTACACATACCTTGGTATCCACTGGGATGGCTTCTCCTCTGCCAGTTTAGTGTGTCAGGTGTTGCCGGCACAGCTCAACAATTTGCTGTAGGAGGTCTCTGTCCACCCTATAGTGCTCCACTATCTCCAGCTCATGTAGTCCCTGGTAGGTTACCCTGGTTCTGTACACTATTCTCTGTCTCTTCACTGTCGGTTGTTGGGCAGCATTCACATCCTCACCACCCTCAGCCTCTTGCACATGTTGTTCTAAGTTGCCTGCTGCAGCCCTTCTCATTTTGTAGGTTTGTTTGTTAAAATTTCCCCACTTGTATACACCTGTGGTGTAGAGTGTGGGAAAAAACAGAGGGGAAGGTGTTTGCTTAGTTTATAGTAGTGTTCTGGGCTGAGCTGGTCTGATGTCTGTGTAATTTGTTGATTTTGATACATTTCACCTGCCAGCTAAGCTAGTTCTTCTTGATTACCTTCCTACTGCTGTTTTCCCTTCCCCTTGCCTTCCTTTCTAAGCTCGCGCGCATGCCGCACAGAGTGCTCAAATGTGCACAGAGCTGCTATTTCCTGGTTTACTTTTTTTTCTTTTCTTTAAAACCCGGTGCGCAGTGCGCACACCCTCTTACACTTTGTAAAGAGTGCTAGGCAGGTTTAGACACACCCCTAGCTTAGCTGTGTTAAGCTAGGAGCAATCCCGAGCCACAGGGCTCCAATCCACTTACAGTGTGCATGACACACACCACCATGATGTCCCATGTATCCTAGTCTTGCACCCAGAATTGCCTTCTAATGCATAGTTACATGTCCTACACTGTGCCTCTCCCCTTAGCAACCATTAATCACTGGCCAGTTTGTCTTCTGCCTGCCATTGACTTGCATGGCAGAATACTGCTTTTAGTTAGAATGCTTATTTTAGGTTTATTTTATTATTTTCCCCCGATCCCGTTTGCTCGCCGCTGCCCTATGCTTAAACAGCCGAGATCAGCAAAAAGTTATTTTTTTTTATTTTTAAACAGTTTGTAATGCCAATGGCCTTCTACTTGGCCATTGGCATGCTTCCTCAATGATATGTAGCCTTTATTTGGAGCTGTCATAGCTCCGTTTTGTAGTTTGCAGAACTGTACTCGGTTACTAACCAAATACATTTCTGCAGACTGCACTCATCCTGCACAGACAGCTGCCAGCTTCCTGGATCACAAATTACCCTCATTCGCATGGTTTTCACCCGCAAATGAGGGTCATTTTTATACAGGAGTTCGGTCCATGCAGGATTAGTCTAAGAGCTCACGTGCACATCCCGGGAGCTCGTTCCTGGATCGCACATCGGCCATATTGCCGAAAATAGCTCTTAGACTAATCCTGCATGCAATAAAGGGCTTCATAAATCCAGGGGATTGTGTTATAAAATGAATAAAAATATTTTGAAAAAAAAAAAAAAATAGGTCCTTGTAATTGGACATCTCTTTCCTATTGCTGTCCTCCCTGTTCAGTTGTCATGCTTCATGTCTCCCCCCTCCCTATGAATTGTTTGTGCTTATATCATATTCCTTGTCTCTTATGGTTGTTAGTAAGAGCAGGTGCTCATATCTTAGTCTATAAGTGGAAATAATCTAACTCTTTCAGAGATGCATACATGAAGTCAAAAATAAAAGTTGCAGACAGCCTACACTTGGTTATAGAAGGATAAAGCTGCAACTGCAACCCAGACAACTCCTGGCTGAAGTGGAGTCGTAGTCAGTGAAACTTCTGGTTCCAATCCTGGTGTAGTGATGTAGTGTGAACCTACTACTAGTCACCCACAAAAGATTAGCAACACACACTGAAAGAAATGGCTGGCCTGGGGAGGGGTTAGACTGTGTAAGGGAATAAGGTGTGCAGAACTGACTATTCCCTAACTCCTGAATCCTGTCTATTTGGAATGAATAGCCCCATATCAGCTAGAGTACATATGCGCCACAAGCTCTTGCCCTTTCTGTGAAGAAATAGGCTTAGGTTTTATCCCATATTTATTTATTTATTTATTTGAAATTTGTTAACAGGTTTAGTCTAACTGAGCTAAAGCCCATTTACAGTGGAGAACCAATGAGAAATGCTCCAGTATAGTGACAAAATTATTTACAGAAAGTAAAAATTACATAATTATTTACAGAATGTAAAAATACTACAAATGCCAAACAATATCATGATGGTAGATATATACATATAAAATTACAAGAAACTGATAAAGATACAAAAGAAGCAAATGGAAATTGCCATGGTGTATGAAGGCAGAAAAATAATTTAAGGTTAACAATAGTAGAGTTTAGTCCTTTTTTATTTTTGAAGGTGGGAGAGAGATGAAGGAAGAGGTGTGAGAACAGTAGGATTGTAAAGAGAGGTGTTAGTAGGGTAAAGAGACGGTGTTAGGTGAGGCAAGTATAAGCAATAAATATGAGGGTTATAGAAGTCTGATATGTGGAGTAGGGAGAAAAAGACAAGGGTATGGCAGTAAAATACAGTATAGGAATAGGTGAGATGTGTGAAGGTATAGTTGGTTGAGTAGAAAGTGTTAGTAAATTAAGTAGGGGCATGACAGTGGTAGGTAGTAATTAAGTAGGGGCATGACAGTTGTAGGTAGTAATTAAGTAGGGTCATGATAGTTGCAGGACTGTAAGTCAAGTAGAAATTGTTTTAGATCTTTTTTGAAGTGTAGGGATATGGGGTGATTCTAATGTGTGAGGGGAGTTTGTTCCAGGCCTGGGCTACAGTGTGTTTGTAGAGAAGTTTTCCTTTGTTTTTGTTGGGTTTATAGATGACCAGGAGTTGTTGACTGAATGTAAGGAGAGAATGAATGGGAGTGTAATATACAGTGAGGGAGGATAGAAAGGGGCAGGCTTTGGGTTTGTTTAAAATGGTGTGAAGGATTCTAAACTGAGTTAGTTGGAATTGTTGGGGAAATTCTAGACAATGGAGCTTGTTGAGAGAAAGGCAGTGACGTGAGTTATAGGGTACATCGGTAGCAAAACAAGCTATTTTATTATATGTTTGTTCTGGATATTAGTAAGCATTGAGGTTGCATAGAGAAAGGTGGGGGGGGGAGAAGGAGTGCTTGAGCCAGTGAGAGTTTCGACTCAGGGGTAAGGAATTTTCTATGTCTGTATAATAGTCCTAGTTTTTGGTGTTTTTTTTAATACAATGTTGGATGTGCAGGTTAACTTTCAGTTCATCATCAATAATGGTACCTAAAAGTTTAGTATGGGGGTCAGCTATAATGGTCGTGGAGTCAAAGGTCGATTTATGGTGTGTTAGGGGTCGAGTGAGGAATAATAAAAGTTTAGTTTTTTTGGGGGGGTTGTTAAGATGAGCTGATTGTCAGAGAGCCGTTTTTCCATGGAAAGAGTTTTGTGTGCATGTGCGGCGGTCTTTGATGGTGTCTGAGATGATTACGAGTATTGAGTCATCAGCATATTGTATAATTGAGGATTGTGTGCAGGCAGTGTAGAGGTCATTAGTGAAGATACTGAAGAATAGAGGACCAAGAATAGATCCTTGGGAGATGCCAGTTTTGATGGGTAGGAAAGAGGAACCAGAAGTAAGCCATCTGACTGATTGCTGCCTATTGGAGAGGTAACTTGCAAACCAGTCAAGAGTGGGTTTTGAGAGGCTGAGATTGGAAAGTTTAGACAGAAGTAAAGGGTGAGAGACAGTATCAAAGGTCTTGGGGATGTCAAAGAAAAGGTAGGATACTAACTGATTTTTGTCTCTGGCTTCAGCTACTTTGTGGTAAAGTATAATAGTGTTGTATTATTACTATGGTATGGCCTGAAGCCATGCTGTGTGGGTGTTAGTAAGTTTTCCTGGAGAAGAAAATTCATGAGTTGAGTTTGGATGCATTTTTCTAGTAGTTTTGATAGGGGTGAAAGTATAGCAATGGGCCTATAGTTAGATGGATCAGTAGAATTTCCACCTTTGTGTAATGGGACAGTGTAAAATGATTTCCATATATCTGGAACTGTGGCCTCTTGTATGTATCTGTTGATTAGTAGAGTAATAGGATAGGCAATACATTCAGCAGCAGGTTTGAGGAAGGTGGGAGGAAGGTTGTCTGCAAAGGGAGAGCATAGCTTAAGTTTATGAAGTACGGACCTGATATAGGTAGTAGAGATGGGTATGAGGGAGGAAAGGGGTCTACTTTGTGGAATGGGAGAGGTGAGTGGTGGGTTTGGGTTGTGACTGGTATGTGTTAGTTTTTGAATAGTATCAATGAAGAAGTTGTTGAAGAGGGAGGCAGTTTCAAGTGGGGTATTGTTAGGGAATGGGAGGGTGTGGAAGGGTTTCCTGCATGAAGAATTTTGTTTATAGTAGACCAACATTTTTGTGGATCAGATTTTCTGTTTAATTGGGCTGAGGATTAGAAAGTTTTCTTATCGTTGCTGATTAGTTTTTTTGCAGAGATTCCTGAGTTGTCTATAGTTTTAGATGGTGTTTTGTTTTTAACCCAAGCTTTCCATGCATCTCTTTTATGCATAAGGGATCGGGTTTCTTTAGTTAACCAGGGGGTGTAGTTATCGTTTGTTCTGATTTTCCTAAGAGGGGTGAGGGAGTTGACAATGTTAAGAAATATCTGGTTAAATTTTAGTATGGCTTCATTGAGAGGGAGCTGTCAGAGGACTGACCAGTTGATGTGTGATAGTAGGGAGATAAATGTTTCAGGATTGAAATTGGATAGTCTATGGATGTCTCTATAAGTATGTGATTTAGACATTTGGAGAGTATATCTTTGGGTATATGTAGGGAGATGATCACTGAAAGTATCAGGTAAGGCATGGAAGTTATGATAGAGAGTGGAAGTGTTAGTGAGTATCCAATTGAGGATTGGGTTGGTAGGTGAAGTTTATTGAACACGTGTAGGGAATGTGACTAACTGGTGAAAATCATGTAAGTTTATGTTCAGTTGTGGGTTGTCAGAAATAGGTTTGGACCAGTCAGTATTTACATCTCCAAGGATGACAGTTTCATAGGGTATGTTGAGAGAGAACCATGACAGAATATGTTCAAGAGTGGGGATGTTATTACCTAGTGGGATGTATACAGAGGCTATGGCAAATGTCTTGTGTGAATTTAGGTAGCAGTTCAGAATAAGTATTTCGACAAGGTGGAAGTTTGGAATAGGGAGTGTAAGGGGAGTGAGATTAAGATGATTACAATAGAGGATAGCAATGCCTCCACTTTTCTTGGGGAATCTGTCAGAGCGGAAGATGTCATAGCTGGTGGTAAGACTCCAGAATTGAGGATGGAATCGTGGGAGGTTTTAGCCAGGTTTCAGATATGGTAAGAATATCAGGGTAGTGTTTGGCAATCCAGGCATGTAATTCAGTGGTTTTGTTGACAATGCTTTGGGCATTCAGGGAGTAAATAGAGATTTATTTTGGTAGGGGGTTGCTGGACTGGAAGGGTGGGAGATGGGGGATGGAGTATGGAGGGGGGATTCTTTGTGAGTGGTATCTGAGGATGTTTCAGTGGGGTTGGGATTAGGGTGGATATCTCTGGAGAAAAGTATAGTGATTGCAGGTGGATAAAATAGTTTGTGGAGGGGGTGCAAGGAAGTTGACTTTAATATACGTTTAGAGAAAGAGGCTCCATTTTTAAGTAGGCTAAACTTGAGCAGGCAAATGTTAGAGATTTTATAAAGAGAGGGGGAGTTGATAAAGTAGTGAATGTTATTTGTGTAGGTAGAACTGAATAGGGTAGTTGGAGATGTGGTAGGGTAGAACAGTGTGTATGATAAGAGGTAGAAGCAGTCAGAAGGATAGGTAGTGGGAGGGTTAGAAGGAAGTTGATATTAAAGTGGAACATTGTGATGGTGAGGTGGCACTGCTGTATTGGTTAGGGTAGTTTGGAGGGAGTGGAGGAAGTGAGTGTTTGAAGTGTGTGCAATGTAAGGGGGGGGCGGTTAGGGGAGTGGTTAAGGAGAGGAAGTGGAAGGTGAGTGGTCTTTTGAGGGGGAGGAGATGTGGTGGTAAGAGTATAAATGTAAGAGAAGGAGGGCAGTGGGTGGGAATGGGGGTAGGGTAGAAGAGCAGCATGAGCCTGAGCTAGCAAGGGCAAATGGAGCAGGTTTGCCTGGATGGAATAAGGTGTCAGAAACAATCATGTAGGTTGCTGAAAGTGAAGAGATGGGTGGTGAAGCATCTAAAAGATAAGGAAAAAAGGTAGGAGATAACAAGCAATGGAGTGGAATCAGGTTAAGATCTAATTAAGGACAAGAGGTGTAGGTAGGAAGGGAGAGAAAGCACTAAATAGGAACACTGTAATAGGGGGGGAGTTAAAGAGGGAAGGATCAATACATTTGGAAATAAAGAGAAAGAAAGAGAGCCAGCCCACTATGCAAAGTTGTACATACAGGAAAAAGATAAATAATGGTTCCGAATTTCATGAGTCCTATTAGGACAGATCCTAGATTTCAGAGACAATTGAGGGAGAACTGGTAATACAACTAATTTAGCTCTTGAACAAACTAAGGAGTATAAGATGCCTTTTGACAGGAAAATGACAAATATGGCTCCATTTCACAAGAAAGGTACCAGAACATATGTAGAAAATGAATGACCTGCCAGAGTGACCTCAGCTGTTTGAAAAATCAAGCATTCATGACTGATAAAAACATTTTGGAATATTTTAAAGTCAGTATGGTCTCACAGAGGGAAGTCTAGGCATGCAAACTTGCATCTGTACATGTATTGTCATCACTGCTTTTTCACAAACTTTCATATTCTTTTTGTGCACGTTTTACAACTGTCTCTTTACCTCACTTTTTAATTCTATTTTTCCTTTCAACTACTAATCCATATATGAGCTTTATCAAACTGCTTTCTCTGTACAGCCTTTTCTCCTCCTAATATCAGCATCTACTATGCCATTCTTAACAAATTTGTACTTAACAAGTTTGACATTGTCACCCTTGCTATATGTGCATTACACAACTTTTTATATGCTGTAATTATATACTTAATTCTACATAATTTGTGTTTCATATCTTGTATTTGTACATTTCTGAGTCCCATCTGATAATGGGCTTTGCCCAGAAAGGCTAATCCAATAAACAAACTATAAATAAATAAATAAATATAGGAGATTTTATTGACTTGGTATCCATGCCACTATGCAAGTAAAGTGCTGCAAATGTGACCTTCTTAGAATCCAGCAAGGCTTTTGATGTCACTCAAATTAGTAGAAAAATAGAGTTGCTGCAGATGGTAGGTCAACAGCAAGAGTAAAACACATGGAAAAAATGGAAACAGAGGAGAAATGTTAAATTTAAACTACACAGATGAAAAAATGTCAACAGGTGAAAGGCCACAGTTCTCTGTACTGTGGTTTGCATTTTCCAATGTCTGTATATAAGTGGAAGGAACAATATTCCTATTTGCAGATTACACAAAGATACTGAGCAACAAACACACACATATCTGTCTATCTATATAACTATAACTATATATATATATATATATATATATATATATATATATATAGATATTATATATATATATATATATATATATATATATATATATATATATATATATATATATATATTATATTTATATATATATATATATATATATATATATATATATATATATATATATATATATATGGTTCCACTTGAAAACATAGAAATTCTAAACCATCGAAATTAATATGGTCAAGACCATATCATCGAGTATTTAGAACATTGGTGTTGTCAAGGGGAAGAAAAAGGTAAGTAAAAAAGGGAAAAAACTAGTGTTTCTGCTGGGCAGCAAGGTGCCTTGCACACTGTGTCTGTGAATTTGCCATCTCTGTGATGGCACTGCAGACAGGGTATGGGAAATCTCCCGCTTAACGCTTCTGCATATAGCGCTAAAACAGAGATTTCCCTTTACCCCACTGTAGTGCGATCTCGTAGTTGGTATATTAAAGTTGGGGGTGTGTGGGGGGGTGCAGTGGGGGGGGCAAAGCCCCCTGCATAAAATAGATTTTAGAGGTTTTTTCTTTTTTTTATGTTCCCTTTGAATCTTTGATAGTTTGAAACTCGATGTTCTGGTCTCGATGATCAGAAGTTCGATGTTTCAAGCTTTCGATGATTCAAAGTATAACCATATATATATATATATATATATATATATATATATATATATATATATATATATATATATGGTTACACTTCAAAACATCTAAAACTCATAACATCGAATCTCATAACATCAAAAATGTATAATATGAATATCATGAAGCGTGTAAGTGTCATAGTTTAACCTGTTATTCTTGTGGTATCAGTATGAGATGTTGTAGTTTTTATCTATATAGTGTAGGAATTTATGCTATCTATACAGTGTTTATTTTGCCACTCTGTATGTGGTTTTTGGGCCACACAGGTAAGTGATATAGACATTATGTGTACATTCTTTATGGTGATTGTAATACAGTGGGGTTAGAAAATTTACTTTTTCCCTCTGTAGTGCGATCTCGGAGTTGGTATATTTAATTTTGGGGGGGGGGGGTGCAGGGGAATTTGACCTCCCTGCAGAAATGTAGTAAAAAGTGTGTTTGTTAGTTTGGTGTTGTTATAGGTGGAAGGGGTGTTATTTTCATGTTATTTGTAGTATTTGATGTTGTGATGCAAAGTTTCGATGTTATGAGATTCGATGTTAAGGGTTTTAGATATTTTAGGTTTTAGATGTTGTGATCTTGTTGTTTTGAATTCAGATGTTATGAGTTTTAGATGTTTTGAAGTGCAACTATATATTTATATATATATATATATATATATATATATATATATATATATATATACACACACACACACACACACACACACACACACACACACACACATACATACATATATATGTAAAGGATGAAAGGTGATTGAAGAACACTAAAACCAATGGCATAACATATCACAGCTTAAATAAAATGCATAGTAAACTATCTGTAAAGCAGTGACCTAAAAAAGTAGTTCATATAAGTAGTAGAATTAGACAGTGCACTAAAATCTGAATGATAATTAAGACAGCCATGTTAGATAATCAAAAAGTAGTAATGCAATATATTGAGTCAGTAGGGAAGGCCAGAAGAATGGTGGACCTTATAGAGAAAGCATCATCACTGGAAAATAAGGAGCCAAATTACTCTTTATTGGCAGTCATTAATAACCAACGTAGCATACTGTGAGAGATTTTGAAGGCCTCTATGACCAAAAGGAATATAATGCCATCTGCTGCAGCCAATTAGTATGTGATAGACAGAGGACTTGAATTATAACTCCTGCACTGTTGCCACTTATATTTGATGTGGAACACTACCAGAATAATAGATTTGTCTCACACCACTGTAATGAGTTACTACACACCAAAGCAAACTGGCCTTAAGTCTATATGATAAATGTTTACTGTCACTTTGGGTAATACCCAACAACTGCCACATCCAAATTAGCTCCACACTTTACAGTTACATATCAGAATTAATCACTTGCCCCCAGAATACTAGTCACTTCACATGAAGCTCAGTTCATTGAATACAAATTAAACAACAACACTTGAAATTAAACAGGTATTACATTAGATATCCACATGCACATACAATATTTCTTAGAACTTGGGTGGGGAATTTTGATTTTTTTTCAGCACCAGGTCTCTAATTCCAAAGCTTTATGGTAAGTAAGCTGTAATCAGCTATTCAAATTTAACAAAACAAAAAAATCTTACTAGTTTGCCCTTGATTTAAGCCATTCTTTAGATATTCATAAAGATGCAATTACATTTGAACAGTCACATTTTTCATTGTGTAGTTGCTACACAGTTGTAGGTTCATGTAAAATGCCTGAACCCTTTCAATAATAAATAAAACATCAGACACATTCACTCAAACATTGAACAACACCATTCTTTTCTTAAAATAAATACAGATAAGCATATATCTTTAAATACATACATGAACAGTTATGTCTTGCAAAAGAAATTGAAAATGAGAAAAAAGCAGATAATTGTCATAAAAGACTATCTAACATCTGAACATCACAGTTAAAATATCCTTTACTACTTAAAAACCACATTTCTACTGTTTAAAATAACTCCTCACAGCAGAACCAATTTAGTAAAGCAATGGTGCTAGAATACAATGCTAGCAGTGGATTAGTAAGGAGAATTATCAGTGATGAGTGGGAGAAATTCAAAAATCTCACTGATTTGGAACAAATAACCAAAACGGAGCTGAAATTTGTATATAAAAACTCACAAAGTGTGAAAAATGCCATAGAAAATGACACAAAAGAGGCAAATGGAAGGAAGAAAGTTGGTACCTACAAATGTGGGCGATGTTCACAATGTAGGTTTATAATGAATAAGGACTAAGTCATTTTAAACAGTAGAAATGTAGTTTTAAGTAGTAAAGGATATTTTAACTGTGATTCAAATGGCCTTATTTATTTAGCTCTGTGTGAGGTAGGTTATTCTTTTTACATGGGCAAAACTGAACGTAAGCTAAAATGGAGGATATACAAACACCTATATGATATGCAAAACAGGAAGGAAACAAATGCCTTTTTAAACATTCTTTAATATGTGCCAATGCTAATTATTCCTTCTTTGTGTTGGAAGGGGTCAAAAAAGATGTTAGATGGGGACAATGGGAAGAGGAAATAGAATATAAAGAGCTCAGGTAGCAAATAACACTTCAAGCTACATCCCCTCCAGGTTTAAATGAGAATATCTCTCTTGTACCCCTGTTGAAACTAAGGGCAGCTAAATTATAGGATTATATAACAAGGTATTAGCTGCTCATGAGTATTTGATGCTTTTCCTTTTCTTTCACATTTTAATGCAATTTTAACTTTAACCACTAGAGTGTGCTAAAAACATTTTACTTTTATTTTATAGGTTCATAGGTTCATACTAGGCTATCTGCCCTAGGGCATTTATAAGCCTAGCCCAAAGTTTTGTGGCTTTCACCACCCCTTTAGTTTGAAGGATACTATGCCCATTATTTTGCCGTGCCTCTGTCCAGCAGTGACACTGAGGTGATCCCCGGGGTAAACCTGCGATCTCCCATCCATTGGTCAAGATTTCTCTTGAACAAAGCCAGCGAGGTGCTCTGCCTCACATGTACCGGGATTTTGTTCCACAGCATAGGGAGTCTCTAGGTGATGAATCTGTCCCTCCAGCACGTCCTATTTATAACCGTGTTAAGGTTTAAGTCTCTTGCTCTTGTAGTTCTGATGGATTTAGATTTTTTTGAGGTGGAGCATGTTCATTAATTCCGGGTTGGACATGGCCTTGTATGTCAGGCACAGGTCACCTCTGAGCAGATGGCATGCGACTGAATAGAGCTGGAGTTCCTTCAGTCGGGCAGCATAAGACATATTTTTGAGACCCTTTATCCTTTTGGTGAGGAACTTTTGGGGCCTTTCCAATTGCTGCAGGTGTCGGGTAAGATACATCCCGAATGGGGCATTGTACTCAATCATTGGTCTGATGAGTGATGAGTATAGGGGAACAATGACCTCCCTTGATCTAGATGTGAATCCCTTCATGATCAGGTGGGCAATGTAGAAGGTCTTCCTAACTACTTTGGCAACGTGAGTGTCAAACGAAAGATTACTGTCAACCTGGGTCCCCAGATCCCTGATAACCTCTTCTGTGCTTATTGGTTTGACACCTATATGGTAGCTAGGGGTAACCTTGTTTTTCCCGAAGGGTATGACTATGCATTTTTTGGCGTTTAACTTTAGGCCATGGCTCTGTCACCAGTTATCCGTTTCTATGAGACCCTTCTGAAGGATATCTGTGTCTGGTGTGTTTTCAACTATGGCGCCCAGTTTGCAGTCATCTGCAAACTTTGTCAGTCATAATCCTCCTGTGTTTGCCTGTACTTCTGAAAAGTAGATGCCGAACAAGAGGGGGCCCAGGACTGAGCCCTGTGGGACACCACTTGTGACCGGCTTGGAGTCTGACATGGCGCCAGCAACTCTGACCCTGTGGGTTCTGTCACTTAGCCAGTTTGCAACTCATCTCGTGACGTATGGGTTTACATTTAAGCTGGTGAGTTTTTCAATGATACCCGAGTGGGGTATTGTGTCGAAAGCTTTTGCTAGGTCAAGGTAGGCTGTGTGGACTGCCTTGCCCTCATCAATGGCCTTGGTGACTGTTTTGAAAAAGTCAACCAAGTTTAAAAGGCATGATCTGCCCTTGACAAAGCCAAACTGGGTTGGATCCAATGTCTGTAAGTCCCCTATGTCTTTATTTATGAGTTCCATTATGATCCTCTCCATAGCTTTGCAGACCAGGCTTGTTAAGCTGATGGGGCGGTAATTTCCAGGGTCAGTGGAGGCACCGCCTTTGTGAAGTGGGACCACAGTTGCCATACGCCACTCCTTGGGTACGTATCCTGAGGTGAGGCTAAGATTAAACAGCTGCCCTAACTGCGGGTTTAATCCCTCATTGAGTTCATGGAGCACACAACCGGGGACACCATCTGGTCCCATAGATGCTGTGTTTTTCGCCTTGGAGAGAGCAGTTTTCACCTGAGCATTTGAGATGTTTCAGGGGGCTACAATCCGCTGGGATAGATATCTCTCCTTTTGGGGGGGGGGGGAATTTGCACTGAACCTGTCAGCCAGTATGTTGGCAATGTCGGTTGGTTCAGTGATTTTTACATCATTTTGAACTAATTCTGAGCATATCTGGGAGTTTCCTCCCAGGTTTCTAACATAGCTAAAAAAGGACTTATGATTGTCTTTTGAGTCCTTAGCGACTTTTCTCTCAAAATTTGCCTTGAATGATTTTATGAGTGATCGTAGTTTTTTACTTATAATGATCAAGGGTGTCTTCCCTTTTAAGGATTTTGCTCTATCATGTAGTAGCTTTTTCCTTTTATTGTAGAGCTTGTTTATGGCTGGGGTCCACCAGACTGGGCGCTTGCCTTTGGTGCAAAGAGTCTTTGTTTTGTTTGGGATTGCCTGATCCATGCAGTCCTGGAGGTGCTGGTAGAAGGCATTTGTAAGTGATTCAGCGGCTTGGGTAATGGTTTCCGCTGGCTCGGGGGCCTTGAAGGAAACCACACCAGTCTTAAGTAGTGTGAAGTCGGCTTTTGAGAAGTTCTTCACTGTGGTCTTTTTTATCTGGGGTGGGGGCGGGATGTGGACTTCCAGTGAGATTAGTTTATGATCTGATCTCACCAATGAGGGGTATACTTCCGGTGTTGAACATTTTGTCCCCATGTTCGTGATGATGAGATCTAGTATGTTTTCTCCTCTTGTGGGGATGATGACTAGTTGTTCCATGGCATTAGAGTTTATGAACTCTAGGAACCTTTGGGCTAGTGTGTTGGGGCTTGAGTAATGATCCCAGTCTATATTCAGATAGTTGAAATCACCTAATATGATGGTGTTTGGAGATACATTTATCCCCTCCAGTGTTTTCAGGAAAGCTGTGTGAGGTTCCTGAGTTTGAGAGGGTGGCCTGTAACATGCTAGAAATTGCAGAGCAGTCTTGCCTACGGTTAATTGCACCTGGATGGTCTCCGATGCCTTGTGCGTTGCCACCAACCTGGAGGTGTGGGTATCCTTGATGAATATAGATACCCTCCCTCCTTTCTTGGTGTGGTCCGGATTTTGGGGCCAGAACGCATGATATGAGGTAAAACCTGATAGTGCCGGGGTGCTCTCAGGAGCCTTGAACCAGGTTTCAGTCACAGCAAAGACATCAATGTTCTCCATACTGAAAAGGGCTTCGAGTGCGTGCATCTTGAGGTTGAGACTTCTGGCATTGAGCAGCATTACCCTTAGTTTTTTTTCTTTTTTGTGTTCTAGGGTGGTAGGTTTAGAAATTGAGCCTTGCCTAAAAAAGGCACTATGGGGGTGGCAATAGCCTTTGCCAATATCCGGAAACCTAGGGGTGACAGGTGCAAGCCGTCCCTTGTGAAGCAGCGTGGCTTGTCCAGCATGTCATCCCAGGCAGACAGACATTGGATCCCCTTTGAATTACACCAGAGATTAAGCCAATTATTAAAGCTGATCATCTTGTCTCTGTATTGTGGCATCATTCTTGGTGAAGGTAGGATACTGCTCAAGGTCAGGGTCATACCTGCCTGGGCTACATAATCAGAGAGCTCCTCTATGTCTCTTTTCATGTAGTCCAGGGAGGTACGTCTCAGGTAATTCACACCAGCATGGACAATGACTGAGTCATACTTGTACTTGCTGTTGAGTGACCTGAGTGCTTGCATTATGTGGCGGATTCTAGCGCCCGACCGGCAGCTTACTGTGACCTTCTCCTTACTCAATCTGGTGAGTGGGATGTCAGTGTGTCTGACTATGGAGTCACCTATGACGAGTGTGTCTGGCATTGTGTTTGGCCTTAAGGGCTGTGACTGTTTGGCACACTGACTTTGTGGTCTATGTGTTGCATGTGTTGTGTCATGAGGTGGCAGTTGTTTGGGTGTCTGCTTTGGTGGCCTCTGCTGTTTTGGTAGATTTTTGATCAGAGCCTCCGAGTGTGTCTTTGTGTGTTTATGTGTATGATTTGAAGTTGTGATAGTACTATGTGAGACTGGGTTTGTGGTGTGTGTGGGTACCTTCTCCTCCTGTCTGGTCTTGCCAGTCCTATGTTGAGAGAGCTCAGCCTCCAGTTTGGCTATATAGTTGCATCTCTCACATGTATTTGTGTTTTGTGGGAGAAGGAGAGGGTTGTCTGTGTACATGAGGCAATTGTAACATTGCCTCAATATTCCCAGATTCACCAACTGAGCAGGAGAGGACGCTAGCAACTGACCCCTCGACATGCTAGAAGGAAAAAACAAAAACTTTATGTAATTGAGTTTGAAAAGACTTTGAGGGATGTGGGTGATTGAAAAAGGGGTTTTAGGCTGGTGGGGTACTATGTATAATAAAAAAGTGCTATATCAGAGTAAAAAGTACTTTAGGAGCAGGTGCTAAGCTTTCCAGTTAAGAATGGTCTACTTAGGAATCAAGTAGAGCTGAACTTTTCAGATAGAGAATAGGCTGGTTAGATTAGAAGTAGACTTCAAGAGGAGATGTTCTAAGGGAAAAAATGAAGAGTGGACTTTAGGTAGCCTGAATATTTTAACCTTAATTACCCGCCACTGCTCTTGTGTGCTCCTGTGGCAACTCCGTGCTAAATTGAGCTAAATCACGCTAAAGCGTGCTAAAGCACGCTTTAGCGTGCTTTATAGCAGGGGGTTGAAAAGAGCTGGGAATTGACCAAAAATGGCCAATCAACTACTAGTTTCTGGCTGATACCACTCCAAAATAGACAAATAGGCTGCTCAGTGCTCCCCACTCCCACTGGTGAACAAAGAAGCTTCCTCCTTCCCAAATAAGGCTATGGAACAGTTACAGGAACCCAAAACAAAGCCCAGGGATCAGCAAGCTCTGATACTGGACTATTCTAGCTTAGTAAGGCGGGAAACAAGAGAATTTTTTTTTTTTTCAGAACAGTGCAGAAAAACAGGCAGTAAATGCTTTAAACGGCTATCACACTTGAGTGTGTAGCCTAAACAGTTACAATTTGCAACAAAAGAAACTTTAAAGTGCAAAAACACAAAATAACAGTTAAATGCAGTAGAAACTTGTAGCAAACAGTTAGAAAAGCAGTCGCTAGACAGTAAACACTTGAAAAGCCACAAAAAGAATACTTATATCAAGAAAGAGTCACTTTTTTGCTCTCTGCTGCTTGAATCACTCTGCAGGACCCACGAGGAGCTGTGCTGAGTTAATATCAAGCTCAAAAGCGCGCTTTAGCGTGCTTTATAGCAGGGGGTTGAAAAGAGCTGGGAATTGACCCAAAATGGCCAATCGACTACTATTTTCTGGCTGATACCACTCCCAAATGGACAAATAGGCTGCTCAGTGCTCCCCACTCCCACTGGTGAACAAAGAAGCTTCCTCCTTGCCAAATAAGGCTATGGAACAGTTACAGGAACCCAAAACAAAGCCCAGTGATCAGCAAGCTCTGATATTGGATTATTCTAGCTCAGTAAGGCGGGAAACAAGATAATTTTTTTCTTTTTTTTTTTTTTTCAGAACAGTGCAGAAAAACAGGCAGTAAATGCTATTAAATGCTTTAAACGGCTATCACACTTGAGTGTGTAGCCTAAACAGTTACAATTTGCAACAAAAGAAACTTTACAGTGCAAAAACACAAAATAACAGTTAAATGCAGTAGAAACTTGTAGCAAACAGGTAGAAAAGCAGTCGCTAGACAGTAAACACTTGAAAAGTCACAAAAAGAATACTTATATCAAGAAAGAGTCAATTTTTCGCTCTCTGCTGCTTGAATCACTCTGCAGGACCCACAAGGAGCTGTGCTGAGTTAATATCAAGCTCAAAAGCGTGCTTTAGCGTGCTTTATAGCAGGGAGTTGAAAAGAGCTGGGAATTGACCAAAAATGGCCAATCAACTACTAGTTTCTGGCTGATACCACTCCAAAATGGACAAATAGGCTGCTCAGTGCTCCCCACTCCCACTGGTAAACAAAGAAGCTTCCTCCTTGCCAAATAAGGATATGGAACAGTTACAGGAACCCAAAACAAAGCCCAGGGATTAGCAAGCTCTGATACTGGACTATTCTAGCTCAGTAAGGCGGGAAACAAGAGAAATTTTTTTTTTTTTTAGAACAGTGCAGAAAAACAGGCAGTAAATGCTATTAAATGCTTTAAACGGCTATCGCACTTGAGTTTGTAGCCTAAACAGTTACAATTTGCAACAAAAGAAACTTTAAAGTGCAAAAACACAAAATAACAGTTAAATGCAGTAGAAACATGTAGCAAACAGGTAGAAAAGCAGTCACTAGACAGTAAACACTTGAAAAGCCACAAAAAGAATGCTTATATCAAGAAAGAGTCACTTTTTCACTCTCTGCTGCTTGAATCACTCTGCAGGACCCACGAGGAGCTGTGCTGAGTTAATATCAAGCTCAAAAGCGCGCTTTAGCGTGCTTTATAGCAGGGGGTTGAAAAGAGCTGGGAAGTGACCCAAAATGGCCAATCGACTACTAGTTTCTGGCTGATACCACTCCCAAATGGACAAATAGGCTGCTCAGTGCTCCCCACTCCCACTGGTGAACAAAGAAGCTTCCTCCTTGCCAAATAATGCTATGGAACAGTTACAGGAACCCAAAACAAAGCCCAGGGATCAGCAAGCTCTGATACTGGACTATTCTAGCTCAGTGAGGCGGGAAACAAGAACATTTTTTTTGTTTTTTTTTTTTTTTTCAGAACAGTGCAGAAAAACAGGCAGTAAATTTTATTAAATGCTTTAAACGGCTATC
This sequence comes from Protopterus annectens, assembly GCF_019279795.1. Taxonomy (NCBI): domain Eukaryota; kingdom Metazoa; phylum Chordata; order Ceratodontiformes; family Protopteridae; genus Protopterus; species Protopterus annectens. The sequence goes on from NC_056728.1 coordinate 1,518,390,852, forward strand.
ACTCTTGAGTGTGTAGCCTAAACAGTTACAATTTGCAACAAAAGAAACTTTAAAGTGCAAAAACACAAAATAACAGTTAAATGCAGTAAAAACGTGTAGCAAACAGGTAGAAAAGCAGTCACTAGACAGTAAACACTTGAAAAGCCACAAAAAGAATGCTTATATCAAGAAAGAGTCACTTTTTCACTCTCTGCTGCTTGAATCACTCTGCAGGACCCACGAGGAGCTGTGCTGAGTTAATATCAAGCTCAAAAGCGCGCTTTAGCGTGCTTTATAGCAGGGGCTTGAAAAGAGCTGGGAATTGACCCAAAATGGCCAATTGACTACTAGTTTCTGGCTGATACCACTCCCAAATGGACAAATAGGCTGCTCAGTGCTCCCCACTCCCACTGGTGAACAAAGAAGCTTCCTCCTTGCCAAATAATGCTATGGAACAGTTACAGGAACCCAAAACAAAGCCCAGTGATCAGCAAGCTCTGATATTGGATTATTCTAGCTCAGTAAGGCGGGAAACAAGATAATTTTTTTCTTTTTTTTTTTTTTTTTCAGAACAGTGCAGAAAAACAGGCAGTAAATGCTATTAAATGCTTTAAACGGCTATCACACTTGAGTGTGTAGCCTAAACAGTTACAATTTGCAACAAAAGAAACTTTACAGTGCAAAAACACAAAATAACAGTTAAATGCAGTAGAAACTTGTAGCAAACAGGTAGAAAAGCAGTCGCTAGACAGTAAACACTTGAAAAGTCACAAAAAGAATACTTATATCAAGAAAGAGTCACTTTTTCACTCTCTGCTGCTTGAATCACTCTGCAGGACCCACGAGGAGCTGTGCTGAGTTAATATCAAGCTCAAAAGCGTGCTTTAGCGTGCTTTATAGCAGGGAGTTGAAAAAAGCTGGGAATTGACCAAAAATGGCCAATCAACTACTAGTTTCTGGCTGATACCACTCCCAAATGGACAAATAGGCTGCTCAGTGCTCCCCACTCCCACTGGTGAACAAAGAAGCTTCCTCCTTGCCAAATAATGCTATGGAACAGTTACAGGAACCCAAAACAAAGCCCAGGGATCAGCAAGCTCTGATACTGGACTATTCTAGCTCAGTGAGGCGGGAAACAAGAACATTTTTTTTGTTTTTTTTTTTTTTTTCAGAACAGTGCAGAAAAACAGGCAGTAAATTTTATTAAATGCTTTAAACGGCTATCACTCTTGAGTGTGTAGCCTAAACAGTTACAATTTGCAACAAAAGAAACTTTAAAGTGCAAAAACACAAAATAACAGTTAAATGCAGTAAAAACGTGTAGCAAACAGGTAGAAAAGCAGTCACTAGACAGTAAACACTTGAAAAGCCACAAAAAGAATGCTTATATCAAGAAAGAGTCACTTTTTCACTCTCTGCTGCTTGAATCACTCTGCAGGACCCACGAGGAGCTGTGCTGAGTTAATATCAAGCTCAAAAGCGCGCTTTAGCGTGCTTTATAGCAGGGGGTTGAAAAGAGCTGGGAATTGACCCAAAATGGCCAATTGACTACTAGTTTCTGGCTGATACCACTCCCAAATGGACAAATAGGCTGCTCAGTGCTCCCCACTCCCACTGGTGAACAAAGAAGCTTCCTCCTTGCCAAATAATGCTATGGAACAGTTACAGGAACCCAAAACAAAGCCCAGGGATCAGCAAGCTCTGATACTGGACTATTCTAGCTCAGTAAGGCGGGAAACAAGAACATTTTTTTTTTTTTTTTTTTTTCAGAACAGTGCAGAAAAACAGGCAGTAAATGCTATTAAATGCTTTAAACGGCTATCACACTTGAGTGTGTAGCCTAAACAGTTACAATTTGCAACAAAAGAAACTTTAAAGTGCAAAAACACAAAATAACAGTTAAATGCAGTAGAAACTTGTAGCAAACAGGTAGAAAAGCAGTAGCTAGACAGTAAACACTTGAAAAGCCACAAAAAGAATACTTATATCAAGAATTGTTTTTATTTAAGTTACTTAAGTTATCCAAGATATTTAAGCATGTTATGGTTTTATAAATTCAAGTGATGTATTTTTTAAGTTTGTAAAATGTATATCATGTTTTTTTAATATTTATGAACATTTTAAACAAAGTTTTATGGTTAGTAGTGTTTTTTCTGCATGCAAGGTTTTAACATGAGTGGTGAAGCTGTAGCGTTGTTGACTCACAGCAAGAGGTTCTCCCTTTCGAGTCTCAGCTGGAGTACAGGAAGTGCCTTCTGTGTGGAATCTGCATGTCCTCCCCGCGGTTGGGTGGGTGTTCGAAAGACATGCGTAAATGGGCGTGTCTTCTTTGAAGGTTGAACTTCGAGCTGGCTCCTCTGTGTTCATGAAAAATCTACTGCCAATCATTAGTGGACCAGAGTTCCACTGTGGTGACCCCTAACCGGGAAAAGCCGAAAGACAACAACAACATTCATGATGATTAATGATGTTTTAAATTGGATGTTTTTTATTGGATAATTAACCTCCTAGAGGATTATAAAAGGCATTAATTGTTCTCTGACTCACATCCGATGAAGTGATTCAAATGAAAACGCTGGTTTTAATGTGTGCATTTATGTGTTTTTGTGCTTAAATTAAAGTTGAATTTTAAAAGAATTCCAGGTGATTCTTGGTCCTGTGGTGCCTTGGATTGTCTACCATTTTTTTACATCTTTTTGCTGTATAATCTACATAATAACATTTAAATGTGAACTGGAGTGCTGTATTAAATGCACATGTGAAATGTCAGTGTCATAATGAATAAGGCACTATAAAGCAAGTTTAAGCACAAATAAGCAGTAGTAAGTATATCTAAGCACTAGTAAGCATGTCTAAGTGCATTTGCATGAGGGTAAGCATTGCCTACACAGATTAAGCAAAGTAGAAGCTAACTGAGTGTAAGAAACTGTAACAGGAGGATAGCAGTGCTTACTGTCATGCAAACCCATGCAAACCTGCTTACAACTGCTTTAAAGTGCCTTAATCACTCTGTACCCAATGGCCCATGTTCTGCCCAGCACCAAAATAAACTGCCTTTGCAGGACTTGAACTCAGGACCCTGTACACTATAAGCACAGTAGTTAACCACTAAGCCATTATAACAATAGATATGAATGAGGTATTAGCAAACTAATCCTCACCACAGGAAAATCAAACCAAACATGTGAACTGAATCTATGTACAGTGTGAAGTGGACCTACTACATAACATACATATGTGAAATGGAGTACTGCAGAAAGCATAGATGTGAGATGTTATTGCAATAAAGTGTAGAAGTAGTAGAAGTGTAGAATCATGAATACCATACACATTCTATATCAAACAAAGCTCCTCATTAGCACTCTTCAAGAAAAATCTTGATGATTGGATGGGAGATAGGAAATTCACCCCTGGGTTCACTTCTGTGGCTCTGCTTGATAGGGGCACAGGAAAATAATTTTCTTGGGTGGCAAAAGCCATGTAACCATTTGGCCTTGCTTATAGAGGCCCTAGGGCCAATAGCCTAGTACCTACGTATAAACCTATGGAGACACATATAGAACCTGTACTGAATAATAAATCACTGCCAAAAGGCAATTATAGAGTTAATTAACTATTAAGCAATGCTAACCGCAGCATGGCTCAATTTAGTAAAAGTAAGCTATGTGTAGGGCAGCCAATCCATTCTGCCTAGCGGTATACCCCTTTAAGCACTGCCAACTTTAGGTAAGCATGTGTGCCCATAGATTAGCCTTTTCAAACCTGGCTAATCACGGAAAAGTGTGGGTAATTGGCAGTACTTAAACCACACAGGCGAGAATACTTTCCATAACTGGTTGTAGCTTCCTACTGCAGGCAGAATGGCTGGCATGGGTGAAGGCACTCATTTTAGAGTGCAGCGCTGGGGCATCCAGTAGTCAATAATCATGGTATGGCTCCTGATAAAACACCATGAGGAGAGACTACTGTGGGGCCAGTACCAGGGCTCACAGTATAAAACTGAGGCCTGGGACAGTCTCACCCATGACCTCACCAGTGCCATAGGCATCCCCTGGACTGGTGAGCAGGTAAGGTACCATGCTTACCTGAAGTGGTGGAGGGGGGATGTACTGTAACAGTGTATCCAGGAGTCTCAGCAGATGGCTAATGCCCCAGTGCTGAGTAAGTACTCATTCTACTAAGTAGTTAAGAATCACCTAGCTTGTGTATACTATGGATAGGTATGGCTAAATATTACTGTATTTCTCTGACAGCTGCAGATGAGTGGGTTGCAAACCAGCAAGCCCATGATGCTAGGTTGCAAAGGCTGTGTCGCAAGGCAGGTTAGTAATTAGTCTGCATGTACTGTCATAACAAATAAATATAAGAGCCTTAGAAAGTGTTGTACCAGTAGAAATAAATGTGTAATAGTCTGTGAATAAAGGTATAACCCCTGGAGTGCTTCTGTTTACTCTTCTGTCATATGTTGGTGAACTGTTGCATACTATAAATAGTACTTTTGTATTTTAAGCAATGTCACCCACACTGTGGTATACAGATAAAACATGTATGAAGTCCTGCATAACAATATTGGAAGTGCCAAGAGGTCAGTCATATTGTACAAGTGAGGGAGACTTAGATAGAAAACAGTAGAAAGATTTACATCAATTCCCTGATAGCACAGTGTACTGTAATGTTAGCTATCATTTTTGTCACACACAGCAGGGGTTTGAATCCTGGGAGTGCAACTAAGTTGTATGCATAATCATACCCCACAACTGTACAGATTTTGTTACAATGTTCAGATAGAAAGCTGTATGCATAATTATACCCATAAAATGTACAGAATTTGCTAGAATATTCAAAGTGAAAGTTGTATGCATATTCATACACTACAACTGTTCCAATCTGTCCAACATGTCCAAATAAATGGCCTATATCATCAGCCTGGTACCCTGTTCCCCCCTGACAAGTCAGTGTGATGATCCAAGAAGTGTAAGCAGTCGTTAATGACATATAACTGATAGTCAAATGTGTACATAGTCATAGAATGTATATGAAAACAAACCTGTCATTCTAGCACCTTACCCAAAGTGTATGACAGCAATTCTCAACATATGTTGCATTAACACCTGCATCTTGTCATGCCTGTATGTAAGACACAGGTCACATATATAATAATCTATAAACATACCAGTGTACAATATAAGGCCATTGGGTAGTGTAATAATACATGTAAGGGAAAGATCACTGCAGTGACTAATTAGTTGTTAATTGAACTCTCTCTCTCTCACCCCTACCATATGTGCAAAATAACCCAATGACACTCCTCAACTGGTATGTGTACATTCCAAACTTTTGTTGGGACATATGTCCTAATGGCTAATAAATATTCACCTTTGTTTCAATGCATGTGACATGTTAAAATACACCCATATTGGTGACCTGTTGCCATCAATGAAACCAGCATGCTCTTGTAATGGCCACTGTTGTTCCATATATGCATGTGCTCTGCTTGCTCTGCAACTGTGTTAATTCTGGTGTTTTGGGTTAATGGGCATATCTATGCATGCTGTTATAACTAATGCTGAATGCTGTTGACTGTTACTAACCCATATCTGTCATAAAGCTGTGACAGAATAGCGGGAAGGCCAGTCCCAGTGGACCCACCTGTCCCACCTTAGCTGGCCATGGCACAGAGCACCAGCAGATCTGGGGCCCAGCCTGGGACCTCCTCCTCCATGGGCTCTGAGCCACCTCCGGGTGGAACTGCTGCAGGGGATGGGGCTCGCCCCCCTTTGAAGCGGGTGTGAAGGGGAACCTGTCACCCATCAATAGGTCCGGGCCGTAATGCGTAGGGAGCTCGATCTGGAGTATTGAGACTGGCTACGCCAGCTTGAGGGCCGAGTGGTGCATTAGAGGGTGAGCCTGCCCCTCCTACATAGCCCTCAGCACAGCCACCTTTGGGGCCATGAAGGTGCAGTGGTGACTGCCCATGGGTGGGGACCTCAGTCACACTGTTTCCAGTCAAGGGCTTATGGGCTTGCGACTTCCAAACACCCCTCCCTGTCCAAGGTGTTTACCCCCTCAATGTGTCATATACTGGCCCTGTATGCATCTTGTTTGTCTTGTCTGTTAACCTACCCAACCTACCTCCCCAAATATACCTACTACCCCTCCCCAACATCCCACTCTCATCTCAAAAAAAGGGCACTCTGTTCCCAGAAAAAAATATTGCCCCATTCACAGCTGTACATTTTGCACACAATTGGACACGTAATCTGGCCTAATTGGCATCACAATGCATATATGTTGTCCTCACCCCTCTCCCAGGGGTTTGAGGGTCCAAATGTACCTGTAAATTTAGTGTATATGCACAGCTGCTGCTGTAGAATAAATGGGCAGCTATGGACCTTTCCTATACTCTTCTGGCACATGCCTACCTATTTTCCCTACTGTCTTTCCCTCTTTATGCCCCTTTTTTCACCACTTTCCTATCAATCCCTTTTTCTTTTCTTTTAAAGGAATTAGCGCAGGGGTAAGCAGGAGTAAGCATTTTTAAGCAGCAGTAAGCGGGATTAAGCCTGTTTGCGCGGGTATAAGCAATGACTACACAGGTTAAGCAATTCAGGAGCTAACTGAGTATAAGAAACAGTAACCGTAAGTTAGCGGTGCTTACTGTCATGCAAACCCGGGTACAACTGCTCAAAAGTGCCTTAATCACACTGTATCAATTGGCCCTTGTTCTGCCTAGCAACAAAATAAACAGCCTCTGCTAGGATCAAACCCAGGACTCTGCACACCATAACCAACATAATTTACCAGTAAGCCATCTCAGATATACATATCGTTGAAGTATTTACAAACATATCATTCAACCCAGTCATTCAACAGTACAGAGAATGTATTCCAACATGCAGATGTATGTGTGTGAGTAAATATATTAATGTCTAAACAGGTACAACATATTGATATATGTATGTATATATATATATATATATATATATATATATATATATATATATATATATATATATAGATTTATATATATATATATATATATATATATATATATATAGATATATATGCATATGCCTACATATATAGATATATATGTCCACATCTACATGTCTAAATATATATGGCAAGTTACATGTTTTTATATATATATATATATATATATATATATATATATATATATATATATATATATATATATATATATATATATATATATATATATATATATATATATATAGGTATATACGAACATACATCTGCAGATAACAATGGGGAAATAACAAAAACATATATGTCCTCATGCAATGTTAATGGGGATGAGAGACCCCACACAATATACGTCTGGTATGAATAGGTATACTCCCCCAGCCAAACACGACACCCCCCTGTAATACAGTACCAAGTGTTGCAGATCCCATAACCAGGACCAGACATGACATGGCCATCCCTAGGATACATATACACAGACAAATATATGCATATATATATATATATATATATATATATATATATATATATATATATATATATATATACACATATATATAGATATATATGTAACTACACATACATACACACACAGAGACATGTACAGTAAGATATATGTGCAGTACATGCACACAATTTGGAGCAGCCAGTATTCCTACAGTCACCACCTTACCAACTGGAGACTGTATGAGCCACACATATGAATGACATTCATACCCTGCAACACATACCTACAGAGATATCAAAGGGTATAACACCACACATAGGTGTGCATAAATGAATGTGAAATCTTTATTTGTGTACTATGACAGTTGTAAATGCCATGTCATATAGCTGTTTAGACACTGACATCCATATGAACAGTGTAATGCAACTGTGAAACAGTTATACTAAGACAGTAGTCTGGAAAGATTGACATATGTTGCTGTCCAGGCCAAAGCCTTCAAGTAGTACAATAGTAATGACAGACTGGGCCACAGCATACCAGTATGCAATGCAGCCTCTATCTACACTCTGTACACAATCACTAGGGGGGACAGACCCCAGCTGACACAATGGGATATATCTGTTACATAACAAGGAATACCTGACACCATCACAATCACACTGACAAACTGAACATTCTGTATGGCAGGAGGCAGTAGGCCTGCATTTACCCAAGGTGGATTGTATGGTAATGTACATCCAGATACCTTAAGGCAGCTTACCCCAGATACCCACACATGTTGTAACAGCCTAGGTTAGTCATGGTGCACCCCCTACACTCACTAATACTGGGCCATATACCACTATTCCATAAACTGGCCTCTGTAGTGCATTAGGGCACACATGTATTGTGTAAGTGAAGCCCACACATATATGGCCCCAACTCCCCAGTATGTGTGGGGGACACAACAGCAGTGGAGTGATGGCAGGAATGACAGCATGACATACACACAGCCCACTACATAACAACCCCTGACAGCATGTCATATGTGCAAAGCCTGGTATGTAGGTGGAGGACAGAGGCTGGAACACAGGCACATATGTGTAAAACTGCTGTCTTACAGTAAGCAAGATATATGTGTATATATCTATATGGATATATATATATATATATATATATATATATATATATATATATATATATATATATACGTATATATACATATATGTTCGCCATATGTCCTGCACATGGAGTGGAGCCCTACCTCAGTCCCAATAGTCCCAACCTCTCAGTGCAAGGGGATGTCACGTATGTAGTGCAGGTATATATGTAGACTATTGTTACTGTAATAGGGATTGTCTTCACATAAATGGTGAGTGTGGGAGGCCACATCTGCTGTTAACATGTGCACCATTGGCTACTTACAGACATCCTAAGGTCATCATAGTACAGTACCACTGCTAGCACAGTAACACCCCTGTGTACTAGAGCTGTGATATGGTGAATATATGTGGACAGTCTGACACACTCTGGTCAGTCCAGCGGTATACACAAAACCCCTTTATGCAAGACATGTGGACCAGGCCTGTCAATGTGGATGTTAACAGCCATATAGATGGGTACAACACGTGCATACTGGTATACATTTGCCCCCATTGGTTATGCATTCATACACCCCTATCTGTCCTCACACATAATAACCACTGGTACAGAGATGCCATGGTGACATACTATCCACTAGTTAGTGACATACATCTGAACAGCATCCCACTGCTTTATCTGACATACATGACCATTATGGTGGCCTGGCAGCAGTACATCTGGCAAGTATCTGGATATGACATCTCACTGGATAAGTACAGTAAGCTGCTAGGCATGTAACAATGCACAGGACAGGCTACAGGCAGACTGGCTCAACACTGGGCTACATCTCCTATGTGGGAATACACATATACCTCTATAGATAGCAGGCTCTACAGGCATGTCACATCACAGAGTAACAGACACTTGTGTGAAAGTGCATAAATACATCCAATGTGAACACAGCCCCAGCCACATATGGTAAGCTAGCGTACTATTACTGTATATGGACTATCTGATGTACACCATCCTCATATGAGCCACTCACACAACAACCCTACATATATTGGGCCACTACACAGTGTGGTCCGATGGCTGTCTGTGGTTTGGGACGTGTGTGTTCGCCCCTACAAACATTAAAGCTGATAGGGTGACATACAGTGGAGCAGAATGTAACATCAAATAGAACAGGACCAAGAACAATGACATCTACCACAGTGTCTACACAGGCCAAGGTACATATGCACTATACACACACTGTCGACAATTACCAGACTTACACATACCTCAGTACTGTGCACACAACCACAGAATGCCCAGGCTATGTCCCAAATATAACCCCTACTATACATAACATGTGTAGCAGTCTGATATCTCACTGGCTTGTTATCAGATATGGTATCAATGAATATGGTGTACAGAACATATGCACCCCCTACTGCATGACGTATGTACAAAGGTTGACATAGTTGTGGCTGGGAGGCACAAACACAGGGCCAATAGTGATATGTCACTGTGATAACCTCATACATTTCCTGTTGTAACAGGGTTTGATGCCACATATGACCTATGAGGGATATGACGTCAGTAACTAGCCCAGCTGTCACAATCTACTGACTGCAATTATCACACTACCTTCTGCAGTTGAGAGATATGTGCTTTGTTGGTAACACAAGGAACACAAGGCACCACACACTACCCAGTCTGCAGATGACCCTACAGATGGGGATTCCTCATAAACATAGCGCTGACATGACAAGTATTAAAACATGTAGGGCAGCCATATCCACACACACCCTGTTAAACCAATATTACCCCAACTGCAGTATAGCAGCACTTACAGTCTATAGTCAAGACAGGCACATCCCCCTCCTGCGTGTTGGCCTGTTTCCACAGTGTATGTTGTCAGAGGTAAGTCCCCAATCCATCTGTGATGCTGTTTGCCAAACAGATCTATTTCCTGCTCACAGTGAATGAAAAGGCCCAACACCAACATGATGTTCCTATATATTGGAGTGTGTTTCCATGCAATTGGCTCTGGGAATGTTACCACAGCTGTTCCACATGCAATCAGCTAGAGGAGGGCTGTAATCCATGCAGAGGCCATCAGCTGATAATGAGCATCACTGACAATACACATGCAGCTGCCTAAGCAAAGCAGGTGTAAGTCTCCACATCCACCAGAGAGGGAGTGAGAGAGGCAGACAGAGGCAAAGATTAGTCAGGGTTGGTTGGGTGAGTAAAAGGTAAGCATGTTTGTGTCACACACCTACCAGTCCAGGGTATCAACCCCCTGACTGACTATGTACTGATATCACATCTGTTATCCCTGCATGGTGGATATTGTGATTTATGCTAAGGGCCCCATATAAGAAATTTTAAAAATCCACTCAACATTGAGCCTAGCTCTTACACACTCACCTCCACACAGGACATGAATGACAAATGCTAACACATTAAGACACACACACCTGTTACATCCGGGATTAGAACTCCTACCTAACTAGTTATTACACTACAGCACTATGCAATTATAGAACACGCCACAGAGATTACTGGAGTACTCTTTCCTCAAAGGTTTATTTCACAGTGAGTGACATCAGGAGGATTGCCAAAGTAGGGCAAATGAATTGTAGTGTGTGTGACTAGCCAAACATGCATTGCTCTCTACACAGGCATAGGAACAGACACAAAGGCATCCACAACTCCCATGTGTGAGAATAGAACCCCTACCAGAGCTCTATATCACAATACAGCATTACACTGTTATAGCATGCAGCACAGAGATTGTTGGAATACTTTTTCCCCAATGGTGCACTTCACAGTGATTGACATCAGAAGGATTGCCAAAGTAGGGCATTTGAATTGTATTGAGTGTGACTAACCTAAATTGCCCAAATTAGTCTGCATGCATTAACCTCTGTTCTGGCCAGAACAAAAATAACCTGCCTTTGCAGGTCATAAACCCAGGACCCTATACACTATAGTAATACTAACTAACAACTAAGCCATCACAACAGTACATAAGACTGAGGTTTCACCAAAGTAATCACAGCATAGGCTAAACTGAACATGTTAAAGGAATGTATATACAGTTGTCCATAAAAGACTTCTACAAGGCCAACGTCATGCAACTCAAGGCAGATGTGACAATGTTTGTGACACCCATGGAGAAATCAGCTGACAGTTCAACTGATGAATCCTGCACTAAGGCACTGTATGAGCACATCCACTTGTGCATAATTCCTGATATCCCACATAGAACCACGATGCTCACCTCCCAAATAAGCAAACCAGTCTGGTGGTCTCCTGCAATTAACAGAGTACACAACAGAAGGTAGACACTGTTGAAGAAAAATGGTTACTCCAAGGATGCAAACAACTCTCTTACCAGCCCCAGTAAGACATTGAGATCCTTCATGGAATCCTCCAAACCTGATTATGTAACTAAAATCGCCACATATTCCACAGACAACCTCACAGCATTCTGTAGTTATGTCCAGAATCTAACTGGCAATGGTCAGAAGTGCTCTGAGCTACAACAGAATGGTATTACATAGACTGTTCCCACAGATTGTGCCAATATCCTAGCAGATTGATTTAGTGCCACATTCACCCCCTCTCACCCCCAAAAGGGCCCATTTCAATACAAAAAGTGTTCCATTGCCCAGTAATCATGGTCACAAAGGCAGAAACTGCACTATCCACAACTAAGAATACAGCATCCATGGGATCAGATGACATCCTGGGGTGTGTACTACATGAACTACAAAGTGAAATGGCAACTCACCTGTCATGTGTAATCATAGCCTCGCATCAGGCCTGGCGCCCACTTCATGGTGCACAGCTGCAGTTATCCCACACCACAAGGGGGGATCCACCTTGGATCCCTGGAACTACTGTCACATCAGTCTGATGAGCCTGAACTGCATGGCCATGGAATGCATTATCAGGGAAGTTTTGAATGCAGACATTGGCAACCCTCAAACACTGGACCCCACACAGATTGGGCACAGGGAGGGCCAGTCTTGTCTTCTGAAACTGATTGACTGCTTTGACTCAGTCTGCATAGCTGTTGAAGAGGGTAAGGCAGTCCACAAAGCCTATGTGGACCTTACCAAGCCCTTCAACACCATCCCACAGTCTGGAAACATAGATTAACATACTAATCTGGCCATACATCCCTATACCACTCGATGGTTTCCCACATGGTTTACTGACAGAACCCAAACTGTAGGTGTAACTGACTCCAAATCCATCCCTAGACAAGTGACAAGTGGAGTACCTCAGGGTTCAGTCCTGGGACCACTGTTGTTTGGCATCTACATCTCTGAAGTACAAGCCAACAGTACAGGATTCTGGCTAACAAAGGTAACAGATGACTGCAAAATGGGAGTCATTATGAGCCTGACTGTACTGCATGATATGTTACTGATACCAGCCTGACATCATACAGGTGTGATGGAGTACTGTTAACATCTTGTGCCCTTGTCATTTAAGATCTTGGTTAGGGGATCTGCAACAGTTGGTAGTGTATTGCAGGGCAGATGTGTTTGGCTGTGGGGGGGAGGATACCTATTTGTGCATGATGTATGTTGTTTGTGCCTGTCAACCCTATTAATGGTGCATATGGACAAATATGTTTCTGCTATGTTCCCACTTTATCTACAGATGTATGTCCGTATATACCTATATAGATATAAATATCTGCTTACATATATGTGTGTATATATATATATATATATATATATATATATATATATATATATATATATATATATGTATCTGTTTAGACATTAATATATTTTCACACACACATACATCTACATGTTGGAATACATTCTCTGTACTGTTGAATGACTGGGCTGGATGATATGTTTGCGAATACAGTAGGGTTTTGTATATCTGAGATGGCTTAGAGGGAAAACACTTTGGCTATGGTGTGCATGGTCCTGGATTCAATCCTCGTAGAGGTTGTGTATTTTGTTGCATGGCAAAATGAGGGCCAATGGATACAGAGTGATTAAGTCACTTTAAAGCAGTTGTAAGCTAGTTTTCGTGGGTTTTCACAAAGGTAAGCACTGCTAAAGTCTGGTTACAGTTTCTTATACTCAGTTAGCTGCTGAATTGCTTAACCTGTGTTGGCATTGCTTAGCCCCATGCAAACCCACGCAACCCTGCTTACAACTGCTTTAAAGTGCCTTAATCACTGTGTATCCAACAGGCTGTGTTCTGCCCAGCAACAAAATAAACAGCTCTTGCAAGGCACAAACCAAGTACTCTGCACACGATAGATAACGTTATTTACCACTAAGCCATGACAGATACAAATGTTTTCAGAAACATATCATCCAGTCCAGTCATGCAACAGTACAGAGAATGTATACCAACATCTAGATGTATGTGTGTGTTAATATATTAATCTCTAAACAGATACAACACATCTATACATATAAATATATATAACTATATATCTATATATATATATATATATATATATATATATATATATATATATATTAATTTCTAAAACTATATACATATATATCAATATATATGCACATATATACATGCATATGCCTAAATAGACACATATATGTGTCTACACCTATATGTCTACATATACACAGCAAGTTACATATGTCTACGCAGATATATATCTATGTAGGTATATACGGACATAGTTACATATATATGTTAGCAGATATAGATATATATCTATATAGGTATATATGGCCATACATCTGTAGATAGCAATGGCAGAATAACAAATACACATATGTCCACATGCACCATTAATGGGGTTGAGAGGCCCCACACACTATACGTCTTGTACGAATAGGCATCCCCCCACAGCCAAACACATGCTACCAGCAATACACTACCAAGTACAGTCTGCATCCCATAGGACATGTACTCATGCAGATATATATACACTAAGATACATATATAGAAGGTGCACACAATATTGAACAACCACTATGCCTACAGTTAACACCTGAACAACTGGACACTGTATGGGCCACCCATACAAATGTCAATCATTGCCTGCAACATATACCCATAGAAAAGTCATAGGAAAGACAAAACACACAGGTTTGCAGAAATGGGAATCCTTTGCTTGTGTACTATAACAGTTCTATATGCCATGTCATATAGCTGTTCAGATACTGACAATCATATAAACAGAGTACTGCAACTGTGAAACAGTTACACTAATACATTAGTCTGGAAAGGTTCACAACTGTTGCTGTCCATGTCATGCCCTTCAAATTGTATAATAGAGCAGATAGACTGGGCCACAGGATATCAAACAATCAACAATATGTACTGCAGGTGTGTAGTTCAGCAGCCTCTATCTACACTCTGTACAGACTCAGTAGGAGGTAAAGATGTTTTGTGATCAAATGGGTTGTAACTGGTACATAACAAGGCATAACTGACACCATCATGAGCACACTGATAAATAGAGCAGTCTTTATGGCAGGAAACAGTAGGCTTGCAGTACCCTAATTCATGTAAGTAATGTCAATATAGGTGAAGTATACGGTACTGTACATCCAGATACCTTGTGGCAGCTCACCCCTGATACCCCCACATTTTGCAACAGCCTAGGTCATTTATGGTGCTCCCCACCTGCACTCAATAATACAGGTCCATATACCACTGTTACATACACTGGCCTCTGGAGTGCATAAGGGCACACGTGTATTGTGTAGGTGATGCCCACACATATATGGCCCCAGCCCCACTGTATGTATGGGGGATACAACAGCATTGGACTAATGGCAGCAATGGCAGTGTGATATACTCACAGCCCACTACAGAACAATCCTCAACAGCATGACATATGTGCAAAGCTTGGTATGCAGATGGAGGACAGAGGCTGGAACACAGGCACATATGTGGAACACTGTTGTCATACAATAAGCAATGTGCTGGTATTACAGGATGGTCTGCAACATACCCTTAGTCAGGGAATTGAGGTTAGACACAGAAATGGATGTAGCCATTTACTGATAGCACACAACACACACACTGCCAGTGTAATATCTGACACAGGACCTGTGTGGTGGATGGACAACACATGATAGGCATGCCTCTGTCCAGCAAGAGGATAGGCCCATAGTAGTAAGCTATGCAGACAGACTGCATTCCATGGTACACTTGTATACACACACACACACACACACACACACACACACACACACACACACACACACACGCACCCTCTAACACCAGTACTATGCAAAGCATAACACAACTCTACTCACAGTCTGTCTGTAGTTCCTGATCCTCCTACGAATATGTGGCCACACTGAGTGTGCTGGTTCTCCTGTAAGAGGTATTGCTACCTGCTGTCTGTAACACTGATGCCCAGACACAGGAAGGATGTCCGTCACACATGAAATGTAAAGGGACCTCATCTACATGCTGTAGGGATTTATAGTGGATGGTTGCCATAAAAGTGGTAATTGGAAGTAGTACACATGTGTAATTATATATATATATGGCTATCTGGAAAAGTATATGTACATATATTTCCACCATTTGTCCTGGACTTGGAGTGTAGCCCTACCCCAACCCCTATAGTCCCAATGTTGTAGTGTAAGGGCATATCAGGTATGTATAGCAGGTATATTGCTTGACTATTGCTACTGTCATTGGGATTGTCATCACAGACATGGTGTGTGTGGATGATGACATCTGCTTATAACAAGTGTGCCATTGGCTACTGACAGACATCCTAAGGAAATCATTGTAAAGTACAGCCGCAAGCATGTAATGCCCCTGTGGAGTGTAGCAGAGATATTGGCCAATATATGTCGAACTTTGGACATACCCAGTACAGTCCAGAGGTTTGCACATAATCCCTTAGTGCACAACATGTGTACCAGGCCTGACAATATGGATGTTGACAGCCATGTAGATGGGTATAACACATAACAACAGGTATATGTTTTCCACCATAGGTTTTGGATTCACACACTTCTGTCTCACCTGACACATAATGACTGCTGGTACAGGGGTGCCATGGACACATACTACCCACTAGATATTGACATACATCTGTACAGCATCCCACTGCTCTGTCTGACATACATGACTTTTAAGGGAGGCCCATCAGTAGTAAATCTGGCAAGATTCTGCACATGACATCTCACTGGGTAAGTACACTAGGCTGCTAGACATGTAACAATGCACTGTGCAGGCTACAGGCAGACTGGCTCAACACTGGCCTACATCTCATACGGGGGAATGCACATCTACCTGCATATATAGCAGGCTCAACAGCCATGTCACAGCACAGGGTAAGATACACCTGTGTGAAAGTGGATAAGCACAACCAATATGAACACAGCCACAGCCACATATGGTATGCTAGCATATTATTACAGTATATGGGCTATCTGTTCTACACCATCCTCATATGTGTCATTCACAGAATGACCCTACATATACTGGGCTGCTACACAGTTTGGTCTGATGGTTGTCTGTGGTATGGGACATGTGTGTGTGTATGGCCCTACAAACATGTACGGCAAAATGGTACCATACAGTGGGGCAGCATGTAACATCAGATAGAAGGGGAGCTAGAACAATGACATCTACCACAGTCTGTACACAGGCTAATGTACATATTAACAATACACACATGCTGCTGACATTCACCATCACTACACAGACCTCAGTACTGTACAAACATCCACAGAATGTCCAGGTTATATCATGATATATAACCTCTACTGTACCTGATATGTGTAGCAATCTGATATATCACTGGCGTGTTATCAGATATGATGACACTATTTATGGTGTACAGCACATATGCACCACTTCATGCACATATGTACAAATGCTTACAGAGATGTGGCTGAAAGCACAAACACAGGGCTGTTGCTGTGATAACCTCATACATTTACCATTGTAATGGGGTTTGTTGCAACATATGTCCTATGAGGGATATGAAGTCAGTAACTGTCACGGCCTTCACCACTACAAATTGCAATCCTCACACTACCTTCTGCATTCCACAGATAGATGCACCGTGGCTAACACATGAAACCATAGGCACAACACTGCCCAGTCTGCAGATGACCCTGCAGATGGTGATTCCTCATATACATGGAACTGACATGGCAGGTATTGTGACATGTATGACAGGCATATCCAGACAAACACTGTTAAACTAACATTACTCCAAATGCAGTATAGCAGCACTTTTATTCTGTAGTCAGGTCATGCACATCCACCTCCTTTTTCTTGTCCTCTTTCCACAGTGTATGTTGTTAGAGGTAAATCCCCAATCCATCTGAGATGCTGTTTGCCAAACAGCAGATCTAGTTCCTGCTCACAGTGACTGAACAGAGCCAACACCACCATGATATTCCTAGGTACTGGAGTCTCTTTCCATGTATTTGACCATTGGAATGTTACCACAGCTGTTCCACGGTAAATCAGCTTGGGGAGGACTGCAATTCATGCAGAGGCCATCAGCTGATCATGAGCATCGCTTAAAATACACATGCTGTTGCCTAAGCAAAGCAGGTGTGGGCCTCCACATCCACCAAAGAGAGATGTCTGGGATGCAGACAGAGGCAAATGCATGTCAGGGAGGGGTGGGAGAGTAGAACTGAAGCAAGTTTGTGTCGCACACCTACCAGCACAAGTGATCAAACCCCCAACAGCTATGTAGTGCTATCACAGTTTGATGCAGTTATTGAATGCGCCACATGGGTTACCTGCTGTGGAACACTCAGAACATATATGTGATGGTGAGTGACATCTGCAACAGGGATATGGTAGATATACGGTAGGTGACATACACGTACCTGTCTACATGAACAGGTGCCAGCATCAACACAGGCACACTCACACAGGGACGCACACACATTGACACACTTGGCAGGGCAACTCATCACTAGTGGGATTGTCACAAGACATCAATGTGCAGGTATCACGTGCACCACACGGATCATACGTAGTTTGTATGGGCAAAGAATATAAGGAGGTGTCAGACATCAGACAGCATGCTTCAGTATGCCCTGGGGGGTTTAGTTAGTGTGGATGTGGACATACGCACAATACAACACACACACGAACACACAGGGTGCCAGTTCTGATATGCATGGTGTGTATGTCTGCACGGGCTTGTGGTGGTCAACTGTGCCAGCAGACTGTACAAGGGTAGGCAATGGGTATACCTTGGCATCAGGCCACATGACAATGGTCTGCATTGTGGCTCAGGCCTGTAGTTTCTGCATTTGCTCACACAGGTGGTTGTTGCATCCCCCATCCAGTCACCTGGGTGACTATTGTTTGTGGCCAATGCTGTGTATCACTGGCCATATATGTGTTCCTTAGTCCATGACATGGATGGTGTCTGGGATGTGTACACCTCCCACATGCATGTACAGTGACATGTGCTATTGTACCTGGGGTGTCTGGCCCATGTTGTGAACACAGATTATCATCAGATGTGCCAGTCTTGCCCACCTCTGGCAGGAAATCGTAATGGGCAGCAGGTTTACCCTGCACCTACATTGATAGCATGCTAACAGCATTCCCTGATGTCAGTGTCATCTGTCCAAACAGGGCATGTTGCCAGGCATGGTATGTCCATTGCGAGTCACATGTGAAGGCACCATAGGAGGTGCAGGTGTCCATTGGGGAATATGGTGGAGGTGCACTGTCTGCATGTACGTGCATATTGGACAGATGGGCAGGATGACATGCCCTCTGTAGCCCACTGCTATCACTGCATAGTTACTATCAGTTGCCAATATGCAGTGTACTACCCACATATTGGCTGTTGCCTTGACATGTGTGTGCGTATGACACTTGGGTTGAGTATGTGCTCTGGGTAATAGTGGGGTTGCTAACTGTGATTGGCTGGCCTTGATGTCACATGTATGTGTATGGCTTAGCACCACAGCCTCTCAGCTAATTTACATCTGTTATCCCTGTATGGTTGACATTGTGATATATAGTAGGGCCACCATAAAGGAAATAAGCAAAACCCCCTCCACATTGCCTACGACACACACACACACACACACACACACACACACACACACACACACACACACACACACATCATGTGTGGGAATTGAATCCTTACCTAACTAGTTTATTACACTACAGCACTATGCAGTTATAGTATGCGCCACAGACATTACTGAAGTACTTCTTCCCCAAAGTGTATTTCACAATGATTGACATCAGCAGGATTACCAAAGTAGGCCATTTCAACTGTACTGCGAGTGACTAGCCCAAAATGCATTGCTCCCTACACAGACAGTGAGACACACACAAAACATCCACAACTGACATGTGTGGATATACAACCCCTGCCCAAGGTCTATATCACACTACAGTTGGGAGCTGTTATAGGACACACCACAGGGATTACTAGAAACACCCTTCCCCAAAGGTGTATTTCACAATGAATGACATCAGCAGGCTTTCCAAAGAAGAGCATTTCAACTGTACTGCGAGTGACTAGCCTAAAATGCATTGCTCCCTACACAGACAGTGATATACACACATAACATTCACAATCAACATGTGTGGGTATTGAACCCCTGACTCAGGCCTATATCACACGACAGCATGGAGCATTTATAGGTCACAGCACAGGGATAACTACAGAGGTTTTTCCACAAATTTGTATTTCACAATGAATGACATCCGCAGGATTGCCAAAGTAGGGCATTTGAAATGTACTGCAAGTGAGAAAGGAAGATCTCCCTTGCTTTTTTTTTAAGATATCTCACTATGTTAAACTCATTTAACATAGCGAGATAACAGCAACAGAGCTCTTCCATTCTCCATTGCTATCCCAAAAAAAAAAAGACTTATACTAATGGAAAAAGTCTGAGCGACTGGACCTTTTTCCATTAGTATGAGTCTTTGATTTACAACGTGCACACTGACCAATCAGCGTGCACATTTTGGAATATTATTGGGGGGTTATTGTATAATTAAGCAATAACCCATGCCTGGGTGTGGGTAATGCAGGATTTACCCACTGTTGGTGTGGTTTGGTCATGAGGGCGAAGCCCGAGTGACCAAACAAAGACAACTGTGGGTGAATCCAGCATTACCCACACCCAGAAGTGGGTTATTGCTATTATACAATGACATTATTTAAGAAAAAAATACTTACTTTTCTTAAATAATGGCTTTGTATAATGCCTCCTTGCTGCCCTTCCGCAGCTGTCCAGTATTCTGCGGCAGTTCTGATGTACTGCGCATGCATATAGTTATGCAGTACATCAGAACTGTGTGTGAGGAAGCAACGGAGAAAGGAAGATCTCCGTTGCTTTAAAAAACTTGTCTCGCTATGTTAAAAAAGTTTAACATAACGAGATAGCTTTAAAAAAAAAGCAACAGAGATTTTCCTTTCTCCGTTTCTTTTTTTAAAGCTGTTTCACTATGTTAAATGAGTTTAACATAGCAAGACAGCTTTAAAAAAAGTAACAGAGAAAGGAAGGAAGATCTCCATTGCTTTTTTTTAAGATATCTCACTATGTTAAACTCATTTAACATAGCGAGATAACAGCAACGGAGCTCTTCCGTTCTCTGTTGCTGTCCAAAAAAAAAAAAAAAAAGACTTATACTAATGGAAAAAGTCTGGTCGCCCTGACTTTTTTCATTAGTATGTCTTTGATTTACAACGTGCATGCTGATCAATCAGTGTGCATATTTTGGAATATTAATGGGGGGGGGTCATTGTAAAATAGCCTATAATGCATTGCTCCATACACAGACATTGGAACACACACAAAACATCCAGAACTGCCATGGGTGGAACCCTACCACAGTTTTACATCACACTAAAAGCAGTACGCAGCTACAGGACATGCTACAGAGATTACTGAGCTACAATCTTCCCAGAGGTATATTTCTAGGTGGTTGACATCAGCAGCCTTGCCATAGTTGAGCATATCAATTCTAAGGAGTGTGAGTGCCCTAAAAAGCATTGTTTTCTACTCAGTCAAAGACAGACGGGCACACAGATTCACACGCACACAGTTGCCAAGTCTGAGGTTGGAACATCTTTCTAACTACATTATTACACTACAGCAGTAAGCAGTTACAGCACATGCTACAGAGATTACTGGGCTACACCCTTCCCAGAGGTGTATGTCTAGGTGAGTAACATCAGCAGCCTTGCCAAAGTTGAGTATATGAATTGTACAGAGTGTGAGTAGCCTAAGAAGCATTGTTCTTCACTCAGTCAGACACACACAGATTCACACACAAACACAGTTTCCAAGCCTGGGGTTAGAACACCTATCTAATTACTTTATCACACAACACCAGTGCACAGTTACAGGACGTGCTACAAAGATTACTGGATTATAACTTTACCAGAGGTGTATTTCTAGGTGAGTGACATCAGCAACATTGCCACAGTTGAGTATATGTATTGTACGGAGAGTGGGTAGCCTAAAAAGCATTGCGTTCTACACAGTCAAATACACACACAAACACATTTGGCAAGTCTAACTACTTCATCACACTACAGCAGTACGCAGTTACAGGATGCGCTACAGACATTACTGGGTTATGATTTTCCCAGAGGTGTATTTCTAGGTGAGTGACATCAGCAGCCTTGCCAAAGCTGAGTATATGATTTGTACGGAGTGTGAGTAGCCTAAAAAACATTCCTTTCAACTCAGTCAGACACACACAGTTTTCAAGTCTGGGGTTAGAACACCTAACTAATTATTTTATCACACTACAGCAGTACACAGTTATAGGATGCGCTATGGAGATTACTGGGCTATGATCTTCCTAGAGGTGTATTTCTAAGTGAGTGACATCAGTAACCTTACCAAAAGTGAGTATATGAATTGTACGGAGTGTGAGTAGCCTACAAAGCATTTCTCTCTACACAGTCTGACAGACACACACACACAGTTGCTAGGTCTGGTGTTAGAACACCTACCTAACTACTTTATCACACTACAGCAGTACACAGTTAAAAGATACACTATGAAGATTGCTAGGCTATAATTTTCCCAGAGGTGTATTTCTAGGTGAGTGACATCAGCAGCCTTGCCAAACTTGAGTATATGAATTGTATGGAGTGTGAGTAGCCTACAAAGCATTTCTCTCTACACAGTCAGACAGACACACACAATTGCCAAGTCTGGGGTTAGAACTGCTACCTAACTAGTTTATCTCTACAGCAGTACGCAGCTATGGGATGCACCATGGAGATTACTAAGCTACAGCTCTCCCAAAGGTGTATTTAACATTGGATGACTTCAGCAGGCTTGTCATAATACTGCTATGGGGAGGGTAGTGTGTGCATGGGCCATAACCCATTCATGTAGGGGGTGACATGGCACATTAGGGCACATACGGGATCATATGTCACAGGTACATGTATACAGCTACTAGATGACTACTTCCTGTACAGTAATATTGCACAGTTGGCACGTGCACCACATAGTCTGTCATGCTGACAGATACTGGTGGCTAGTATCTTCAGTGAGTGACATCTGCACCTCATGTGTTTGGGGCCCTTTGACTGTGTGCTGGGTGGGACAGGCCTGGATGGCTCCTTGTCATGTTCACCCTCTTCCACACGTCTATGTCCGTCTACCTTTGGCTTATTATATTGTGTTGTCCTTACATATCTATCTGTATTCCTATACACTGTGTGTGAAAGGCAGGAGTGGTGCATACTGACATGTGTCTGCACTAAGAACTGTGACTGCCAGATATGTCTGGTCCACTGGTGTTTGCAGACATGGCTTCATGTGAGTGTGTGAGCATGTCCAGTATGACCTTTCAGTATGTTGTTGACTGACATTGCCTTCATTCCTCTAAGTGTATGAGCATGCCCAGTATGGCCATCTGTATTGCATGTGTGGATCAAGTCCAGGTAGTTTGTACTGCGGTGCTGACTTTTGTATTGTACACCAACAGGTAGCATGTTGTGTCTGCAGGGTATCCATCAGTCATTTGACATTGACTGTTGCAACATTTCTGCATAGTGGGGGGGGGGGTACCTGACTGTTTCTACATTTCTACACAGTAGTGGGGGGTGGCACACCTGACTGTTACTATAAGTGTACGTAGGATGGGGGGGCACACCTGACACTTGTACAAATTTTCTAGGACTGTACTGGTATGTCAGGTACTCCATTTCAGTCTGTAGTCTTACCTATCGTGGTGGCTAGAGGCATACCAGTGTACTACAGATCTTAACTTTAATTACCTACATATTAGTTTCTGACTTCCTAGCCTTCACAACTTACATCCAACTGCCTGGCCTTCTTTTGTCTGTCTGTATAGGCCTGGGGGAGGGGTTACTCATAGGGCTCATTCAGAAGCCATAGTACAGCATTAGTTTGTGTTTGTCTACACCTGTCAAGCTGGCTGAGACTGTTGTTGGGTATGTGAACCTTCCTGACTGGCATGTGTGGGTCTTATAGACACACATGTCGCTCAGCCCATTTCCTGCAGTGAGTTTAGTCACCATGTGTAGTACTGGCTACTATGGTGACTCCAGTATGTGTTACAGATGTCATGGTGCCACTATGGGTGTCTACTGTCTGCCGCCATAACATTCGGCCACCCAATTCCCTTGCATGCTCACATCCATACCATAGCTACAGGTAACAACACATTCTACTCCATTTGGCAATTGGTAGGTTGATTGACTTACCTTGAGGGTGTGCCAGACTTGAGGATGGTGCTGGAGCTCTGCCTATGTCGGATGCACATAGTACACTCCCTATACATAGTTGAGCACAGGTAGTGTCATGTTTGGCATCCCTTTTACTGTATGTGCGGGTCAGAGAGAGGTGTCATTCCCTGGGTCCCTAATGTGTCCATGCAAATGCTATGCATTGCCTCTTTGCCATGGCCAGGGCATACTGGGCACGCCTCCTTCTGCCTACTGGGACAGGCTCTGGTTGTTGTTCCTCTGAGTCACTCTGTGCCTGCACAGGGCTTGGCATTGGTGGGGGGCTGTGTGGCCCTGCCCCATGCTGTTCCTGCTGCAGCTGTTTCCGCAGGATCATATTGCGTAGCAAAGCACATACCATAACAATTTGTGAACATGTAGCTGGTGAATACTGCAAGGCTCCACCGGATGTGTCCAGACACCAGAGCCATGACCTGAGCATCCCAAACACATGCTTTATTATATGTCTGGCCTGGGCATGTGCCTCATTATAGTGTTGTTGTTCAGGTGTGTGTGTGTGTACATTTCTCATAGGTGTCATCAGCCATGGCTCCAGTGGGTACCCAGCATTCCTCACTAGGTGACCATAGGGGATATCCACATCGGCAAATCTGTGGTACAGCTGTGTCAGATGCCATATGAATCATCATAGCTTCCAGGGCAGCCAGCACACACATTCATTATAATGTTCTGGGCATCATATACGACCTGGAAGTTGATGGAGGGCCCCTGTGGTTGATGTAGGCCCTACCCTGCTCACCACATGGTGCTTTGATGCATATGTGCATGCAGTCTATAGCACCCACTACCCCAGGCTATTCTGCTATTTGGTGGAAGAGACGCATATTGCTGGTCAACACCTCATGTGTGTTGAGGAAATATATGTGCTCACTGGTATGTGCTGACATGGCATCCAGGAACTAGTGGAATACTCTGGATGCTGATGCCTGTGAGATCCCCATGATATCCCCAGTTGTACATTGGGAGGTACCTGTGGCTAGTATACCTAGGCCTGCACATACCTTGGTATCCACTGGGATGGATTCCCCTCGGCCAGTTTGGTGTGTCAGGTGTGGCCGTCACAGCTCAACAATTTGTTGTAGGAGGTCTCTGTCTACCCTATAGCGCTCCACTATCTCCAGCTCATGTAGCCCCTGGTAGGTTACCCTGGGTCTGTACACTCTTCTCTGTCTCCTCACTGTGGGTTGTACAGCAGCATTCACATCTTCACCACCCTTAGCCTCTTGCACATGTTGTTCTATGTTGCCTGCTGCAGCCCTTCTCATTTTGTAGGTTTGTTTGTTAAAATTTCCCCACTTGTGTAGAGTGTGGAAAAAACAGAGGGGTAGGTGTTTGCTTAGTTTATAGTAGTGTTCTGGGCTGGGATGGTCTACTGTCTGTGTAATTGGCTGATTCTGATACATTTCACCTGCCAGCTAAGCTAGTTCTCCTTGATTACCTTCCTACTGCTGGTTTCCCCTTCCTATTGCCTTCCTGTTTGAGGGGGCATGCCGCACAAACACAGTGCTCAGATGTGAACGGAGCTGCTATTTCCTGTTTTTTTTTTTAACACCTGGTGCACACCACACAAACACACGTACACGCTTTAAGCAGGTTTTACAGGATTTTCGCTTGTTCTACCTGTGTACACCATGATTTTCTTGGTGTAAGATAGGACAGCCCTAGACACACCCTCTGCCTTATCTTAGCTTAGCTAAGGGCAAACACGAGCCACAGTGTTCCAATTAGCTTACAGTATGCCTGACACACCCCCTTCTGATGGCAGCTATGTCTATGGCTTACACTCATGGTTTTCCTATTCCTACACTCTTGGGTGCAGGCTTGCACTGACAGGGAATATGGGATTCTCTATCCTTCCCCTTATTTGCATAGGATTGCCTGCTAATGCTTAGTTACATGCCCCACATTGAGCCTCCCCCCTTAGCAACCATTACTCACTGGCCAGGTTGTCTTCTGCCTGCCTTTGACTTGCATGGCAGAATACTGCTTTTAGTTAGAATGCTTATTTTAGGTTTATTTTATTATGTTTCCACTGATCCCATTTGAGCGCTGCTGCCCTATGCTTAAACAGGTGAGATCAGCGAAAAAAATAAAAGTTTTTTTTTTTTTTTTTTTTTTTTTTTTTTTAAACATTTTGCAATGCCAATGGCCTTCTACTTGGCCATTGGCATGCTTCCTCAATAATATGCAGCCTTTATTTGTTGCTGTCATAGCTCCGTTTTGTAGTTTGCAGAAATGTACTTGGTTACTAACCGAGTACATATCTGCAGACTGCACACATCCTGCACTGACAGCTGCCGGCTTCCTGGATCATAAATTACCCTCATTTGCATGGTTTTCACCAGCAAATGAGGGTAATTTGCATACAGGAGCTCGGTCCATTCAGGATTAGTCTAAGAGCTCACGTGCACGTCCCGGGAGCTCATTCCTGGATTGCACGTCGGCAATATTGCCGAAAATAACTCAGACTTATCCAGCATACTCTACAGGGCTTCGTAAATCCGGGAGAATGTGTACTCAATAACAGCATGGTTGGCAATAGTAGAATGCAAATGAAACTTTTACAATCTTCAAAACAATTCATAGAGCTGGTACCATGTTTCAAAAAGAAATAACTACATCAGAATAAGAAATAATTTATGCATAGGAGAACAGCTTACAAGAAAGGGAAGAACAGCAAAATAATGCAACCAATTTTTACAATTGATATGATGGAAATAACTAGGTTTTATAAAAGGAGGGAAAATAATCTGTTTGACTGGGGGATATTTGCTTGTAGGAAAACTGAAAAGCTAGATCATTTAATCATTTCCTTAACTTGTTTTCTTCCACCATGTGGATATTGGCTCCAGAACTTATCAGGGTGCGCGCACACACACACACACACACACACACACACACACACACACACACACACACACACACACACACACACACATATTCAGGCACCTATACATAACCATGTATAGGAATGAAGGAAAGCATGTATTCTCCATTCTAGTAAGTCAGTTGCTTTCTTTAGCTACAAATCATGCTGCATTGTTAATAAGAAAATGACAGCAGTCAGCCATATAGCATGACTGCATAAGCAGAAGCAAACCATAGTTTTATGGCCTGATTTTTTTCTTCTTGTTTTGTACACCAGAAAATGTCAGGAGGGCAGTGCATTTAAATTCATGAAGTATGCACTCGATGAATAAGTAATTCAGTCAGGAAAGGGCACCTTTTGATGAGCAGCAGTGGTGAGATAAAAATACATTAAGAAAATAAGACACATTCATGAATGAGTTATACAACTAAGAAAAAATGGAACATTACATTGAATAAGGAAATGCAAGGTCTGAAAATGATAAATAAGCTGCAGAAGTACAGTGATCAGATATGATCAAAAACCCATTTTAAAAGCCATTATGTTCCAGACAGAGCTAATGCAATCAGGAATACCACTGCAAATTTTAAACTTTCTGAACTTAAAGACCTGCCACTCTGATTTCAAAGTACTGGTTTGCATATCTGTTAGCTGTAATTCAGGAACAAATGATATACTGATATATATTAGCATAAATATAATAAAAATATTGAAACTCTAAGACAAGTTGCTATGGTTTCCCCATTTGATGACAATAGCAGTTTTCTTGACAGCTGAATAATCAATAGTTTAAGTACAGCAGAAAATTTTGTTATGGTGATTCAGTGGAAAAAAAAACATTTACACTCTCTATCTATATATATATATATATATATATTTTCTTTTTTAATATATATATATATATATATATATATATATATATATATATATATATATATATATATATGTGTGTGTATAGAGAGAGAGAGAGGGAGAGAGATGGTTTCAATTTGTCTCACCATATATCTGTTATGTCAAACATTTCATTAGGAAGATTGTTTTGTTGAACTGACAGTTCACCATAAGATGCTGGCATTTGTTTTATCAAGTTCTACACACAGTGAAGTGGGATTTTGTCCTTTCCTCACTGCCATGCAATCTCAGATTTGGTATATATAATTAACAGGGGATTTGGCAGGATACAGCCCGCCATGTTGGGGGTACATGGAGGTTTGCTCTTTATATAAAATGTTTCTTTTTTAAGTGAATGAGTTTTAACCAGACAGCCTGCATTCTGATTTAATGAGTTGGCAATGTGAAATATAATTATAAATTATAGTTATAACTACAGTACTTACGTACTATCACAACCACCTTATTGCTGTTTCAGACCTTTCATCATTATTTATGTTATTGAGAAAGGAGTCATTGCGATAATACGTAGGTAGAGGAAAAAGTTGTCTCCGCTGATGATTTTGAGAAATTTTGGCAAAGTAGTCTCTCTCTTTCTATTGTCAGTTGTAACTATTGCGTGCAAATCCTTCCATGCTATAATCTGAAAAAATGAACTACATATTTTATAGTGTTTGGAATGAAAATCTACAGTAGTTCTCTTGTTCATTACAGTACCAGGGAGACTTAAAAATGTTCATAGTTACATGTAGTGGTTGGGAGCCCTATGTCTGGCTTAACACCCTTGACTTTGACTGGTAAAATAGTTCAAAACAGAGAGTTTAAGAAGTCAAACTATAATGGAAGAGCTGAAAAAACAAAACACACATTAAACATTGGTTTAAATAGTCTGCATTGTCTGTGTTAGGTCCCTGAATAATTAATTGCTGTCATGTTAAAGTTGTAAGTTAATAGGGCTACTCCTCTTATTGGGTTCCTGTTTAAGTTCAGTTACTACTAAATGGAGGAAATTTAACCATGATTATGGAGAAATACATACATTTGAAATTGCAGGATCTTGGACAATTCCCTGAGTTACAGCGATTATGAAATAATGGAAAAGGTTTTGTAGTTAAAACACTCATTTTGGTGTTAAGGTGAAAGTATTCGGTCCTGCTTGCTTTAATATCATTTTCTAAATGACAGAGAAGGCAGTTCTTTACCATTAAAATGACAGCTACAGTAGTAACTGCTTGGATCTTGTTTGCAATAATACCCAAGTACCTATCTATCTATATAGTTCATAATTAGTACTAGGCTAACTGTCGTTGTGAGCTATTTTAAGTCTAGCCAATTACCCTATGTGAGTATGAAACCCCCATACCTTGTGTCTGTATGGTAAACACATTAATTATTATGCCAACCTCCCACTCTCTGTATGTGTGTCTATATGTATCTATATCTATATCTAAAAGGTAACTCAGATGAGGCCAGTTTGGCAAAAGGGTGAAATAATTCTGTTTGTGAACTACATGCACTGGAATTTAACTCATGGAACATATTTCTAAGTGTCACAAAGTATTCACCGATATACTGGGTTTCTATGTCTTCCTGTAAAAGTTTGTCTCAATGTTTGGCTGTTTCTTTGTGAAACTTCTCAGATATCAAGAGAGCCTCATAGCATAAAGCAGACTATAAACCTTCTAGCATCAGATCTTTGTAGCCATTCCTTGGGAACACTTGGGGGTTTTACTCTTGTCTAATATTCATATTAGGAATTTAGTGACAGCAATTTGCACATCTTCAGCATGTCACCATCTAGATTTCAGAGCCTGCATCTTCATCATTGTTATTAATTCTGTCAGTATACCTCCTCAAGAATGTATTTAGCAAAGAGATATGTCTTGAACATTTCTCTATTTAATTTTATATTGATGTTACTAATTATAAGTTGTAGTTGCTTAAATTCCATTTCATGTTGGATTTCCCTGTGAATTTTGCTGCAGCTACTTCCGATTTCTCATTGTCAAAGAGGGAAAATGCCTTAATACTAAACTAAAATATCTTGGTGACAACATTTAATAGTGGGTTCAATGCTTGCAATGAATATCAAGGAAACTATGTAAACAACTACTTTAGGTAACTTTGCAAGATAACTTACATGACAGTGCAGTTCAACAACAGGGAGCTTTAGGCATCACTTTGCTTTAGGACTTGATAGACCACTTTAGTTGTACTTATTCCATACCGTCAATTAAAAAGTATGATCAGTTTGATAACCTGCCTATATATTGCATTAGGAGTTTAGATTAGAATGTTATTGATCAGGAAATTTAATATCAGGAAGTTATTCATTTTAAAGGTATAAATGTGTAGTCAAGTGTTGAAATGCAGCTTTGACTACCTATTTATGTTTTTTTTCAACATATATTGCTTAAAGGATTACTGCACATGATATGGACCACACATGATAGACTGCATTGTGTTTAGTTTGCAGGTAAAGCCTGTAATGTAATCCTGTCCTTTATTACAAATACTGTCATATGCATTTCAATACCCAAGGCTTATATGTTATCTAGTTATGTAAGTATTATCTGCATGGCAACAACAGAAAGGCTTTCAATGTTGGCAATACTGCTTAATAAAACTTACTTGCATCTTATAATATCAGACAAGCTTATCTGATGGTCATTAAAGCACTGCTACTTAAACATGGAGCAAAATGTACTTTCTGAATAATAATAAGCATAAATCAACAGTATAAAAAATATGACAGAAACCAGAACATTCTGCAAAATGAATGACAGATGAAAAGCCACTGTAGTACTTGTGTTTACCTTGGATGGGTGGGGGGAATAGTCTGCACATTTACACTGCATAACTGTTCCTTGCCTTGCTTGGACACATCCAGAGTCACTACATGGGGGAGTGGGGTGCAACAAGTTTGTCACAATTTGAAATGTCTCTGGCTGACTGTGATGGCCCTGACACATTTGTCATACCTATCAACCTCAGAGCAAGAAATCTGGACAAAGCCATACATAGAAGTGGGACAAAGGCCCAAAAATAAGGACAATTTTTAAATATTGCTCTTATAAACTTAAAAAGATAATTGAATAGTAGGTCTTGAATTAGTATGAATTTTCTGAAGGGTATGAAATCTGAAACTAAAATGTCTGTCATTATTTTCTAATGTCAGTCTTTAATGATTTGCCACTAATTTGCCAAAAAAACACAATTTTATGAAAAATGGACCAAAAATGTGATGCAAAAATATAAAATAGCCACACAATACAGCTGGGAACCTGTCAAAGAAGGGACACGTTTTAATATTAGTACTGCTAACTCGAGCAGCTGACAAAGTAAAATAATCTACATGCATTTCTGAAATAAAAGTAATCTATAACTGATTATTACAGTTATTTATGAATTGTAAACCCTCCATGTTTTCTTCCAAAATTGCCATTTTGCAGAGGGATTATTAGGGGAAGAGCAACATTTTGGGCCAAAATTGGGGACAGTTAAGATGTTTGGATATGCCTAATTCTATAAAACAGTTTATTTGCACATACCTCTCAACCTGTTAATGCAGGAAATCTGAACAAGGCCAAATATATTTGGGGGACATACAAACACTACTAAAAATTGCTCTTGTATAAACTTAAAACAGTTGATAGAATAACAGGTCTTGCTTTAGCATGCATTTTTCTGAAGGTTATGATGTCTGAAACTCAATGTCTGTCATTTAGTGACTTCATTCCTAAATGATTTGCCAGAAAACCACACATTTTATGAGGAACAAACCAAAAATAAGAAGCAAATATCTATTCATTCTGCAAAAATATGGACAGCTGTGAGGTATAGTTCAACCGGGGCTGTGTGAATTTGCTGCCCTTCCCCTCTCAAAATCATGGTCGAATGGAGCCTCCCCCTGCAGCCATTCCAATGTCCCATTCCTTGGTTATTTTGCCCCATTTACTAAAAACACTGTAATGTTCATACTGCTTTACTTCTGCGATGATTTAGATTTCATTTGAAAGTTTTATTTTGCATTTTTACAGCACAAACCCCAATAGATATCTGCTAAACAAAGCAATGCAGTCTTACAATGAAAACAGACTTAGCATTAAAACTTCTCGCCCTTGAAACTCACATGCATTGAAACCCACATTCAAAGAAAATACATTTTACCAGTGGCAGATAAAGAATAATTTTGGGCTGTTTTCAAATCATAGGCCCTTTTTGGGCTGTTTTCAAATCATAGGACCCTGAACATGAAACATACACATGCTCTTTGATACACCTTCCCGATTGTATTAAATTGTATTCCTTGTACAATACAGTACAGTTGTTAGAGGGCATTTTACATTTATTGTTTTGAACATTTTTCCAGTAAACAATGAAATAAAATGCATTCACTAATGACAAAACTGCCCAATTCAGAACATTTCCATCATAAAAATCTACTCAATCTTGTACAGTCCACCAGTATCAGTAAATATGCACAATCTCTGAAGTAGTAAAAGTCATCTAAATAATTCCACATTAAAGAAATATGTAACAATAAAGAGGTTGCTGCTAGCAAACAACTTTATATGTCATT
The DNA here is from genome assembly GCF_019279795.1 of Protopterus annectens. Taxonomy (NCBI): domain Eukaryota; kingdom Metazoa; phylum Chordata; order Ceratodontiformes; family Protopteridae; genus Protopterus; species Protopterus annectens. Next base: position 1,518,423,397 of record NC_056728.1, read on the forward strand.
GTTTATTCATCTACAAATAAAGTGCCTGTTGCCCTTGAGGAATAAATTGCCTATGTTGCATGCATTTAAAAAAATGATAAGCTAGTAATATCGCAGTAGGGAATGTATGGCAAACTGATAACAGGTTCATAGTTACTACTCTTGGTATCTTCGCCAAAAAGGACTACAGCATCCACCCCCTTTACAACACAGAACAGTATCAGCAATGCATCTATCTACTGTGGGAGTAGAACCCACAGCCTTCTGCATCAAAAGCAAGTACACTATCTGTTGTGCTATTCACAATGCATGCAAGCTCAGAATAAGCAGCACTAAAGTTTTGTTCCCCTGCAGCTCTTGGCTCCTTGTAAAATCTACTCAACACGCAGTTGTATCTCTGAATTTTGCAGCACAAGAAATCTGGAAAAAGCCGAAATTTATTGGGGGGGGGCAAAAGCCCAAAAACCAGGGACACCTTTTAAACATTGCTTGTATAATGTTGGAAAGTTGCTAGAATAAAATGCTGTGTTACCACCATACATTTCACTGTCACGTCTGTAACCCAGGGGACCCTGTGCAAAACAGTCAGAGAAACATACCACTATGCCAAATCAGCTGTTTTGTGAAAGAGAAGAAGACAAACTTAAATGGCTACCATTTAGTAAATTCAGTTCTCACCATAGCTGTCAACCTCTTAGCACAAAACACCTAAACAAAGCCAATAATAGGGGAATACAGCTCCCAAACATATTCAGTGAATTCAGTTCTCACCATAGCTCTCAACCTCTTAGCAAAAAACATGTGGAGAAAGCCAGTAATGGGGGAAATACAGCCCCCAAACATTCAGTTCTCACCATAGATAGCTCTCAACCTTAGCACAAAATACCTGGACGAAGCCAATAATGGGGGAATACAGTCCCAAAAATAGGGACACATTTCAAATATCCATGTTATAATCTTAGACAACTACTAGAATAAAAGGTTTTGTGTTACCATGTACTTTGTGAAGAATATGAAGTCTGAAATTCAAATGCCTGTTATTTTTAAACATTTAACCAGGAAACTAGTCTGACTTGGAAGTAAAGACAATTTTCAGCAGAGCAGGTAGAAACTCCAGACACATCTTTGCAAGATGGAAGGATATGCAGACCCCACACAGAAGGCACCCCAGCCAGGAATCAAACCAGAGAACCTGTAACTGTCAGGTAGCAATGCTACCAGTGCACCACTGCACTACAGACTTTGCAAGGAAAAATGACGATACAGAAACCACTGATTTTACGAGGAACAGAAAAAATATGAGGCAAAAATCTGCAAATTTTTTACAAATGATGGTGGGTAGGGAATTCAGGTCCTTGCTACCTGGATCCAAAGTACAGCGTTCAAGCCTGAGTATGTCTACCCACCACCAAGTGTCCTCTCTAGCCACCAGTATATAGCAACTGGGGAATTACACACACACACACACACACACACCAGTAATGTATCCAGCGAGCCATTTCACGAAGCATATCCAGTGACTGTTTTACGAAGCAGCAGTACAATCCAAGTCACGAACATAGCCTCCAGTCCAGCAGCACAATCCAAGTCACCAACGAAGCCTGCACAGCAGTGAAATCCCCGCGAGAGCTCACCTCTCAGTCCTCATTGGTTCTGCCTGCAGCTGAAGCAGTCTGGAGCTCCTCTGTTCTGTGTGGTCATCACCACACAGATTCCTGGGTATCTCTTCTTCTGTATCTGGAGTGCTGACAAAGGCAGTCTGAGTTCCCAATGTGTCCACACATGCGCGGAGGAGTCGGGACAAGTGATTTCTTTTGTTTGTTTGTTTTCTTGTTTCACATTTTTTTCTTTTGCTTTTTTTCTAGGTGGGGGGGCTGCATTCCTGCAGTCCTATAGCATGAGCCGCCCCTGTATAATCCCAGGAAAGAACAGACAAAACAATGCAAAAGATACTCATCTGCTCAAATCTGCCAAAGCAAACTATGAGGCAAGTACAGACTCCCAGGTTACAGATAACAATAAGGCTTTTTTTTTTAATTATGTTCGTAACCTCAGGGGAAACACTCAGCTATGTGCTGGGTTAATCGTGAATGGCAACAATTACACCCAGCCTGAAACTATAGCAAACCTTCTAGCCGACAAGTTCAGTTCAAGCCCCATCACCTCCTACCACTCCCAAAGAAATACCATCAACCATCCCACTACCGCTCTTTATGAGGTAACAGGTTCTTAATGCACTTGATAAAGCCAGAAACACAGTCTCCATGGATCCAAACAACATTCCAGGATGATTCTTAAATAGTTTAAAACAGACTCTATCATAGTCACTAGAAACCCTCTTTAATCACAGCCTCCAGACAATCTTTGCCCCAGAGGGAAGGAAGACTGCAACAGTCATCCCTCTGCACAAGGTGGGGCCCATCAACAGTGCTGGGGAACTGCAGACCATAAGCTTGACCAGTCTTATCTGCAAGGCCATGGAGAGAATTGTCATGGACCTGATCAATAATGATATAGGAACTCTACAGACATTAAACCAGACCCAGTGTGTTAGCTTTGTCAAAGGGAGGTCTTGTGAGGGTAAAAAGGTACATATCACTTATCTAGACATGGCCAAAGCTTTTGACACAGTCTGCCTCTAGGGGATCATAGTTAAACTTACTGAGTTAGGCATGCACCCCTACATTGTCAGATGGATAGCCAACTGGCTCACTGGCAAGACATATGCTGCCCAGATAGGTGAATCCATTTCAGATAAGAAACTTGTTGCTATCGGTGCCCACAGAGCTCAGTGTTGGGACCCTCCTATTTGATATATACTTCTCTGAAGTGAAGGCCATTTTTGGGGTCTCTAGCTCACTAAGTTTGCTGATGACTCTAAGATGGGAGCAATCATTGAATCCCCAAATGATGATGACATCCTACACACAGGACTAAAAATAACAAACGACTGGTACCAGAAACCATGGTCTGAGTCTAAATGTTAAAAATTGCGTAATCATTCCCGTTTGTAAATAAGATATCCCTGAAAATTATAATATTGATAACACCCCCCCCCCCCTAAAATTAGACCCAGTGGTAAGGGTCTTAGGAACACAGATAGATAGTAACCTAATCTTTGACTAGCAGGTATCTAAGTTAGTAAGGAAATCTTTCTGTGTGGCTCAACTTATAAGTAAAGGCATGGCATCAAGATAAAATGAAGTCATAGTGCCATTATATTCAGCCATTATCAGGTGCATAATCAAGTATAATGCTGCCTTCTGCATGTACCTAACCAGGCAGTTACAAAAATTGGAGTGGCCCCAGAGGTTTCATACTAAAAAGTACACAGCATGACACACATGTCTTATGCAAACCAACTAAAGGTCCTGTCCCTTTACTCCATCTCATATGGATTTTGAGAGGTGACTTGCCAGACCTACAGGGCATTCTCTGAACCAGCTCTAATGAAAATGTTACATATTCACAAGAAAAATTATGTGAGGATTATGCATTCCATGGACTTGAACCTTATTTCTGATTCTAACAGAACTTGCTGGAGAGACAGATTTGTAACCCAAACGCTACCCCGTCTATGGAATAAACTTCTCATCGTCAGAAAACAAAACTTGTCCCTCACCCTCTTCACAAAGCATTTGGATAAATGGATGGGGAACTGTAAATTCACTTACAGGGTACTGCCTTTATGAACAGAGGCAGTCTGTAAAATCACTTAGGGCTCCAAAATCCAAAGACCCATTACCCTGATGATACCCTATCCCATATCTGGAGAATTAAGATATAATATTGTCATATCTGGGGTATTAATGTATAGGCTTGTAAAGGTTCTTGTGACATTAGCCTAGTAATCACCTATGAACCTATGAATCTAGAAAATTTCAACAGTTTCTCATTGCATGACTCTCTCTCCACGTTAATTTCATTATGTTTGATCACATTCATTAATTAAATGCACATCACCCCCACAGGAAAAAAATGGTTAACCTGGATATTTTAAAGTAATTTTTTTCCCTTTTATAATAAAATAACATAAGGCAATCATTTTAATTTAGTGTAATTTGCGTTCATAAAATCCCTTTTCTTCTTGTCTGACACCAACAATTTCATCTATTTTTTACAGCATGCACTGAATTATGCATCTCTCAGAAAGATCCTGACCCCTTGCTCTGAGTTGTCATCAGTGCTAAACTGCAAATTCACTATTTTTATCATAATGTTAATGCTTGTAAAGATATATTAAATTCATGGAAATATGTTTTGTTTTATTAAGGTTAACAGCAAAATTGTCCAACAACTGAAATGTGTTAGATTAGTCATAAAACTGTTCATTTCTCAAATATGTCACTGAACAAATATCTGTTGTTCTGAAGCCAAACAGCTAAACAAAATTACTCTGACATCACATACATCCTTATTGGATTAGCTGCCTTTGTTTCTAGTCTCATAACTGGTATTCTCTTATTTGGAAATGCTGCTATAGTCTCATCTTCTTTTCTGCACCCAGCATAGTATATGTTTGTTTTTTTTTTTTTGTAAATCTGATCCATTCTTTGTTGTTCTCACCTCTATTTCCCATGCAAAATAGGAAATATATCACAAGTACTGCTTGACTGTAAATTAAGACCCTGCTAGAACTCCTTCTGTTGTGTACTGAGATCCTTCAATAAGGATTTTGTTCTTATTGCTGCCCCAATGGCAAAACTTCACCCACTCCCCATCCTTCATACATTAAGCCCTACAGTTCCCCTCCCTAAAAAGAGTAGGGCAATTTACCAGGTGTCATAATAAAATTCTCCTTTGTCTGCATGAATATCATCTTGGGTATCCCTGAATAAAGGCTATAAGTCTAGTGCATTGGCATTGTGATGCCCACCACATTAGGCCAGTAATCAAGGAACCTGAATCCTCAACACTGACACTGGAGAGGGATGTGCACTTGGAATGCAAATGGATACACTCAGTATTTCCAGATGCAGACCTCTCTGCATCAAGTGCAGTTTCCCATAAGGGCACATAGGGAACACAATCAGCCAGGGGTCTAGATGTCTTGATATCTGTCTCCCTCCAGGTCCCCAGTAAGACTCCCCACTGGCACAGATATACTGTTAGGTCCTCAGCTGAGTGTCCATGCTAATTGCTCCAGTACACTCTCTGTGAACCCAGTCCTTCGTGTTCCTGCCCCAAGTAGCTGACACACACACTCTTTAGGATTTAATTTTACACACACACACACACACACACACACACACACACACACACACACACACACACACACACACACACACACACACACACACACACACACACACACACACACACACACACACACACACACACACACACACACACACACACACACACACACACACACACACACACACACACACACACACACACACACACACACACACACACACACACACACCTGGAAAGGCTGGCTCAGATTACCCATTCTACCAGCTTTGCCCAGATTACAAGGTAGAGTTAATGCCATCAGTCAGTTACTATAAGGCTCTTACAAAGGGTATAGTATTTGACCAAGATGGCTAGACCTTCTGGAGTGGCCCACACAGTGTCACCAAATAAATATAGGCACTCTCAAAGGCTAAGTACTTTCTACAAGGACCAGCCACAATAAAAGTTTTAAATATATTTAATAATAAATAATAAAAGAGCTTGAAAATACTGAATATATCTTCACAGTAAACCACAGAGTTCAGATCACAGGAAATATTGAAAAGAACATTGACGGACAGATTCATACAAATAAAGAAAAATAATATCTAAACTAAGCTTCACTATATTCCTGACTAATCTGAAAGAATTACTGCTCCCTAGTTAAGTTACATACTATCATAAGGCAAGATGATGTGGGTGAGGGTCTTTCTAGTCAGGTTTCCCAAAACAGAATACTCAATATTCTGAGATTTCTATTTGTAATATCTAAAATATAATTTCCAAGAAGGCTGGCAGAATGACCTCATCTGGTCACCTGACTCTAGGTTCTCACAGTATTTCCATTTGAAGCTGAGAAAGGAATTTAGTATAGATGGCTGTGATGCACATCTAAATGTTTTTGTCAGTGCCTGGGGCTTTCCCTCTTTTTACTGAGCTAATGAACAAAGACTTTTTCAAAGACCTAGCATCTCTGGTCCTATTCAGTACTGTGGGGTACCATTTTAATGGTTTAACAGTTCATTTACATTCCCTTATTTTTCTTAAACTAAGCTAGATGGTACATTTAATTTAGTTGCAATAATATATGTGCATTTCTTTTCATTCCAGCATGGTGCACTGTTGATACATTTTAACAAAAGCAAACCTCACAAATACATTTTCAGCACAAGCATCGGTACAAATCAGCTTGATATACAAATGATATACAGTTTCAATACATTTGTAACACAAGCATCTTGTATAAATCAGTTGGAAGTTCAAACGACATATCATTCTTTACAAAACTCCTGCTGTCTATGCTGGCACTTGCCCATATCATCACAGACCTGCTAAACAAAGTATAAATAAATAACATTTTTCATTAGCACCAGAATCAATTACCTTCTAAAAGACAGGAGTAAATGGATCATTAGTTTTTGATTAAATGACCATTTCACTTAGTGATAAATCACTAAATTTAAATGATTGAAAGCCCATTTCACTGAATGATGGAAGGGCTGTTTTATAGATTTGTTATAGCAATACATTGTTCTGCAATTCACAATCCAAAATATAGAAAAGTCTATGATGTATGTTTAGCTGGTGCATATGGTGATCTGTGCATAACCATTGCTAATGTGATTTCTATATGTGCTGTGGCAGTGGTGTCATGTGCATTGTATTTTATTTATTTTAATTATTTATTTTATATTTGATAATCAGTTAAGTGGACTAGTCTGAATCTTCTTTCTAGCCATGACCTTGGCACAGAAATGCCACAAAGTAGGAAGACAAAATATTTACAAAGATATATATCAAGATAAAAATCCATATAAGTGATTGTAAATTAACAAAGATATCAACAAACGACAGAGAAACATCCACATATGAAAAATATGTGGCAGCGATTGTCACATGACAACAGTGGAAGTGAATATGTGCAATTAGCTAAGAGTAGTAAGACTTGTTGGATCTAACCATTGTCTCTAAAAAATACTCACATTGAGTAGGTGTTCAGACAAATCTTCCTAGAAAGTTGCAGGAGATTCTTTACCCTTTATTTCTGAGTGTGTCATTTCATAATACAGGGCCTAGTCTGGATAAAGCTCATTCACTCAGTGCTGTTTTAAAATGTGACTTACTAAGAAAGATGCTGTTATTCTGGGAGCTCTCTGAGAGTATACCAGTTCTCTCATGTCAAGTAAAGTTTTTAAAGGGGAACAGTAACCTGCTTTTAGAACTAAACTTCCAAGTAAGTCAGTTGCACAATAAATAATAGAAAGCCAATTCAGCCTTTGCAAAAGAAAGCAGTGATGGTTGTGGGAGTCAGCAAGTAGGGCAAATCTGCAAACCTTATTTACTGTAGTCTGTAGACATTGTGTATTATATGCTGAGTGAAAAGTAAAAGGGGACGGCTGTGTCCCAGTTTAGGTAGTAGCACATTTTTTGACTCTGTGTATTCTAGTTATTGTCAAAAGAAGGTGGGAAACTCACTATCGGAGTTTCAGCTGAGCAACAACTTTTTTAGTGATTTAGTCAGGAAGCTTAGAGAAGGTGAGACTGTGATCAAGGATAAGGCCCAAGTATTTATATTTTGAAACCAAGGGGATAGGTTGTATTGTTCATTTTTCTACACAGTTGTGTGACTGTGATGTTACTATATTTAACTAAGAGTCATGTGAGGGGCAAAGTCCTCTGCAAAATGAAAAGTTTTGAAAACATATTCCTTGTTCTTTCAGTGAAACTGGCTTTCAACCATTTTGAATCAGATAGTTCTTTTTCAGTGAAGTACTCATTCAGAAAACTGTCATGAACTCAAGTAAACCAAACATCATTTATTTAAAAATAATTAAAACTTTCTAGTTTAGTATCAACTTCTCACTGCAAGCATAAACAAAAATCTAAGATCTGCATATACAGATGTTGTACTTAATACACAAAACCAAAACTTCAGCTTTATGTTAAGAACCCCATGAGCTCAGCAAATCCTGAACCTCATTCATATAACATAATACATAATCCTGCTGCTGACCACAGTAAATACAAAATACAAAAGTCACCATATCATGGCAGTGGATAGAAAAAATATGTGAGGTTATCAGTGAGGAAACCAGATTCAAAAGACCATAATGCAGACATTGCAAACTGTCAAGCCACAACTCATTAAGGAAGTGGTGACTTGGCTATATGTAGAGTGGACACATAAATCAATAGACTTTGTAAGAAGGTTATGACAATGTCCTGCCTTGATATAATCAGCATTTGGAATATTGTGTTTGTGCTAGACTGAACAATATAGGAAAGTCCTCCCTCTCGGTTATTCAGCAAGATATATATGATTATCAAAACTGTTACGAAACATAGGAAAAATACATCTTCTTATTGAAATCCTTCCATCAAGTCACATCACACCTAAGTATGTAAACAAATTGTTGTCATTTAATCAGTGATGAATGATATAGCATCACAGACAGGAGATTCAGTGCCTGTCAGTCTGGAATGTGCTGCAAAAGAGTTTGTATGCTTTGTACCTGACTGCTTTCACCTCTCTCCATGGGAAGTGAACATACTGAAAAGATATGTTCACTTTTTTCAGACTTCCAAAAATTACAAGAAAAAATAAAATGGAAGAGACTTAAGAGTAAAGCAAAACAAAACAAAAATATCTGCAGGGACAGTTACTGCTAAATGCCAGATGTTTCAACAATAAAATGGGTGACTTAGTGACTTAAAAGCTTTTAGTTGTGTTGAGCATGTTAATATCTGTAAAGTACTGAAACATAGTTTAATGATCCAAAATGCATAGCACAGATTCCACATTATACCTGTTTTCATTATTGCCGAGTTAACAGGATAGGTGCTGGTGTTCCACACTTTGTAAAAGGCCACCTAAAAAGAAAACATCACAGAACTGAAAACTGTTCAAAACAATTATTATCTGTGTTAACAGACAGAATATGATATCAGTCTACTGTTAAGCATCTATGCATCCTCCAAAACATCAGCATTTTCTTGGGTGTGCTTTAATTTGTAAATATCAATAAAAACACAAAATTTTTAAGGGAGTTTAACTAGCAGACATAGATTGGATGTACAATTCAATGTCAAATAAATATGAACAAAGTTTAAGTGTGTGAATTAATACAGCTTGGAATACATTTAATTATTAATTTATCTTTTGTTCACCGAGATATTCCCACCAGGCCAATGGCCTCTTTTCAGGAGAGACCTAAGGTTGTATTCAAACAGACTAGGGGAAATTTGCCCAAGACACCGTGGAATTTGTTTCACTCCTTTTTCTGAATAAGTTCTGAGAGGTCTTCTGCATTGATATGAGCTACCCCAACACAGGCAGATGGGAACTTAGTTAAATGTCTTATACAAAAGTCAGCATGTTCAGAAGTGCTACTGCCACTAATGCTGTACACATTGTCAATAATGGAAAAAAATAATCCAGTTACCTAGGGTAGGAATAAAATCTACAGACTTCTGATCTTTCTACATCAAAGATTACTATGCTACTTGTTGAAAAATTGTGTCTCACCCAACTAGCACTGGCAATATCTTAGATAACATCATGACATACCAAGGATCTTTTTACTTCCCATTTGAGGTTATATTCTCTGTAATTAACTAGAACTGCAATGTCATTATCTTTAATCTAACAATAAAATCAAACTAGTTATAAATAGTGTATACTTCCTAGACTTTACCAATGGAAAGTAAAATGCCATTTCTGTTTAAAAACCCATATTTCAGTGGTTTTTGCAAGTCTATTACCTCAGCAAGATCCTGTCTGGGTGTCTTGTAGAGTTATACAGCAGCAGAGAGAGAAAAGGGAGACTTTGAGTGGATTAAATACCTCTGTTTTGCTTTTTGTTGCTTATTTTCACTAGCCTCACTATTCCAAGCATTTCGTATTAACTTTGCAACTTATTTGAAATGATTTTTTAATTCTGATACTGTCTGCACTTTAACTGATCATTTTTAAGTGTTTTTCAACTGTTGAACTGTTGAGGGATATACATTCAAGTGCAATAGCCGTTTGACTGCTTTAAAATGTTTGTTTTATCTGTTTTAATTAAAAAAAAATCATATCTCTCTACTTGTTTCCCACCTTTCTATAACCAGTAGAGTCTAGTTTTCAGATTTTGCTGAATTCTGGGCTGTTTTGTAGTTTCTGTGTTGTCCAGACCTTACTAAGATAGAAGGAAGCTTCTCTGTTCATCAATGAGAGTGGTGAGCTTTGAGCAGCCTGTTACTGGAGGAGTGGTTTCAGCTCAGAATCTGTAGTTTTATTGGCCATTTTGGGATATTTCTATCCCTTTCATCTTTCTGTTTAAAAACCCATGTTTGCACAGTTTTTGCACTTGTATTACCTCAGCAAGATCCTGCCTGGGTGTCCTGCAGAGTTCTACAGCAGCAGAGAGGGAAAAGGGAAATTTGAGTGGATTAAGTTCCTCTCTTTTGCTTTTTATTGCTTATTTTTGCTAGCCATACTATTCCATGCAGTTTTTTATTACCTTTGTAAGTTATTTCAACTGTTTTTTGAAGTTTTATACTGTTTGCACTTTAACTGATCATTTTTATGTGTTTTTGAACTGTTGAGGGCTGCACACATAAGTGTGATAGCCATTTTTCTGCTTTGAAAGTGTTTGTTTTACTGTATCTGTTTTAATTTTTGCAAAAAGAAACATAAAACATCTTATCTGTCTATTCATTTCCCACCTTTCTATAAACAGTAGAGTCTGGTTTTCAGATTTTGCTGAATTCTGGGCTGTTCTGGGCTGTTTTGTAGTTTCTGTGTTGCCCAGACTTTACTAAGATAGAAGGAAGCTTCTCTACTCATCAGTAAGAGTGGTGAGCTTTCAGCAGCCTATGTGTCACTGGAGGAGTGGTTTCAGCTCAGAATCTGTAGTTTTACTGGCCATTTTGGGCTATTTATGTCCCTTTCATATTTTTGTTTAAAACCCCATGTTTGGGCGGTTTTGCGCATCGCACAGCACCATTTAACTAGGGTTAAGCTATTCCTGGTGCCAGAAAGTCTGCTCTTCTAATTTTCCCTTAGAACTAGCCAGTTTTCAAGTTTTAGCACTCAAAACTGTTTCCTTGTGCTCATCACTTGTTCAAAACTCATTGCAAGCACTAAATAATCTACAAATTACTGCAGCGCTCAACTTTCCTCACTTGTTAGAAGGAAAACAGTTTTTAGTACTTAAATTAACAAGTACCTATCCAAGCATGTCTAAGGGTCAGCTCCTGGTATTTTCCCTTATCCACCTGATGAATCTGGGAATCTTGGGACAATGTAGCAACTGCCTGATATACACTGACAACCCTCTCCTCCTATCACCCAACACTGCAACTTGTGAGAGATGCACTTATATAGCCAAACTGGAAGTCAAGCTCTCTCCAGCTAAGTCTGTACTAGACAGTTAAGAGGAGAAGGTAAACACCTGCACCACACCACACTCAACACATAGTCCATAAAAACCTATACCACCTAAACTCACACATAGTAACACAAAACACACACCTACATTCACAGAGGCTCTCAATAAAAATCTGCCTAAACAACAGAGACCTCCAAAGCTGAAACGCAAGCAACCACCACCCCCAACACTACCCAAATGACACATAGCCCACAAAATCAGTGTGCCACTCAAACTCAGCCCATAAGGCAAAACAACATAACCAACACACTAGTCATAGGTGACTCTATAGTCAGGCTCACTGATGTCCCACTCGCCAATCTAAACAAGGAGAAAGTTACTGTCAGCTGCCTGTTGAGTGCCAGGATCTGCCACATAATGCAAGCACTCAGGTCACTCTACAACAAGTACAAATATGACTCTGTCATTGTCCATGTTGGTGTGAATGACCTTAGGTGTACCTCCCTGGACTACATGAAAAGAGACATGGAGGAGCTCCCGGATCATGTAGCCGAGGCAGGTATGACCCTAGCCCTGAGTAGCATCCTGCCATCCAGAATGACACTGCAATACAAGGACAAAATGATTGACTTCAACAATTGGCTAAGCTTCTCGTGTCATTCTAAGGGGATCCAGTGTCTGTCTGCCTGGGACAACATGATCGACAGTCCACTGTGCTTTGCCAGAGGTGGCCTGCACCTGTCGCCCGTGGGATTCCACATAATGGCTAAGGCTCTTGCCACCCCTACTGTGCCTTTTTGTGGGCAAGGTTCAAACGACAAACTCACCACCATGGCAGGTATAAGCAAGCAAAATCTGAGGGTAATGCTACTCAATGCTAGAAGTCTAAACCTCAAAATGCACTTACTCGAGGCACTCCTTAAAATGGAGAACATCAACATCTGTGCAGTGATGGAGACCTGGTTCAAGGCTCCAGAGACCACCCCTGCAGTTACAGGCTATAATTCATACCACACCTTTCGGCCACCTAACCTGGGCCGGAACACTAAAGGAGGAGGTGTGTCCATATTCATTAAGGATATCCACACCTCCAGGCTAGTTGCTCAACATAATGCATCCAAAATTATCCAAGTGCAACTAACACTGGGCAAGACTGCAGCCCAGGTTGTAGCTTGTTACAGATCCCCCACCATTCCCCAGGATGCCCATTCCAAGTTTCTTGATATACTGGGTAATATTAAGGTACAGCCCAATACCCTAATAATGGGCGATTTCAACTACCCCACCATCAACTTGAAAAACTACTCATGTACTAACTCATTTGTTCAATGCTTTCTGGAATTCATAAATTCCAATGCCCTGGATCAGCTTGCCATACCCCCACCAGGGACAGCAATATCCTGAACCTGGTCATTACCAATATGGGCAACCAATGTTCCACGCCAGAGGTCAATTTCTCACTGGTCAGATCCGACCATAAGCTAATCACCCTAGAGATCAATATCCTGCCTCCACTCCCATTAAGGAAACTACCATAAAAAACTTCTTCAAAGCCAACTTTATGCTTCTTAAGACAGAAGTGGCAAGCTTCACGACAGCCATACAGACGGAAAATAGAGGTATGACTGCTGAATCCTATACAAATGCACTGTATAAGCAAATACACGAGTGCATGGATCACGCCATTCCCAACAGAACCAAGGTGCTATCCTTAAAAAAAAAAGGAATTCAACCTGGTGGTCCACTGCCATAAACAAACTATATAACAGAAGGAAGAAGCTATTGCAAAAAAGAGTAAAATAACCTGATTGCAGGAACTCCCTGGTCAGCCTCAGTAAGAAGCTGAGATCCCTCATAAAATACTCCATTGCTAGTTACGCAAATAAAATTGCCACTGATTCTAAAGACAACCCCAAAGCATTCTACAGCTATGTCAAGAATCTCAATGGTGGCACTCAGATCTGTTCTGAGCTACAGCACAAAGACACTAGATATACAGAAGCAACTGATATTGCCAACATCCTGGCAGATAGTTTCAGTGCAAACTTCACCCCCCAGACCCCAAAGCCCCCATCATTATACCAGAAGAATGCAAAGCCCCTGTAATCATGGCTGCACAAGTAAAGTCTGCACTCTCCAAAGCCAAGAACACAGCATCCATGGGACCTGACAACATCCCAGGCTGCGTTCTGCATGAACTACAGTATGAACTGGAACCCCACCTGAGTACAATATTCAGTCATAGCCTCACTTCAGGCTTTGTGCCTACTGAATGGCACACAATGATGGTTATCCCACTCAAAAAAGGGGGCACCACCATGGACACTGAGAACTACCACCCATTAGCCTGATGAGCCTGGTTTGCAAGGCCATGGAATGTATCATCTTGGAGCTTATAAACAAGGACATAGGTAACCTCCAAACTCTGGACCCCACTCAGTTTGGGTTTGTAAAAGGTAAATCATGTCTCCTAAACCTGATTGACTTATTTGAAGCAGTCACCAGAGCCATGGATGAGGGTAAGGTGGTGCACACAGCCTATCTTGACCTTGCCATGGCTTTTGACACCATCCACCACTATGGAATTATAGATAAACTCACTAGACTGGGCATAAATCCCTAAGTCACAAGATGGGTGGCCAACTGACTCACTGACAGAACCCACACAGTAAAAGTCGCTGACTAAAAATCCAACTTCAGACCAGTGAGAAGTGAAGTACATCAGGGCTCAGTCCTGGGTCCCCTCCTGTTTGGCATCTACTTCTCAGAAGTCCAGGCTATTACTGCAGGTCTCTGGCTAATGAAGTTCACAGACGACTGCAAACTAGGTGCCATAATAGAATCAGCTAATGATGTGGACATTCTACAAAGGGGCATCACTGAGACAGATGCTTGGTGTCAAACGCATGGCCTCAAGCTCAATGGCAAGAAGTGTATTGTCATCCCCTTTGGGAAATACACTGTACCCATGAACTACCACATAGGTGGTAGCCTACTAAACACCGAAAGTGTGATAAGAGACCTTGGGACACAGGTGGACAGTAGTCTCTCCTTTGATAATCACATCACCACAATAGTCAGGAAATCCTTCTATCTGGCACACCTCATCACAAAGGGGTTCACCTCCAGAAAAAAAGAGGTCATTGTTCCTCTCTACTCATCCCTCATCAGACCCATTATAGAGTACAATGCCCCATTTGGCATGTATCTCGCAAGACATCTACAGCAACTAGAAGGCCACAGAAATACCTCACTAAGAGGATTACTGACCTCATACAGATGCCATATGCATACCATATCAAAAAACTCCAGCTCTACTCCATCACTTATCACCTACTCAGAGGCGACCTCTGCCTAACATACAAAGCCATGTCAAACCCAGATCTGCTGGACATGCTACACTTAAATCCCTCTGAGTCACATGCTCCAGGGACCTAAACCTTGCCACCACAATAAACAGAACATGCTGGAGGGATAGATTCCTGTCCCAGAGACTTCCCACGTTCTAGAATAGACTATCCATTCATGTCAAGCAAAGCTCCTCATTAACCCTCTTTAAGAAAAATCTTGACAATTGGATGGGAAATAGGAAATTCACTCCAGGGATCACTTATGTAGCTCTACACAAGCAGGAAAATAACTTTCTTGGGTGGCAAAAGCCTGGGAACTTTTTTGGCTAGGCTTATATAGGCCCCAGGGCTGATAGCCTAGTACCTACTTATGAACCTATGAGGATGGCATAATGGTTAAGGTGTTTACCTTACAGACACAAGGTGCAGGGTTTGATTCTCATATGGGGTAACTGGCTAGGCTTGAAATGGCCAACAAGGGTAGTTAGCCTAGTACTAATCTATGAAACCTATACCTTCACCAAATTCAAACAAAAGTTGAAAAAAAAAACATTTATTAGGTCTTTTCAGGCTTGTTGGCTGTTGGTGAAGCACCCTCCAAGAGGAAAAAACGCTGAGAGAAGAAGGGAGCCACTTTTGAGATTTTAAGTATTTTTTCTCTGTTTATTTGCTAAGTTTTTCTGCATAGCTGCCTAGCTTGAGCATTTTCTGGCTTGTTAAACTTGATTTCTGTATTAGTAGCTGTATTTAGAGCACAACCAAAAGCTGTTTGCTGAATTTCCTGTTTGCACTTAATTTTAAATCGTTTTTTCTTAAAACTTGCATATTTTCTGTCCTTGACCTAGCACTCTTGTGTGGGGTCATTTACTGCACTGTTATAACTTGATATTACTTGTGAACCTCTGCTATCTCTGTAAAAAACAAAACAAAAAAAAATCTTGCTTTTTTCCCACTTTTCTGAGTTAAAAACGTTCAGTTACAGGCTTGCTGTTCCTGAACTGTTTGAAAGTTTCTGTGAGGCCATTTTTGCTTGGGCTGAAGGAGGGTCTCTGTGTTCTTCAGTGGCAGTGACTAACATTGAGCAGCTTCCCTGCCCCCCGGAGAGGTGGTTACTGACTTGAAACTGTAGTTTTATTGGCCACTAGGGGTCATTTCCATAACTCCTTCATCTTCCTCTCTTAAAACCTAGTTGCCTCGTGGTTTGAGCGTCTTTTCAGGCTTGTTGGCTGTTGGTGAAGCACCCTCCAAGAGGCTGAGAGAAGAAGGAGCCACTTTTGAGATTTTAAGTATTTTTCTCTGTTTATTTGCTAAGTTTTTCTGCATAGCTGCCTAGCTTGAGCATTTTCTGGCTTGTTAAACTTGATTTCTGTATTAGTAGCTGTATTTAGAGCACAACCAAAAGCTGTTTGCTGAATTTCCTGTTTGCACTTAATTTTAAATCGTTTTTTCTTAAAACTTGCATATTTTCTGTCCTTGACCTAGCACTCTTGTGTGGGGTCATTTACTGCACTGTTATAACTTGATATTACTTGTGAACCTCTGCTATCTCTGTAAAACAAAACAAAAAAAATCTTGATTTTTCCCACTTTTCTGAGTTAAAGTTCAGTTACAGGCTTGCCGTTCCTGAACTGTTTGAAAGTTTCTGTGAGGCCATTTTTGCTTGGGCTGAAGGAGGGTCTCTGTGTTCTTCAGTGGCAGTGACTAACATTGAGCGGAGAGGTGGTTACTGACTTGAAACTGTAGTTTTATTGGCCACTAGGGGTCATTTCCATAACTCCTTCATCTTCCTCTCTTAAAGCCTAGTTGCCTCGTGGTTTGAGCGTCTTTTCAGGCTTGTTGGCTGTTGGTGAAGCACCCTCCAAGAGGAAAACGCTGAGAGAAGAAGGGAGCCACTTTTGAGATTTTAAGTATTTTTTCTCTGTTTATTTGCTAAGTTTTTCTGCATAGCTGCCTAGCTTGAGCATTTTCTGGCTTGTTAAACTTGATTTCTGTATTAGTAGCTGTATTTAGAGCACAACCAAAAGCTGTTTGCTGAATTTCCTGTTTGCACTTAATTTTAAATCGTTTTTTTCTTAAAACTTGCATATTTTCTGTCCTTGACCTAGCACTCTTGTGTGGGGTCATTTACTGCACTGTTATAACTTGATATTACTTGTGAACCTCTGCTATCTCTGTAAAACAAAAACAAAAAAAAATCTTGCTTTTTCCCACTTTTCTGAGAGTTAAAAAGTTCAGTTACAGGCTTGCTGTTCCTGAACTGTTTGAAAGTTTCTGAGGCCATTTTGCTTGGGCTGAAGGAGGGTCTCTGTGTTCGGCGGTGGCAGTGACTAAGGTTGAGCAGCTTCCCGGCCCCCGGAGAGGTGGTTACTGACTTGAAACTGTAGTTTTATTGGCCACTAGGGGTCATTTCCATAACTCCTTCATCTTCCTCTCTTAAAACCTAGTTGCCTCATGGTTTGAGCGTCTTTTCAGGCTTGTTGGCTGTTGGTGAAGCACCTTCCAAGAGGAAAGAGAGAAGAAGGGAGCCACTTTTGAGATTTTAAGTATTTTTCTCTGTTTATTTGCTAAGTTTTTCTGCATAGCTGCCTAGCTTGAGCATTTTCTGGCTTGTTAAACTTGATTTCTGTATTAGTAGCTGTATTTAGAGCACAACCAAAAGCTGTTTGCTGAATTTCCTGTTTGCACTTAATTTTAAATCGTTTTTCTTAAAACTTGCATATTTTCTGTCCTTGACCTAGCACTCTTGTGTGGGGTCATTTACTGCACTGTTATAACTTGATATTACTTGTGAACCTCTGCTATCTCTGTAAAAAACAAAAAAAAAAAAAAATCTTGCTTTTTCCCACTTTTCTGAGTTAAAAAAGTTCAGTTACAGGCTTGCTGTTCCTGAACTGTTTGAAAGTTTCTGTGAGGCCATTTTTGCTTGGGCTGAAGGAGGGTCTCTGTGTTCTTCAGTGGCAGTGACTAACATTGAGCAGCTTCCCTGCCCCCCGGAGAGGTGGTTACTGACTTGAAACTGTAGTTTTATTGGCCACTAGGGGTCATTTCCATAACTCCTTCATCTTCCTCTCTTAAAACCTAGTTGCCTCAGGCTTGTTGGCTGTTGGTGAAGCACCCTCCAAGAGGAAAACGCTGAGAGAAGAAGGGAGCCACTTTTGAGATTTTAAGTATTTTTCTCTGTTTATTTGCTAAGTTTTTCTGCATAGCTGCCTAGCTTGAGCATTTTCTGGCTTGTTAAACTTGATTTCTGTATTAGTAGCTGTATTTAGAGCACAACCAAAAGCTGTTTGCTGAATTTCCTGTTTGCACTTAATTTTAAATCGTTTTTTTCTTAAAACTTGCATATTTTCTGTCCTTGACCTAGCACTCTTGTGTGGGGTCATTTACTGCACTGTTATAACTTGATATTACTTGTGAACCTCTGCTATCTCTGTAAAAACAAAACAAAAAAAAAAATCTTGCTTTTTTCCCACTTTTCTGAGAGTTAAAAGTTCAGTTACAGGCTTGCTGTTCCTGAACTGTTTGAAAGTTTCTGTGAGGCCATTTTTGCTTGGGCTGAAGGAGGGTCTCTGTGTTCTTCAGTGGCAGTGACTAACATTGAGCAGCTTCCTGGGAGAGGTGGTTACTGAGTTGAAACTGTAGTTTTATTGGCCAGTAGCGGTCATTTCCATAACTCCTTCATCTTCCTCTCTTAAAGCCTAGTTGCGGTTTGAGCGTCTTTTCAGGCTTGTTGGCTGTTGGTGAAGCACCCTCCAAGAGGAAAAACGCTGAGAGAAGAAGGAGCCACTTTTGAGATTTTAAGTATTTTTTCTCTGTTTATTTGCTAAGTTTTTCTGCATAGCTGCCTAGCTTGAGCATTTTCTGGCTTGTTAAACTTGATTTCTGTATTAGTAGCTGTATTTAGAGCACAACCAAAAGCTGTTTGCTGAATTTCCTGTTTGCACTTAATTTTAAATCGTTTTTTCTTAAAACTTGCATATTTTCTGTCCTTGACCTAGCACTCTTGTGTGGGGTCATTTACTGCACTGTTATAACTTGATATTACTTGTGAACCTCTGCTATCTCTGTAAAAACAAAACAAAAAAAATCTTGCTTTTTCCCACTTTTCTGAGAGTTAAAAAGTTCAGTTACAGGCTTGCTGTTCCTGAACTGTTTGAAAGTTTCTGTGAGGCCATTTTGCTTGGGCTGAAGGAGGGTCTCTGTGTTCTTCAGTGGCAGTGACTAACATTGAGCAGCTTCGAGAGGTGGTTACTGACTTGAAACTGTAGTTTTATTGGCCACTAGGGTCATTTCCATAACTCCTTCATTTGTCCTCAGAGGAGTGGTTTAAGGCAGTAACTTGTAGTTTATTGGCCATTTTGGGTCATTTCCTGTCTTTTCCTGCCTATAAAGCACGCGGCGCGCCGCAGCCGATTTAGCCCGATTTTGCGAGTGCGAGTTGCTACAGCAGCAGCAGGGCCGGTTTTCCCGATTTAGCTGGAGTTGCTTGCGTTGCACACACTAGGGCAGCAGCGGTTAAGCAGGTTGTCCACTCTTCAAATTTTCCCTTAAAACTACCTTCCTCGAACTATACTACTGATCTAATCAGCTTATCCTATAATTAAAAGATCATCTCTACTTGACTCCAAGTAGACTATTCTCTATCTGTTAAACGTAGCACTTGCTCCTACAGTACTTATTACCTTGATACGGCACTCTTGTCATAGATAGTACCCCAAAAGGCAACCCCCATTGAATCTTTTTAAAGTTTTTTGTCTATTCCTTCTAGCATGTCGAGGGATCAGTTGCTAGTGTCCTCTCCTGCTCAGCTGGTTAACAATATTGAGGCAATGTTACAATTGCCTCATGTACACAACCCTCTCCTCCTCCCACAAAACACAAATACACCAAACTGGAGGCTGAGCTCTCTCAACATAGGACTGGCAAGACCAGTCAGGAGGAGAAGGTTACCACACACACTATAGACCCAGTCTCACATAGTACCATTACAACCTCAAATCATACACATAAACACACAAAGACATACAGGCTCTGATCAAAAATCTACCAAAACAGCAGAGGCCACCAAAGCAGACACCCAAACAACCACCACCTCAGAACACAACACCTGCAACACATAGACCTCACAGTCAGAGTGTCAAACAGTCACAGCCCTTAAGGCCAAACACAATGCCAGACACACTAGTCATTGGTGACGCCACCAGACTGAGTAAGGAGAAGGTCACAGTAAGCTGCCTGTCGGGCGCTAGAATCCGCCACATAACGCAAGCACTCAGGTCTCTCAACAGCAGGTACAAATATGACTCAGTCATTGTCCACGCTGGTGTTCCTTGGACTACATGAAAAGAGACATTGAGGAGCTCTCTGATTATGTAGCCCAGGCAGGTATGACCCTGACCTTGAGCAGTATCCTACCTTCACCAAGAATGATGCCACAATACAGAGATAAGATGATCAGCTTTAACAATTGGCTTAAACACTGGTGTCATTCAACGGGATCCAGTGTCTGTCTGCCTGGGATGACATGCTGGACAAGCCACGCTCATAAGGGACGGCTTGCACCTGTCACCCTGGGATTCCGGATATTGGCAAAGGCTCTTGCCACCCCATAGTGCCTTTTTAGGCAAGGCTCAAATTCTAAACCTACCACCCTAGAACACAAAAAGGAAAAAACTAAGGGTAATGCTGCTCAATGCCAGAAGTCTAAATCTCAAAATGCACGCACTCAAGGCCCTTCTCAGTATGGAGAACATCGATGTCTGTGCTGTGACAGAAACCTGGTTCAAGGCTCCTGAGAGCACCCCAGCTATCAGGTTTTACCTCATATCATGGCCCCAAAATCCGGACAATACCAAGAAAGGAGGGGGTATCCATATTCATCAAGGACACCCACACCTCAAGACTGGTGGCAACGCACAATGCATCGGAGACCATCCAGGTGCAATTAACCATAGGCAAGACTGCTCTGCAAATTGTAGCATGTTACAGGCCACCCTCACAAACTCAGGAACCTCACATGGCCTTCCTGAAAACACTAGAGGGGATAAATGTATCACCAAACACCATCATACTAGGTGACTTCAATTACCCTAATATAGACTGGGAACACTACTCAAGCCCAAACACCCTAGCCCAAAAGTTCCTGGAATTCATAAACTCAAATGCCATGGAACAACTAGTCACCATCCCCACAAGAGGAGATAACATACTTGATCTCATCATCACGAACATGGGAGCACAATGTTCAACACCCGAGGTGTACCCCTCACTGGTGAGATCAGACCACAAACTAATCTCGCTGGAGGTCCTCATCCCACCCCCACCTGAAATACAAAGACCACAGTAAAGAACTTCTCAAAAGCCGACTTCACACTTCTAAAGACTAGTGTGGTCTCCTTTAAGGCCCCGAAAACAGTACTCAAGCCGCTGAATCACTTACAAATGCCTTCTACCAGCACCTGCAGGACTGCATGGATAAGGCAATCCCAAGCAAAACAAAGACTCTTTGTACCAAAGGCAAGCGTCCAGTCTGGTGGACCCCAGCCATAAACAAACTCTACAACAAAAGGAGGAAGCTACTACAAGATAGAGCAAAATCCTTAAAAGGTAAGACACCCTTGATCACTATAAGTAAAATACTAAGAGCTCTCATAAAATCATCCAAAGCAAATTTCGAGAGAAAAATAGCTAAAGACTCAAAAGACAATCATAAGGCCTTCTTTAGCTATGTTAGAAACCTGGGAGGAAACTCCCAGATATGCTCAGAGCTAGTTCAAAATGATGTGAAGATTACTGATCCTACAGACATTGCCAACATACTGGCTGACAGGTTCAGTGCAAACTTCTCCCCTCCCCAAAAGGAGAGATATCTGTACCAAACGATTGCAGCCCCACAAACATCTCCAGCACCCAAGTGAGAACTGCTCACTCCAAAGCAAAAAACACAGCATCCATGGGACCTGATGGTGTCCCCGGCTGTGTGCTCCATGAACTCAATGAGGAATTAAACCCACAGCTAGGACAGCTGTTTAATCAAAGTCTTACCTCTGGAACTGCAACTGTGGTACCACTTCACAAAGGCGGTGCCTCCACCGACCCTGGAAATTACCGCCCATTAGCTTGACAAGCCTTATCTGCAAAGCCATGGAGAGGATCATAATGGACCTCATAAATAAAGACATAGGGAATTTGCAGACTTTGGATCCAACCCAGTTTGGCTTTGTCAAAGGCAGATCATGCCTTTTAAACTTGGTTGACTTTTAAACAGTCACCAAAGCCATTGATGAGGGAAAGGCAGTCCATACAGCCTACCTCGATCTGGCTAAGGCCTTGATACAATACCCCACTCAGGTATCATTGAAAAACTCATCAGCTTAAATGTCAACCCATACATCACAAGATGGGTTGCAAACTGGCTGAGTGACAGAACCCACAGGGTCAGAGTTGCTGGCGCCATGTCAGACTCAAAGCCTGTCACAAGTGGTGTCCCACAGGGCTCAGTCCTGGGCCCACTCTTGTTTGGCATCTACTTTCAGTACAAGCAAACACAGGAGGGTTATGGCTGACAAAGTTTGCAGATGACTGCAAACTGGGCCATAGTAGAAAACACATCTGATACAGATATCCTTCAGAAGGGTCTCACAGAAACGGATAACTGGTGCCAGAGCCACGGCCTAAAGTTAAATGCCAAAAATGCATAGTCAAAAACAAGGTTACCCCTAGCTACCAAATAGGTGGCAATCCACTGAGCACAGAAGAAGTTATCAGGGACCTGGGGACCCAGGTTGATAGTAGTCTGTCATTCGACACCCATGTAGCTAAAGTAGTTAGGAAGACCTTCTACATTGCCCACCTTATCATGAAGGGATTCTCATCTAGATCAAGGGAGGTCATAGTCTCCCTTTACTCATCACTCATCAGACCAATGATTGAGTACAATGCCCCATTCGAATGTATCCGACCCGACACTTGCAGCAGCTGGAGAGGCCACAAAAGTTCCTCACCAAAAGGATAAAGGGTCTCAAAAATCTGTCCTATGCTGCCCGACTGAAAGAACTCCAGCTCTATTCAGTTGCTTACCGCTTGCTCAGAGGTGACCTTTGCCTAACATACAAGGCCATGTCAAACCCAGATTTGATGAATATGCTTCACCTCAAAAATCTAGATCCATCAGAGCCACAAGGGCGGAGACTTAAACCTTGACACGGCTATTAATAGGACGTGCTGGAGGGATAGATTCATCACCCAAAGACTCCCTATGCTGTGGAACAAAATCCCGGTACATGTGAGGCAGAGCACCTCGCTGGCCTTGTTCAAGAGAAATCTTGACCAATGGATGGGAGATCACAGATATACCCCAGGGATAACCTCAGTGTCACTGCTCGACAGAGGCACAGCAAAATAATGGGTATAGTTCCCCATACTAAAGGGGTGGCGTAAGCCACAAAACGATGGGCTAGGCTTGTAAATGCCCTCGGGCAGATAGCCTAGTATGAACCTATGAACCTATGAACCTATATACTTAGGAATACAACTTTAGATGCCACCCTCTATGAACTCTACAAGTAGGTCTAGGATACTATTAATGTTTCTGTTTCATAGTAAGATACAAAAAAGTCTGAACTGCACATTTTATAAGATATAAAACAGTTACCACTCAATATTAAAAGGTATCCTATTAATAAAGTAAATGTAAATTAAATTGTGTATTCAGGAAAAATCATTTGTGAAGAAATACAAATGCAAACTATTGTAGTCCAAGTAAAGTATCATGGTCCAGAGCCAATTAACAATGTAGTAAGATATGCACTGCAAGATGAAATCCAACTCTGACAAAACCCCACAGGTTGTGTAGTGATCAGTACTGCACATTGGTAGTCACATGACCTAATAAGCCACATATTATACATGTAGCACTTGTATAATAATGTGCATTCACTGTTTCATTGAAATGCCTCAATAAGCACAGTAGAAGACCTGATAAGGACTCCACAGAAAAGTCCCTACCATTGTTTTACTATAAATGGGAAGAAAATGGATTTCAGAAAGAGGAAAAAGCATGCAGAGAAATACATAGAAAGACAGGAGGAAGGGAAGACTGTGATAGGGTGGAGAAAAAAGGCATATATTTTTAGGGGACATATGGCTATTTTAAATTTTCTCAAGATGAGAGAAATGTAGCAAGGAAAAGATGTGGGATCAAAAGATGGCTCAGCGATGATAGCAGCAGCAAACAAACAAACACAAAAGCCAGACAAAGATGAACAGATAAGTTTCATAGATAAATGGGAATAGATGACAAAGGAGAAACAGAGGGAAGACAATATGAGATTTGGAGGACCGGGCTACAAACGTGGGAGGAAAATGACACAAAAGGAAAGGAAAGACCATGACGGGGAGTAGGTAAGTTGGGAGGAATGGATGGCAGTTGGGTGCAGTGCTGACCACTGCTACACCCATCTAGAGGTCTGTCATCTCTAAGATCACTCTCATGGCTGGGCCCAGTCACTGGTGGCCTGGTGGTCAGGGTTAGAGAGCTGTACAACTCTGTCTCTCACATGAAAATGTGTTCCATGTTGTCAGTGCTGTTATCCAGCTGCTCATACAACTAGGCCATTACCAGGCCCTCCACCTCCTACCCAGTGACAAACTGAGAGACAGATGACAACAAGGTACTAAAGAACCCTTCACGTTTTCTCAGAATGGATGACCTAAATGACCATACAAAGCTGGCTTGGAAACGGCTGGGGAACCAGCAGGCAATGCCAGACAGATGGAAGGTTTGGAAACCTGTACTGTAGCACATAATTGTAACAGACACTGCAGAAAATAGGAACATAAATGGAGGGAAAGAAAAAAATGAAAAAAAGGACAGCAATAAAGACACACACACATACACACACACACACACACACACACACACACACACACACACACACACACGTACACACACACTCAAGCAAAAATAATCTTTAATGTATGCTACACTTGTGTGGCATAACAGTTCCTGGCAAAGAAAAATGCTATTAACTATACAACGGCAAAGTGAAATTTGATATAGTTGCCATACACCAGGGTACAGCTGTAGGCAGTGTGCTACAAGGCCCTAAAGGAAATGCTGTTTAACCAGGCCTTCTTTATGTATGGTATGCAAATAATGAGGTATAGCAAAGAATGACAGAATAGGCTATGGAAGATGGACAAAAAAAAAACTCAGGTTCCATGGGTTGGGCCCAAAACAGCTACAATCAAGTAGCAAACATGGTCTATCAGACAGTGGTCTGCATGACTCCACAGTGATCATGCCATTGGAACACAACTACTGAAAATTAAATACCATAACTGTGGGTCACAGAGATCTGGTGGCAGAAGTCCACCATGCAATAGGGCAGCCATCAGTAAACTACAATAAGCCAGTTTCAATCATGCCAGTGGTATAGCGGGTATAATTGGCACCAATAATCATATTTGAATAGACAAGTGGAAGAATAATACTGGGCAGCCACACAAGAGTGTATTAATGACTGGCATGGGTGGAGCCATGGCAATGGTGATTAACAAAGGCAAACATTTAGGTTTAACATAGACTGTGACAATCAGGGTGGCTATGGATCGACCACTGTCAGGTCATCATTGCCTTGCCACAGGTGTCAAATCCAAGGGTAAGAATGGGTGTTAGAACAGGTCCTTCTAATTGCTATGGTATGTCCTACAGTTCGTTGTATTGTATGTTTTAACTAAGTAGAGGTAGCACATAAATAGGCAATTCTGCAGGTATTTAATAACATCAGTGGTATATATATATATATATATATATATATATATATATATATATATATATATATTATTTATTTTACATTTACAAATTTTATTTTATTTATTTTACATTTACAAATTCTGCAGGTATTTAATAACATCAGTGGTATATATATATATATATATATATATATATATATATATATATATATATATATATATATATATATATATATTCCCATATGAAAGATGTCTATAATTCATGCATCCCACATATGGCTTAACAGTTTCCCATAAAGAATCATAATTATCAGCTGCCATTATTACCTACTATAAAACTCTGATGCACTACAAAGATGCCATTCACAAGTGGAGTCCCTCAGAGATCAATTTTTGGGCCGCTCCTTTTTGACATTTGCTTCTCAGAAGTCAAGGCCAATGTCAGTGGTCTCTGTATGAATAAATTTGCATATGATTGCAAATAAGGAGCTGTCATTGAATCTCACACTGACACAAATGTTCTCCAGGAGGGGCTGACACAGACAAGCAACTGTTGTCAGAGCCATGGATTAAAACTAAATGCCACGAAATGCATAATAATATCCTTATGGAAGACATCCATCCCTGGTAACTATCATATTGACAACACACCCCTTAAAGATGACCCAGGAGTCAGGGACTTAGGGACACACATAGATAGTAATCTAGCCTTTGACCATCATGTGTCTACAGTGGTGAGGAAATCATTCTGTGTTGCGCAACTTATCAACAAAGGTATGTCATCTAAGTCCAAGGGCATTTTTTTTATTTTATTTATTTATTTACATTTGTTAAGTGGGAAAGTTCAACTTGGACCGAAGCCAATTTTCAGTGGTGGCCCGGGAAGAAAAGTTGCAGACATATGTCTTTGTAACGTGGGAGGAAACCGGAGCACCCGGAGGAAACCCATACAAATGCAGGGAAGACATGCAGACTCTGCACAGAAGGTACCCCAACCGAGAATCAAACTGGATAACCTATTGCTGTGAGGTGACAAAGCTACCACTGCACCACTGCACCATCCATCATTGTTCCACTGCATTCAGCATTCATCAGACCTATCATTGAGTACAATGCACTCTTTGGTATGTACCTGACTAGGCATATCCAACAACTGGAATGTCCACAGTGGTTTCTCACTAAAAGAATACAGGGTGTAAGTAAAATGTCCTATGCAGACCACCTCAAGGCCCTATCCCTGTATTCTGTCTCCTACAGGCTTTTGAGGAAAGATCTATGCCTGGCATACATGGCACTGTCAGACCCCAATCTGATGGATCTCCTGCATATCCACAAAACAAACAGTACCAGAATTACCCATTCCAAAGACTTAAACCTTGCCTGTGACATAAATAGGATCTGCTGGAGAGATAGGTATGTATCCCAGAGACTACCACATCTATGGAACAGGCACCCCATCCATGTGAAGCAGAGTTCCTTCCTAACCCAATTCAAGTGCAACTTGGACAACTGGATAGTAAACCAGAAATTCATCCCAGGTTTGGCACCTATGTCTCTAGTGGACACAGGTAACCTGTAAATAATTCATCTCCCAGGCTCATGTTTCTTTCAAAAGCAGCAATTATAAAAATTAATATTCTCCCAAGGTTATTATTTCAGCTCAATGCAACAAATTTAATAGTTCATAACTTTAAGAAACTAAATGTAGCTATAGCTAAGTTTATCTGGTACCCTACGTCTGTCAGAATCAGCTATCAGAAGTTAATACATCCTAAGGAAAAGGGAAGACTAGGACTACTGAACCTTAACTTATATTATGATATAATATGTTCAAACAGGATCATTCAATTTGAGGAATACAATCCGAAGGGTAAAGCAGGGTATCCACTGTGGATTAAATTATGGTATGGCAACATAAAAAAACAGTAAAATCAATCCCAAACCCTTCCATTTATAAATCAGGAAAGTCTAAAGGATAGCTGATTTAATATCTCATTAAAACACAGAATAATTACATTTCAAAAAATAACAGAAGCACTAAATTTAGCAAATACTTATTTCCTATTACAACCAATCCATCTGAATCCAAACCTCATTTTAAATAATGAGATGATAAACTTGGACAACTATCTGCTCATTAAGAAATGCAATGTCTGGGATATTTACAGACATAGGAAAAAATCCTTAGAGGACACAAAGAATATCCTTAACCTTCCAGAAGGATATATCATAATGCTAAGGCAAACTAGAGAACTGTGCACTTCAATAATAGGAAATTTTGAAGTAAATTATAATACATGCAATAGATTACGGAACTTGCTAACTTTAAGAAAAAAATGCTGTCTCATACATATAGGCTAATAGTATCCCTTAGTTATCAAATATCTATTTTCTATTCAAAATACTGGGTTGAAAAGCTCAAAAAAACTACTGAAAAGCAAAAATCTAAATCCATTGAATAAACATTAAAATGAATCCCTTAAAAAATCTCATTTATACTCAACTAATGATAACTAATATTGTTTTCTTTACCCCAGAAATACTGAACAATTTCAACTCAGAAATTTCTCCAAACTGCCCATGCTGCTACTCACAAATTGCTGACATATTCCATATCTTCTGGAGCTGTAAATATACTTATAAATTATGGTGCTCACTGATAGTCACATTAGAGAAGACAGGATATCAAAAATCCACATTATCATGGGGATCTGGAATTTTGCATATCTCCTCTCAAAATTACTCAAACTTAATCTGCATATTCTAATTACCCTCTTCTCTTTAGTAAAATTGTACATTACCCAGAACTGGTTAGATCAAACCAAATTGTCATGGGAGAGCTTCAGAAGAATGGCAGTAAAGTACATATCAGCACATAAGCTGATAACGAATAACCAGAGTAAGCGTTCCTATTTTCTAAAATACTGGCGTCTTCTCTTGTATCATATCTTAAAAGAATAGATTGACGAGAAAAGACAAATTAGTGCGAATGTAAACTGAAAAGGGCATAAAACATATTGTTTCATGGGTGTGTCTCTAATCTACACCTCGTACGTAGCAGCTATAAATAGTATGTAACCTGTGACACAAATATTAATCAGAAGTTGACATTTATGTAGCACTTATTGTATATATTGCATATAGAGTGTTATCTATTTTGTGTATTTTGTTGTAACACTGAAAATTCTCTTGCAACAAGATGTACTCCAATATGACTGTAACTCTTCAACAATGTAACCAAATTGTGGTTTGTAAAATAACTGGAATTTAGATATGCAAACAAAACAAGAAACGAAGAATAATAAAAATATTTGAAAAAATATCTCTAGGCTGGCACTCATAGTTGTCCCTATGCAGGATGAGCAGAACAAAATACTTGTATTACTGCTGCTCCATTTGGGATCCCTTGCACAATCGGCACTCTTCAAAGCCATGGTCACTTCACAGCTTGGTATCTGGGTGACAATGTTAGAAGATTTGCATCAAAAACCATTGCAGCTATTAGGTGATGCACATTGATGGGCAGTCGAGAGGTTGACAAGACACATAAAAGAATAACATGACAGGGTGGTGGGAGGTGAAAGACAAAGTGGGCACATGTGTCCTAAACAACTGTATTTCCCTACCCATAGTTACAGTATAGCACTACTAGTGACCAGGAGGGTGTTTATAACAGCCACAGCCCTGCAGGTGTCAGTGACCTTCCCATACATGCTAATTTGTGCTTTGAGTCATTTATGAGGGTGCACAGTCAGGTACAAGCCTCCTTGTGTTAAATATGTGATTAAGAAGCATATACCCTCATTGCATCCTTAGCATAAAAGCAATGCTATGATCCCCAAAACTGTGCAATAAGAAGGCCCATGGACATTGCAGTGCTCATCACACTACACTGACTTGCTGCAGAAAAAGCAAATAGTAGTGGATTTTGAAAATATTTTCTTCAGAGAAAAAAAAATGCTACAGCTCCTTTGGTAAGTCTACATAGAACAGTGACATAAGAGGAGAATATGTGGTAAGATTACCACTGTTTTCTCTTCTTGGATGGTGCTTGCTCCATATTTATACACTGACTGGGGGAGTACAAAATGTTTGTGATGGAGCTCTACATGACATCACCACATTGCTTTACTGATTATGGGTTGGTGTAACACATGATAAGGGGTGAAGCGGTACCAGGTCGACTGCCTCGCTTTGAGTTTTTTTGGGGGTTGGTGCTCCACAGCCACATGCAGACTGCTGTGTGAGGGGCATAGGATGTGTTGCATGGATGGGACTGAGGTTTGGGCAGCAATAGCCCATCTAGATACTGGCTTTTGTGCTGTCTGATATGCACAAAGACCTCCAAGGACTATGTTGCAATGCATACTGTTAGTGGATTTACATTACACATGGAAAACAGAGGACAATTTGAGGCGGGACCAAAACACATATTAAATAATACTGAGGGTGCACTTATGCATAATGCACGATGGCTGAGCTTTTGTGTCAAATATATGCAGAAGCTGCTGATAGCGTACATGTCACTGCACAGTCTGTCACAGTTGCTACCCTCTTGTGATGTTATGAGGACCTCTCTTATGACAGCATTTTATGGGATGGGTTGCAGCTAATAGTAGAACAGATGTTACTTGGGTATATGCACACCACAATGAGTACGGGATATGTGATAATTCCACAAACTGTCATTTGCTATATGTGCACATCTACAGGTTGTGGCATGGTACCCAAGGAAGGAAAGCACCTACAGAAGTTCTCCCAGGCAAATTCAGAAGTACTGTTGCAAACCCTTTCTCAGCATGGATGACAAATACTAAATACTGACAAAATTGACTAGACCTTTGTCTACTGTTGGTAGTGTAAGCTTGTCATGGATGCTACTGCTGTAGATGACACCAGAAGGGCAGCCCATCAGTCCATTGAAGGGTAGCAAACATGATCCTGTATGCAATTTGCAAGGAAGGTGATGAACATGGACAGTTGTCTGTCACTACATACCACTCTGACTAATATGACAGAGTACCAGTTGTCTCTATCTAGGCAGAACAGACTATCTTTGGAGGCCTGAATGCTGGAGCCAAGCTGGATGCACCTTTCCATGTCTCTGCTGGGTATGTATCAGGTTGACATTATGTCAGGAACATGGTTTAGGAGCACACACATGCCATAAGCTAAGGGATGTGTGCAAATACCATTTCTACCTTGTAGGCATATACTGGATGTAGATACAATGACATATCATACAAGGTACATGTACTACATTCTTTGCACAGCAGTAGCATGTAACATGGGTGCATCACTTGGTGGTGGAAGTGCCCCATATCTGTAATGCCACTAATGGGTGCTTATATGTTTCAATTAACAGCTTAAGTTTATATAGTGCTTTCCACCATGGAACAGATAATATGTGATGATGGTGGCACATCGCATACTGAGACTGATGGCAGTCTTATAGTTGCACAGTCAGAAGGCACAGTGCCATTGTTGGCAATGGTAACTGCATAGGGCACACTACCATCCACCTCAAGCGACACATCTCGGTTGCATGTGGAATGGAGCCCCACCTCATATGAACCCAGGGAAGGACAGGCCATGTACAGAACACCTACTAAGGAAACACAGTTGCCCACTGCCCATACACCTGCAGTGGACAGAAGGGGAAACAGAGGTCAGGAAAAGTGGGGCAGTGAATGTCACCATCATGCCTCCCTGAAATTGTCTGAGACTTGTAGCATAATCATCAAGCACAGGAAGATGCGATAGCAGAGATGATGGCTGTACTATGAGGCCTCCATGATAAGGCTTTTAATACATATTCCACCTCATTAGCATGTTGGACAGGCAAGTATTTGGCTCCACTGCTTCTACACATTGAAAAAGATGCCAGGTCAGGCAGGTCACATTCATGTACTGCTACCTTTTTC
The DNA here is from genome assembly GCF_019279795.1 of Protopterus annectens. Lineage (NCBI taxonomy): Eukaryota > Metazoa > Chordata > Ceratodontiformes > Protopteridae > Protopterus > Protopterus annectens. The sequence goes on from NC_056728.1 coordinate 1,518,454,957, forward strand.
ACTCTGTCCACTGGTCAGGTACCTGTTGGACCACAGATGATGTGTCTGCAGAGCTGAAGATTATGTAGTGTTAAGGAAGAGGCTAGAGGAAAGTAGTCTCAGTATTATGGTTCATCATTTCCCATGTCATTTTGAGTTGGTGCTTATTTATGTGTTTTGAGTGGATGCAACTATGGGCAGTGGTATCCATGGTCTCCTCCTTTTTTGCCTGAGAACCAGAGATACTGGATACACACACACACACACACACACACACACACACACACACACACACACACACACACACACACACACACACACACACACACACACACACACATATGCCCACACAAACACACAAGACATACACACATGCTGCAACTGCATTTTCTGGTGTTGAGTCATACAGTCTGAGCAATAAGTAACAAATCCTACTCATTGCAACACACTGTAATAAAACAAAACAAAAAAGTTGACTCATTCACTTTTGCAGAATTTATTATCAAGTGTTTTTGCTCTTAATAGTAGTAGAACTTCTTTGGAATAATAAAACAACACAAACAACCACATTTAAATAATTGACATGCAACATCACACGACCTCATTATGCCAGTCAAATTCAATTTGGCAATATTTGCTTTGGTGGTGGAAAAGAACTTATATGTTTTCAGGTCTTTACTGGCAATTTATTATTAAATATTTGCATTATTTAGATTATATATTCATTATTGGGGGGGGGGGTACACAATTATTGAATGTTTGGAATATATCAACAAAACCACCACATTTCTTTCATTTGTAGGTGAAATTGATGTTTCTAGTATTGATTATTCAGAAGTTATAGTACCTAAAAATAGTTACTTCGCTATATATGATTCTAACTTCTTTTGCAAAAAATCTTATTCAAATAGCATCAGTTGCCAATCCCCTTGGCAAAAAAATGAACATTGTGAAAGAACAGATGGTAAAGGTTGTCCCGATTTGTATCTGATGGCAGCCAGTTTTTAAGGAAATGGATATTTTGAAGGAACTGTTTAAGATTAGGGTACCCACATCATTTAATCAAAGAAATGTATAATGAAGTTGTCCAGTATAGATGAGACAAATTTGCCCTGTTACTCAGAGCGCCTGATAGCATGGTAAAGAAATTTATAGACAATCGGAAAAAAAAAATTCTGAATCTATGATTCTAAGTTAACATCACAATATTAATTAGGATAAAGTTGTTTGCAACTAGAATAGTATTTTTGAGATATTTGGGTTAACAGGGAAGCTCGGAGTGGCCATCAAATTTATATACAAAAAGAGTCATCATTTAAAATGTTGCTTTGAAAACAATGATAGCCATTATTACAATTTTTTGGGAAACAATAAAGGAATTAAGCCTATTGGGGCATGCTCACAGTATAGATTTATATTAGAGGCAGCTGGCATTACAATAGCTAAGTATCCTCAAGTTATTTCCTCTAATGAAAAGTTCAACTGTAACATGAAAAGGGCAGTGCCCTGTGCATCATGCACTGCATTTTACATTAATAAATGTGAAGGGACTTTGAAAGAAGGAATCTACCAATGTGTATATGCTATCAAAAAAGGTGATACAAACAATGCCCTGTTTGGTGTGTGAATTTTAAAAAGATAGTCTTTTTTAAGGAGAGAAAGTGTCTCCCTTTTTGACAGAGATAAAAACTGGAGCACTTAGAGTCTGGGGAACTGTACGGGCAATTGCTTTTGGACACTACTATCCACCTGGACTAAACAAAATTCTTTCCATTAGCAGTCTATTAATACAGAAAAATGAAAGATTACATGTATATATTTTGCTTTTTGGTTATGTAAATAATTAAGTTATTGTATTTGTATTTATTCTATAATCTTTTTAGATGAGTAAACATTTTTTTCAAGTGTTCCTTAAAAGGTTTTAGCCTTTTAAATTTGGTGATTTTGATTGGAATAATGAGGTCATGTGATGTTGCATATTAATTATCTAAACACGGTTACCTATGTTGTTTTAATTTTTTGTAGAAGTTCTACTTCTCTTAAGAATGAAAGTGCTTACTAATAAATTCGGAGAACGTGAGCAAGTCAGCATTTTGAACAACACATGGTACTGTTGGACATGAATCTCTCTCTCTCTCTCTCTCTCTCTCTCTCTCTCTCTCTCTCTCTCTATGTCTCTCTCTCTCTCAGGAGACACCATACCCTCTGTACACAGTGCATTCAGCTCCCACCGATCCCCAGTCCATGTCACACACTCCTTTCTACATCATTAGTAGCCTCTCATCCCAATACCATGCCCATTTCTAATTCCTGCCACCATGCCTTGCCCCACCTAGGTAAATGATGACAACTGTGCCCTTTTCCCACAGCTAAGTTATATGGGTAGGTAATGTCTGCACAGAGCATAGTCAGTAAATGCACTGTAGGTCAAAGCCTGGGTATAGTACTGCATGCCATTGTTTTAATCTTTGTTGTCTCTATTCAGTTCCGTAGTTGTATATTAGGCACTGCCCTTTGTCAGTGTTGTAGCATTTTGAGTTTGCTTTTGCCTCGCATGGTTTTCCCCTGCAGCAGGTTCATCCAGTGGTTGCTCACCTTGTACCTCCCCACTGGTTGTGGTCTAGCTGGACCTCTGATGGCAATCCCTAGCTGCAACTGTCTTCTTATAGTCTCTCTCAGCAGCACTGCAGGTCTCCGAAGCATACTACAGTGCACCACTAAAGGAATCTAAGCAGTCTAGGCAGACCCTTGTCACCCTGAATACATGCTTGATGATGCTTTGGGCCTACAATAGTGCAAAGCTGTATATAGTCTTAACCATTCAATGTGCATTTTGTATGGGTGTCATGAGCCATACCTTGAAGACATATCTGATATCGCCAATAAGCTGTCCCTTTAAGAAATCACCCTGCACAATTCAATAGTATAGACTGTCTACTTACCAGATGTGTGAATCATGGAAGCTGCCTGGATGGTACTCAAATACGCTGTATGTGATATATGATGTGTTGTACACCAACTGGCAACTGATAAAGTAGCACCCCTCCAGTGGATGTACCATTATCCAAGTGGACCAGGTGGGGATTAGAAATGTGAGTGCAGTTGATGGCTCCCATGAACCTATAAGAAATGGACCCTTTCGTATAACACCACATGGTGCTGATTGTCTACTCTGTGGTCCTTTGGAACCACATCTGCTCCTCCGCATGCTGCACTACCATATCCTGGTGCAGTATTAATGATATAGATACATAGCCCATACACCCAGTCCCCAAAGATGATTACAGGAAGGTCCCTGAATCATCAGAATTACACTTTCCTTGATGTTCACAGGTATTAGTATTCCATATGTCCTACAAGAATCCATATAAGGATAGCACAAGCCTATCAGCTGCTGTACGGTTCACTGTCCACAAGAAACAGTCTACAGCATCCATAACATGGAGGTGATGGTATATTAGCTGTGGGTGTATTCTTCTATTATGAGTTGGGTGAGGATGTCCTGTCATGGACACTGGCTGTGACAATGGCCTCTAAAACATGTTGCTCGATTAAGACAACTTTTACACATAACATCAAAGTGTGGTCTCTCTTTCTCTTCATGTTCATCATGAAATCACACAGGACAAATTCACTAGTCACAGAAACTAATCATTCAATGTTATGCATTTCTGAATTATTACCCAGCATTATTTACCCTCATTTACATTTTCCTCTTCTCAAAACAGTAATGGTGCTCATTTCTATATCATTTTGTTGTCATTAGCCTATAATACCGATCACAGAATTTCACCTGCTGCCAAGACAGTGCTTTCATTTGTCTCTGCATTGTCAATGCCCTCCACACCACCACTCTTTGTCTGAGTTTGCCTAGAGCAAAGTGTTATTTATAAATACCACTGTCAACAGTTCCAAAATTTATTTAGAAAACTTTAGCTCCTTGGGCAACACAGCCTTCAAGAAGTCTATGTGTTATTTATTTCTGAATCCTGGCCAAAGTCTGAGAAACTGTGATGTAAACAAACATGCTTAACACAGATAAGGTACAGGAACAAGTCTTTCTGATGCCCCAAGAACCTGTCAGCATCTGAACAATGGAGCTTGACTATGCATCATTATGTCCAGCTAATTATGAGAACAAACATAATTTTACACTTTATTCCTTTAGAAAGACAGCACAAAATCATGAAAAGTTTGGAGAAAAATAGAGGACACACCATTCTATCACAATGCAACACCATTGTCACTATCCACATAAGTTCCCAGATACCAAACAATAGTGTCAGCTACTAGGGATGCATTGTCAAAGTGGTAATTCCCTGGTCTAGATAACTTCTCAAAGGATGAAATAATGCATTTTTTGCCATGTAGTTTCAGTCCATGATTTTAACACCAGTTACTTACCTGAGATAAACCTTCCTGCAGAATGGCTAAGTCATTTGGGTATTCAATGACTGCTTCTAGCCTGCAGTCATCTTCAAACTTAGTCAGCCAGAGCCTCCTGGTATTGACTTTTATTTCATAAAAGTAGATGCTAAACAGATGGCAATCATGCAAGTGTGCCACGTCTAGTAACCAAATGCAGGAGACCAGCCAGGCATGCATAAAAAGACATATCAAGGTATCAGTGCAGGCATTCAGCTGCTGGTTTACTCAGTCCTCAACAGTCATTAGACATGCCACTGGATGACCCAGGTGGACAATTCCAGACCGTTCTTAGTGGAGGATCATTGACTTTCCACCAGAGATGTTGTCAGAGAGGTCACCATCAAGATCTCCAGATCACATTTTCACAAAAGGACCTTTGTCACCCTGTAGAAAGGATCATAGGAGTATAGGCGATCATAGGAGATTACTAGGCTCTCGACCCAAAGGTCATTTTAAGTCTAGCCATTTCATTCCAATGTAATACAATGGAAATGCTAGTCAATACCCAAGATTGCATTTAGTGATGACCCATGTAAAGGAGAGTTATGGGTGTTATCCCTGGTAAGAATGTGTGGTGCCCCATCCAGTTGTCCAGGTTCCTCTTGAACAGTGTCATAGAGGTGCTCTGCTTCACATGAATTGGAAGCCTGTTCCAAAGATGCTGCAGTCACTGGGAGATAAATCTGCCCTCCAGCATGGCTTATTTAAGTTGAGGCCATATTTAGGTCCTGGAATGGGTAGTCCTATGTCTGTCTGATGTACTGATATGAAGCAAGTTCCTTAGGTTTAGGTTTTGGATTGTTCTGTAGACCAGGGATAAGTATCCCCTAAGAAGTCTATATGATACGGAGTATAGTGACAGGGACTTTAGTCAGTCTGTGTAAGGCAAATGCTGGAGCCCCTTGATCTTCTTTGTTAGAAACCTCAGAGCTCTTTCCAGTTGCTACAGGTGCTTTGCATGGTACATACCGAATGGGGCATTATACTCAATTATGGTATGGATGAGTGCCAAGTATAAAGGGGTTATAACCTCTTTTGCTCTCAAGGCAATGCCTTTACTCATAGGTTCATAGGTTCTTAGGTTGGTACTAGGCTATCGGCCCTAGGGCCTATACAAGCCTAGCCATAACAATTCCCTGGACATTTCTTCCCACAATATTTACTTCTCTGGACCCCTGTCTAGCAGGGCAATTGACATGATCCCCAGGGTGAATTACCTGTCTCCCATCCAATCATCAAGGTTCCTTTTGAAGAGGGCCAAGGAGGTGCTCTGCTTGACATGTATGGACAGTCTATTCCAGAGTATGGGGAGTCTCTGGGTCAGGAACATTATCCCTCCAGCATGTTTTGTTCATTGTGATGACAAGGTTTAGATCCCTGGAGCGTGTGGCTCTGAGGAATTGGGATTTCTTTAAGTGGAGCATGTCCAACAGCTCAGGGTTTGACATGGCCTTGTATGTTAAGCAGAGATCACCTCTGAGTAGACGATATGCCACAGAGTAAAGTTGGAGTTTTGTTAGATGGTCAGCATATGGCATCTGCTTTAGGACTGTGATTTTTTTAGTGAGATATTTCTGTGGCCTTTCCAGCTGTTGAAGATGTCTTGTGAGGTACATACCAAACGGGGCATTATACTCTATAATGGGTCTAATGAGGGATAAGTACAGTGGGACAATGACCTCCTTTTTCTGGATGAAAAGCCCTTAGTGATGAGGTGTGCCACATAGAAGGATTTCCTGACTGTTGTGGCAATGTGGTTATCGAAAGTGAGACCACTGTCCATCTGTGTCCCTAAGTCTCTCATCACACTTTTGATGTTTAGTGTACTGCCACCTATGTGGTAATTCATGGGTACATGTTTTTTCCAAAGGGGATAACTATACATTTCTTGGCATTAAGCTTGAGCTCATGGTTCTGGCACCAGGCATCTGTTTCTGTAAGGCCCTTTTGTAGAATATATGCATCATTTGGGGATTCAATAATGGCTCCCAGTTTGCAGTCACCTGCAAACTTTGTTAGCCAGAGTTCCTTAGTGTTGGCCTGTACTTCAGAGAATAGATGCCAAACAAGAGTGGTCCCAAGACTGAACCCTGAGGTACACCACTTGTCACTTGTCTCGAGCTGGATTTGGAGTCTGCTACTATTACAGTCTGGGTTCTGTCAGTAAGCCAGCTGGCAACCCATCGAGTGACATATGGATAATCAGGTGTGCTACATAGAAAGCCTTCCTTACTACAGTAGACACATGGTAGTCAAAGATAAGGTTGCAGTTGACTTGTGATCTCAGGTCTCTTACCACTTCATGGGTACTTAGGGTATTGTTGTTGAACTCATCATGGAAAATAATGTATTTATTTTTGAACCAATATATATTGACAAATGGATGGCGTAGCTATGGGCACATCTTGTGCCAAAAGCTACACCAGCATTGTTATTGCGAACTGGGAGATACGACATCTCCATAGTGACAGATTCCATGGACATATAGCTTTTAATCAGAGGTCCATGGATTACTTGTTTGTAGTATGGAATGGGGATGAGGCATCACTCAAGTTACTTTATGAATATATGAACAATAGTACCAGCTTTTTTAAAGTTTACCATGTGCAGTTCATTCAGAGAAAATTTTTAGATGTGAAAATTATGAAAAATTCTGAAGGAAAGTTTGACACTATAATGCTTTTAAAGGACTGCTATAGGAATACTTACAAAGACAGAGCCTGCACCCCACCCATATATTTAAGAATGTGATCAAAGTGCAAGGCCTTCAAGCCTCTAGACTGAACACCAATGAAGAAGGGTTCATTTAGGAACTTCAACATTTAAGAAATAGCATTAGTGAAAGAGGATACAGAAGTCAAGAAGTAGAGGATATTTTGTCCACAATACCTATGTTAAGGGCTGACAAAGGAAAACCTTATTTTTCAGATGTTTTTGTACGTACTTGGAGTGAGGGTGAAAGTTTGAGTATACTCATGGTCCCTTTAACTTATTCCAGTAATATAAAACTAATACAAGACCTCTTTCATAGGAATTGGCATATTTTATGTACAGATGCACAGGTTAAGTCAGCGGTTGGCCATACCCCGAGATTTGCCTTTAAGAATAAAAAATCACTCAAAAGTTTGTTGTGCTACCCCAGATTGGGAAGGCAGATTGAGACAGGAATAATCTGTAAAGGCACTTTTCCTTGTAATAAATGTAATTTTTGTTCCCTGATTGACAGCAGTGGTAGGATTTTACACCTTGATACAGGTAAAATGTTAGAATTTAATCTGCATGCCAGTTGCAATTTAACACATGCGGTTTATCTTGCTTACTGTCAAATATATTCATGTTTCTATATTGACAAGCCAGACAGAAGGTTCAGGGATCATATCAGGGAACATGTATATAACATCAATAGGGGCATACATACAAACGCACTAGCGAAACATGTCTTGCAGAATGATCCGAAACATACATTTAAGTTTATGGTTATTGAAAATATTCCCCTTAGTGAATGAGGGGCTGACATCAGAAATAGAACAGGGACATTGGAACTGAAATGGATCATTAGAATGAGGGCTACATTTGGGAAAGTTCTTAATGATAAGATGTGTATTAAACCTATATTACAGGCCAAGGAATTTTTTTGATAATTCTTCATATATGTCTTGATGCATATATACATTTTTGTACATACTTCATACATATTTTTATTCTTATATATATTTTATACATTTATTTAAAATGTGATATGGTGTTTGTTAAAGTATCTGCATATTTAAAGAGGGGAAGGATTCTGTTGGTTGGTTTGTTTTATAAATATGCTGCTTGGTGTTTTATTGAATTGTCTGAAGAAGCAGCAAGCTTTTCTGCGAAAGCACTCACAAATAAAAACTTTGTTTATGTTGTTATTCCCTGCCTTGGTTTAGTCCTGCATTCTTTTATTTTGGCAATTTAGATAAGAGTCCACCAATACCAAGTAGTGATGATTGTTCCACTCGAAGATATGAATGGACTTAGCTGAAGTGGTTCTCTTTGCAAATGTGGTCTAGTACTTTTGCATACTGAACAAAAAGAAAGTATTTTATCAATGTCTTTCAATAATGAAGGCCAAAATACTAGTTGTCTTGCTCTTCTCTTAGTGGATGTGGGTGACCACGATGCAAAATCTGGATATATTCTTGTTGGAAGGAAGCAGGAACAACAATTTTAGGACCTTTGAAAATAATCTTCCATCAACATTTCATCTCTCTAAGGAAAATAGGTTTGTTCTTCAGGTGGTACACTAGATTGCTTTGATGGCCATCCAGCATTAATGTAGTGATCGAGCTTTTGTAAAATTGAATTAGACTTTGTGTGATCTCTCAACTCATCAAGCCTAGTGGTTGAAAAATTATGCACTGCCATCTTGTCAAATTCAAAATTCTCTGCATCAAGCTGTTCTGTCATATTTCTGGGTGATCTGGATAAGGTATCAGCCAGATAGAGTTGTTTGCCTTTCGTATAGACCATTTTGAAGTTGTACTATTGCAATTTGAGCATTATTCTTTGTAATCTCACTGAAGCTGAATGCATGGGCTTCTTTAGAATAGTAACTAGATGTTGGTGGTCAGTTTCAATCTGAATAGCTTGACCATAAATATAATCATGAAACTGGAAACATGCAAATACTATTGCCAAAAGTTCTTTCTCAATTTGAGCATACTGCATCTCAGTTTGGGTAAGTGTTCTAGATGCATAAACTACTGTTCTGCCCTCTTGAAGTATAAATGTGTCAAGACCAAATTCTGAAGCATCACAATAAAGAGTGACTGGTTTATTCACATCAAAGTATCTTAATGTAGGTGGGGTGGCAATTTTCTTCTTAAGGTCTTTAAATGGCTTCTGGTGTTGTTCTAACCATGTCCATGCAACATTTTTGCATGGTAGTTCCCTTAAAGGTGCTGTCAACTCACTGAAGTCTGGTATAAACTTGCCTAAATAGTTGACAATGCCTAGAAAACTGTGTAGAGCTTGAATATTGTCTGGTGCTGACATCTCAAGAATAGCTGCTTGCTTGGTCGGGTCTGGTCTCAAGCCAGTGCTGGTAAATAAATGACCTACATATGTAACTTCTGATAGTCTGAATTTTCACTTCATAGGACTGAGTTTCAAATCTTTTACAGTGACTGCTCAGAATAACAGCCCCATAGAAATAGTATCACATACCAAACTGCTCAGTGTCATAATTGATGAAAATCTAAAATTTGACATCCACATCCAAACTAATATCAAAGAAACTCACCAAAACCTAGGTCTCCTGTATAGACACAATCATTACCTTACCCCCTCCACCAGACACACCCTTAATTCTACTTACCTTCTTCTCTTTCTTATGTATGGTGTCCCCCTATTCATTAATCTTCTGCTAGGCCTACAGGCCAAGTTGGAAGTCTGTTACAATAAAATCTGCAAATTTGCCACCAACTTCAGAAACTCATTGCATCACTGTCTCTCTCTCCACTCCCTGAAATGGCTTGAATGTCCTAAGTACCTCAAACTCCTTAGACTTACTACTGCTCACAAGCTCATATTCAAACCTTCTAGTTGTCCTTCTCTGTCCATCTCTTTAACCCCCTACATTCCCAACTGCTCTCTAAGATCAGAAAATCACAATCTTCTAAACATATATAAGCCTCTTCGACCCCTTGGCCACCTACTATTATCCTGCTCCCTAGCTAAACTCTGGAATTCTCTCCCTACCACCCTCCAAAATACTAAGAGCCACTCAAACTTCAAAACACTTCTCCAATCTCACCTCCTTTCAAAGTGGGAATGTTCCTGCATCCCTATCATATAAACTCTTTAGCACCATCTCCCATGCACTATATACATCAACCTTCTATCACTGTGCTCTCTTACCCTTTGGCTTTACTTCCTCTCCTACCCTATACCTCATAAACATCCCCCAACTCACTCCCTTTCTTGGCTATTTACCACCTTCTACCTCTCCTACCTCACCTTCTTCTCTCTGTCATCTCATCATATTTCTAATTTCAAAAAAAGCTTGTTTTTTTCATCTCTACAAAAATGTTTTTCTTACATGTTTTTTTCATCTGAAATGCTTGTACTTTTAATATGTAGACTATAAGAGCCACTCTGACAAATAAACCAACAAAAAAACAGAAATAGCTGAAAAGCGGTTTTACTTCGAATCAAAACAATAAAGCAAATATATTTCACATAAAACAATGATATGATAATACAATCCGTAAGCGCTTTCATTTAGCTTGTGCTAAACTTTTTCGAACAAATAACACATCACTTCCTGTTTGTTAAATACTAACTGAACTAAATCAATTAACTCTGAAAAGACGAACAAACTGGGATGCAGTTAAAGAGACAGCAACAGCGTATCAACCACATATGTATATATATTATACTGTTGTATTTTTTAAAATAACATATATAAATTTTTCTCAATAAAATTCTTGCAGAGTATATATATTTCTATATTAAAAAATTGTGTTCAAAATCTCTCAACAAATAAAGTAAATCTAAGCATAAAATACATCTAAACATGTCAACTATCTGGTGTAAAACATCCGAAACTGAAGGTATTAAAGTAATACAAACAATAAAGAAGAACATAAAAGCATAAAAACATAAAACTATAAAACTCTTTCCTTACAGATACACTATATAACCTACGTCAGGTTTTCGTACCTCATATTTAAAAATACATATATCATTTAAGTACATCTACAGCTATGAATATATTTATAATTATAAATAAATAAATAAAATAAAATAAATAAAATGTATATATCAAGTAATCTACTTTATAACATTAAATGCAATATATGAAAATATGTGAACATTATGTTAAATATAAACTCTATCAAAAATACCTCTAATTAATTTTATATTTTATATGTTATATGTTTTATCTATCTTTCTAGTGATTTTAATTTTAAAATACTTGCTATTGAAATGGCACTGTTCATACCTGGCCAGTTTTGAGCATTTAATCTTATTTGCCATTCCAATTCCATTTTCTCCAATAATGGTTGCCAGGGCCCTCCCCTGGCATTCGATTTTAAAACATCTAAAACTACAAATTTAAATGAGTGTGTTGGGTATGAGCAAATATGCTTTGCCAAGGCATTTAATTCATTTTTGTCACGAATTGCTCTTATGTGTTCACCAATTCTTTCTTTTAGTTTTCTTTCTGTCTTACCTATGTAAAACATTTTACAATTAAAACAGACAGCACAATAAACTACTTTTTCACTAATACAACTAGCCTTATTTTTAAATTCTATATATACACCATTAATTCTTAGTTCATTTGTTTCAAATACATATGAACAATATTTACATCTACCACACTTGAATGTTTTACCTAGTGTATTTTTATGATTGTTTTCCAATCTTTGTTTTAAATTCATACCCCTTTTAAATACAAACGTAGGACTACTATCAAAATAATCATGCAGTGACATGTCAGATTTTTAATATAGAAATATATATACTCTGCAAGAATTTTATTGAGCAAAATTTATATATGTTATTTTAAAAAATACAACAGTATAATATATATACATATGTGGTTGATACACTGTTGCTGTCTCTTTAACTGCATCCCAGTTTGTTCGTCTTTTCAGAGTTAATTGATTTAGTTCAGTTAGTATTTAACAAACAGGAAGTGATGTGTTATTTGTTCGAAAAAGTTTAGCACAAGCTAAATGAAAGCGCTTACGGATTGTATTATCGTATCATTGTTTTATGTGAAATATATTTGTTTTATTGTTTTGATTCGAAGTAAAACCGCTTTTCAGCTATTTCTGTTTTTTTCGTTGGTTTACTTTTAATATGTTTAGACTACATGAACCTCACTTTTGTAAATTATTACCTAGGATTAGAAATGTTATGACTTTTTTAACAAATTGTATATTATCTCTGTATTTTTCACTGTTCTACTACTTTATTTACTTTTGTATAACTATTGTAAAATTGTCTCTATCCTGTGGAGCTATTCGCCCTGGGTCTCCACTGACAATGGGCTCTTCCAGGCCCAGTGGACTATCCCGGTCATCAAACTGTAATAAATAAATAAATAAAATAAATAAGTTTACTTCACATCCTCTGTCCAGAACTCTTAAGTTTCTGCATGCTCTGCTTCACCATTGCCTCCAACCAATAAATCATCTACTATTATGGCACAATTCTAACCTGAAAAAATTTGCTCCATTGCACGTTGGAAGACTTCACTTGCAGAATTTATTCCAAATGGCATTCTTAAGAATCTGTATCTGCCAAACAGGGTACCAAAAGTGGTTATTAATGAGGATTTGGGATCAAGCATCACTTGCCAAAATGAACTTTTTGCATCCAAGACAGATAAAACAGTGGCATTCAGTATTAGCGCTGCGACCTCTTCGACTGTACGCATTAGATGATGCGGTCTTTTCAATGCTTTGTTCAAATCTCTCGGGTCAATACATATTCTGATTTCATCTGAGCCTTTTTTCCTGAGCTGCTACCATAGACGACACCCATTTTAATTGATTCTGTAACTGGACAAATTATACCTTGCTGTACCATTTTTATCCAGCTGAGCCTTAACTTTATCCTGCATAGCTATTGGAACTCTTCTTGCTGGTCTAAAAACTGGAGTGACCTCTGGGTCTAACTTCATGGAATATACAACTGTAAGTTTGCCCAACTTGTCATTGAAAATATCAGCATACGCTGAGAAAATACTGAGGTGGTGGTGCTGCGGCAGCATTGTCACCTCACAGTAAGACGTCCTGTTCGATTCTCAGCTAGAGCGTCTTCTGTATGAAGACATGCCTGAATGGACGTACCTTCGTTGAAGGTTGTGCATCAGGGCTGGCAACTCGGCATGTAAAAATCTACTGCCAATCATTAGCGGACCTGAGTTCCTCTGTGGCGACCCCTAACCGGGAAAAGCCAAAAGACAAAACAACAACTCTGAGAAAATGGCTTCAGAAAAATTGGAACTAGGAAATGCACTTATGTGATGAACTTCTTTGGTAAAAGAAAGCAGATTCATTCTCAAACTGTCCCTGAGACCCAATATAGACTGCACTGGTCTATGAACTACATCAAATAACAAGCTGTAACAGTTCTTGGCCAAATTACATGAAAGCATCATTGAGCCTTCGGATCGAATTTCTTCACCTACATAAGCAACAAGTTTCGCATTACTGGCCACATTGAATTGCTCATTAGTTCTCATTTTAGCAAATGTGTCTGCTGATATAACATTACACTTTGAACGAGTGTCTACTTTTAGCTCTGTGGATTTTGCATTGATCCGGACTGTACAAAATACTTCACTCTTTGCCAATAAATTCACTGCATCACCTCTCTCACCAATTACTGATACACCATCTACATAGAAAGCATAATTGCAGTCTACTTCTTCAACTTGCTTTATTGTGTGACCTTTCTTTACAACTGTGTGGGGTTTACCTCATTTGCAAAACTTTTGAAAATGGTTCTATTTTTTACACTTGTGACATTGCTGTTCAAATGCTAAGCACATCTCTCTTTTAGATTCATGATTGGCACACAATTGCAACAGTGAACAGTAAAGCTAGATTTGGGTTTTGCTGATTCATGCTTGTACTGCACTGAGCATTTTGCTGATTCACGTACAGAGCATGCTCCTTTCTTAGAATGTTTTGGAAAACTACATGGTTTCCTTGGTGAGCCAGCATGGACTTTGGCTGCCATGTGCTTAGGCCTACTTTTGTTTGCCACATGTTGCATGCTATCTACATTTGCTCTGGAGCCTGCTGAAACCATGCTCTTGTCACTTGCAATCATAGTTGTTTGCTTTTCTGTCACTTCATGGATTTGACAAATCTCAGTGGCTTTACTCAAACTTAAATCAGTGTCGTGAAGCAAAATCTTTCTCACAGCAGAGCTATTAATATGAGCCTGTCCTTTATTAACTCATCTTTTCAGTCACCAAACCAACACATTTTAGCTTGGTTTTTCAGGTAAACTATATAAGCTGCAAAAGTTTTCCTGGTTTCTGATATCTTGTGTTAAATAAATGCCTCTCTAGTGTAATATTTGTCTGGGGGGTTACACATTTCTCTGAACTTGCACTTCAAACACTTGGGGGTCTTCCCTTGATTCAGCCTGTACAATAATATGACAATTTTCACCTTCTCCCTCATATACTGCTGGTGCATACACAAATGAACGCTCTCTTTCCATGGCCTCTGACCAAGCTAGGTTTAGCAAAATGAATGCCATGGTGCATGCATCTTTATCTGAATAAACTTCTTGTATAAAAATATCATACTCTTGCTCAAATATTCTCCAATTTTCTGCAATATTCTGATCAAATACAAGTGGTAAGGGCTTTCAAAATCCATCTGCCATATTAACACATTCCAGTAAAAGGTTTTGCAAATAAGCACGAACATATACACATACACATATGCCAGAAATGTATGCCAGTATTTGTAACTTTGCCCAGTAGCACAGTAAGCCTCTGTGTAACTGAACTTTGCAAAATAAGTCTCTCTGGCATTGTAATGCACTTGAAATTACTGTAGTGCAAGAAATCACCTCTTAGTGTAAGAAACATATACAGTAACTGCAAGATACAAATGAACTGGATGAGAGAAGCTCAGAGTCAATAATATTTAGAAGGAATTGCACTTTGCGAATAAACAGTACACAGCACACTGAAATTTCCCCAAAATGGTGGTACCTTGATAGACAATTCATTACAGTGCAAGAAATACTCTGCAATGGCAACACTTCACAAGTAGACACACCCAGCACAAGAAACTTCAAACACTGAACCCTACCCAGTTCGGCTTTGTTAAGGGCAGATCATGCCTTCTAAACCTGGAGGACTTCTTTGAGACAGTTACCAAGGCTATAGATGAGGGAAAGGTGGTACACACAGCCTACCTAGACCTCGCAAAGGCCTTTGACACCATTCCCCATTCTTCTATTAAAGACAAGCTCACCAGCCTGGACATAAACCCCTACATCACAAGATCAGTTGCCAACTGGCTCACAGACAGAACCCACATGGTGAGAGTTGTGGGAGCTAGGTCCGACTCTAAACCGGTTACAAATGGCATTCCCCAGGGCTCAGTCCTAGGACCCCTCCTGTTCGGTATATACTTCTCTGAGGTACAGGCAAGCACAGGAGGACTATGGCTGACCAAGTTCACAGATGGCTGCAAACTAGGGGCTATAATTGACTCTCCAGCTGACACAGACATCCTCCAATGGGGTCTCACTGAGACGGATACCTGGTGTCAAAATCATGACCTCAAGCTAAATGCCAAAAAGTGATTAGTCATCCCCTTTGGAAAAAACTAAGTACCCACAAACTACCACATAGGTGGTAGTCCCCTAAATACAAAAGATGTAATAAGGGATCTGGGGACCCAAGTAGATAGCAGTCTCTCCTTTGATAATCACATTGCCAAAGTGGTTAGAAAATCCTTCTATGTAGCCCATCTAATCACAAAAGGGTTCACATCCAGATCAAAAGAAGTCATTATGCCCCTCTACTCATCACTCATCAGACCCATCATAGAGTACAACACCCCATTTGCAATGTACCTTACAAGACACCTGCAACAGCTGGGAAGACCACATATGTACCTCACCAAGAGGATCACTGGCCTCAAACAGATGCCCTATGCAGCTCGACTGAAGAAACTCCAGCTGTACTCGGTTCCATACCGCCTACTCAAAAGTGATCTCTGCCTGACATACAAGGCCATGTCCAACCCAGAATTGATGGACATGTTCCACCTAAAGAAAACCATATCCCCTCAAGCCACATGCTCTAGGAATCTAAACCTCACCACAACAATAAACAGGACGTGCTGGAGGGATAGATTCCTCTCCCAGAGACTTCCCATGCTTTGGAACAAGATTCCAGTCTACATTAGGCAGAGATCCTCTCTAACACTCTTCCAGAGAAATCTTGACGAGTGGATGGGGAACAGAAAGTTTACTCCGGGGATCACTTCAGTGGCTCTGCTGGACAGATGCACAGCGAACTAATCTAAGGGGGTGGTGAAAGCCAACACATTCTGGCTAGGCTTATAAATGCCTTCGGGCAGATAGCCTAGTACCTACTTATGAAACTATGAACCTATGACTTGCTTTCCAATATGTGTTAATTTGCATACAATTCATACCATGATTTTTTCTTTGTAAAAAGATCACACTACATGCATTTCTGAATCATCCCTGATTAAGCATTACTGGTAACTTCACTTTTTTCTTGCAAAGGTGTGCATGAATAGAATCCATTATTATCATTTTGTCAATAATATTTTATTTTATTTTTTTTCAAAAGCAAAAAAAGGTTGATCCAAATTATTAAACTGCATAACTAAGAAACATTATTATAAATCCTACACGACATACAACTCAAATAATGTGGTATATATTACCAAAAGTGTAGCTAGGTTGGGGAAAAGGAGGCAGCTACAACATGCGCAAGGTGATAGCAGATGGTAGAGCATTGTTGCAGTACTGACATTCATAAATTGATGCCGTTACTAAAATTGCAATTAGCGATGAGGCACTGTAGTACATATTTTGTGGTAGTGTAATGTTAGCAAACTGTTTGCTACAATGTACATTTAATGTACATTTCTATCAAGTGGTTTGGTACAGTTTAAAGCAGAAGACCTTTTTTGATCCTCAGAGAGAGGACTTTTTTTTCTTGCTGGAAATGAACTCTGCATGTTACTGAATGTGATTGCAAATCTTTTTACTTTGGGAAAACTGAGTGCAAAAGTGAACTGTGTAATGAGTAATGCTGTAAGCTGACTTAATATACAGGTTAAATTTGCTCTTATACTGTTTTGTATTAGCTGTCTGAATGAAATTATTCTCAATGCTTCACATTTATGATAGCCAGAGAGATGTTTATAATATTTCCTCAAAACAGATACTCTTTAGAATTTTATGAATGCATTGAATATTTATACACACACAATTTCTGTTCTCCTTTGTTATTGGTTCAGTTTTACCAGATATAGTGATTTAAATTTGTTTTATTTTTTTGTCTTATACTCACTTTTAGGACTTGAACTGATTTTTTTCAATGAATTAATTTGTTTTCATGAAAAGAATAGATCCTTAGACAGTCATAGTGATAAGGAAAAAAAGAGATCTCTGTAGTGCCAAGCTATGAATATCTCTGGTCAAGTGGGTCTGAAACAAAGGTACTGTAGATATTTCTTTGTATATAAAACAAAACATTTAACAGAGACAGAATGTTGGATCTTGGTCTTTTTTAGACCGGATGTAAGTCAAGTGGTTCTTGGAGAAGAATTAACTCAGCTTAGGGCTAATAATATTGCAATTAATGCAACAGACTTGAACATAAAATTAGTTTCCTGGATGAAAAATCCCTCCATGACTAGACCTCTATCATCAGATGTTTCTGTATTATAATAATCTAAATGCAGACAAATGAGGTGTTACCACTCATCTCCTATTGTTTAGTCATTGGAAAGCTCAGTGGATAAACACGGATATGTGTTGGTTTGACTGATTAGATATTCACGGAACTGAATGCTGGCAGTATATATATTCATTGAACACTAACAGATGGTGAAAATCATATGCTGGGTAATGACGAACATAGAAATGAGCAAGGCACAGTAGGATAACACTTAGACTTCTATGTTTGTGATAGGGATGAAATGTGAAAACATGCAGTTGGCATTGCAGTTCATAAATTCTTGCTCTGATTGTGAGGATGGACACTCCCTCTTTATGATTCTTCAAAAGATTTTCCACAACGCAGAAGGACAAAAAACATATTTTGGACAGCAATACAGAAAGTGGAAGGAAGACTATCTTTGGTCAGGGAGACTAAGTAGAGTTTACTTTAGAAAGGACATCATTTAGTAGTTCTGCAATACAGATGACAGGAAGGGATAAATGATATGGAAGGAAGATTACACTTTTCAGGGTAAATAGTAGACATCACTGCACATGAAATAAATAAAAATTAAATAAAAAAGCAGCAATGGATTTAAAATAAATTTTAGTTTAAACCATGCACATATTTATTTCCTAGTTTACTGACAATAACTTGCATTATTCATAGATCAGTGGTGCAATGGGATAAACTCCTTGCTGTGCTCCATATGACTTGTTTGACTAAAAGAGCAGGTACTGAAGGGGCCACAAAGGGAGAAGGGAGCAAATGGACATTGTTGTCTTATCTATTATGGGGGAGCTGGGCAACCTAGGTTCACTGCAATAAGAGTATACAAGTCTTGTGACCTCTATGCAGGATAAGTTGTGATTCACTTTGTTGGGAGGTTACACATGGGTGGAATTATCCACACACCTGTCAGGAACAGGGCTAGTGGAGCTGGCAAAGTTGTCTGAAAGTGGGTGGAGTTACATCAGACTCCCTGACAGCAGTGTGACACTGAATCAGTATTCTTGATATTCACACCAGCCCTGGATGTGCATCTGTTTGAGCCTTGGGAGAGTAATGTGGGTCCAGTAGAGCCAACGGCCACACAGAAGAGTTGGTGGCTGTTAATGGCCAGCTGTGAATAGGAAAAAAAATAATATATATTGTTCAGTGAGACATGATTCAGAATCTTATATGAAGAAATTACTGCAAATGTAAGAGACTTCCATATTTCTGTAACCTATAATTGCATCAGCTTTAACTAAGTCCACTATGGTTTACTATCAAAATTTTGACAATGCTTTATGGGTAATTACTTACTTGAAAAACATTGTCGAAATTAACAACATTGACCAATAAAAATAACGAAACAGAAAAAAATGTCAACAATTCGAATTCAAATTGTTGACATTTTTTGAACTTACCTCAACATCTGGTGACATTCAGCTCATATTTTGCATGGGGACAAGCCCCCCTGCTCTCTACACCCACTCCTACTTATATATTACAACTCCAAGATTGTGCTACAGTGAGGAAAAGGGCAAAGTTCCCAATCCACAATATAGTGCAATCACCAATCAATATGTCGACCTTACAATGAATGTGCACTAGCATTCACTGTTGCGGGTTTGACATATTTTGAATCTCTGTTATGAGAATTTGACAATCTGTCTTTTGACAATCAAAGTCCGCATAACGGCATTCAGAATTTTGATTGTAAATCATCTGTGAAGACTGGTAGAGATGGATGAAGGCTGCCAGCCTAGCCAGATAGAGTTTTGCAGATAATTCTGTCATTTGTAAATATAAATGTAAACTACAAGCTTGTTGACTTAAATGTAAAGAAATGCTGTTACAAAAATGTGGCAACAGTGCTCTGTACTGACCCAGTAAAGCCTGTGGTGACCCTTTGAAATGGACAGTAGTGCCAAAAAGTCTAGATGAAGAAATTCTTTCTATTGTTTTAACCAAGAGTAAAATTGCTAGATTTAAACATGCAAATTTATTTTATTGCTCTGTTCCTGGTCAGCTGCAAGATAACAAAAGAGAGATGTTAAGAATGTAAATGCAGTTAATGTTTATTTATTTATTTTTTTTATTTTACATTTGTTTACCGGGCTAGTCCAACTGGATACATGTCCATTTTCAGTGGAGGCCCGGGGAGAAAAGCTCCGCTACAATACTACTTAAGTAAAAATAAACAAAAATGTACCAAAAAATATAAAGAAAAATAACATACAAAATAAAATAGAAAAAAAAACATGTACTTTAAGCCTACGGCAGGATGTAAAAGCATTCGAGTACAGTAAGAGGTTTAGCAAAGAAAAAATAGAAGTAAAGAACTTAATTACTCTATTACAACTTCGTAAGAAGTTGAAAAATATTTATTTATGCCTTTATTACATATGGAGTAACAGAAACAGTTATATAGAGGATAATTTAGAGTGTTAGATATAAGAAGAAAAAGAATGGGTGTAAAGAATCAAAAAGAGAAGGAGGTAAAAATGTTTAGTCAGGGTTATTGCAAGAGCAAAGCCAGTGGTTGGATAAGAAGAGTTTTAGTTTAGTTTTAAATAGAGAGAGTGATGTTTGAGTTGTCAGGTCTTGAGGTAGTTGATTCCATATTTTACCAACCGAGTTGGAAAATGTGGAGTCACCTGCTGAGTTATTAGATAGAGAAGTATGAATCAGTCTTTTGTTAGAGGAGCGTAGGTTCTTCAGATTGTTATAGGGTTTTATGAGGGTGGAGAGCATTGGAGTGTTGCCAGGGTGGTAAAGGGCTTTATGGACAATTGTAAGTTGGTTAAATTGTATTTGGTGGAGTAATTCTAGCCACCCTAGTTTTTTAAGATTGAAGCAATGATGAGTCCTGTATGGAGAGGCTGTAGCAAATCTGGCAATATTGTTATATGATGTAGCTAGTTTGTTAAGATTATGTTTAGAAAGATTTGTATAAATAGGGGAGGCATATAATAGGGTAGAGATTAAGTGGGTTCTAGCTATTGTAGTTTTAGCTTCTGGAGTAAGGAAAGATTTGATTCTATAGAGAGAACCTAGTTTTCTGTTAGTCGATTTTATTGTAGAGTTAATGTGAGTGTCAAATTTTAGTTGATTGTCAATTGTAATACCTAGGAGTTTGGTGGTTTGGTCTGGAGAGATAAGGGTGCCATTGTTGGATGTGAGTGTGAAATTAATGGAGGGAGACAAGTGAGTGGGAGTAAAAATCAGGAGTTTGGTTTTCTTTGGGTTAAGGAGGAGACAATGATTAGAGAACCATTGCTCTATGGTTGTGAAGGAGTTTTGTGTGAGAGAATAAAGTTCAGACTGTGTTGGGGCTGAGGAAATGATGGTTGTATCATCTGCATATTGAATGCAAGTTGATAGGGGAGTGGCTAGGTGAAGGTCATTTATAAAAATAGAGAATAGTAGAGGACCTAAGAAAGAGCCCTGAGGGACTCCTATAGAGGTGGGGAGGAGATCAGAGAGATGGTTATGCCAGAGTACTGCCTGTTTTCGGTTGTCCAGATAAGATGTGAACCAATTTAAGGCTAGATTGTCGAGAGAGGGACTTCAGATGATGGAGAAGTAGTTGGTGGTTGACCATGTCAAAGGCTTTAGACAGGTCAATGAAGAAGGCTGAGGAAGGAGTATTATTGTTGCGGTTTTTGTTAATAGAGTCGATAAAGGATAGTAAGGCTGTAGTAGTACTATGGAATGGGCGAAAACCATGTTGGCACTTAGCTAGGAGGTTGTGGCTTAGTAGGTGATTTAGTAACTGTTTGTGGATGCATTTCTCCATTATTTTTGCAAGTGGAGATAGTAATGCTATGGGGCGGAAGTTGGAGTATTCAGTAGAATCACCTCCTATGAACAGTGGGATGATATATGAGATTTTCCATATAGATGGAATTGTACTTTCTTTTAAGGTCCTGTTAATCAGTATAGAGATGGGGTAAGCTATAGCTTTTGCACCAATTTGGAGGAATTCTGCTGGTAATTTGTCAGCAGAGGGGGTCGTGGGTTTTAATTTTTGAAGTAAGGATGATATATAAGTGGTGGGTATGGGTTTGAGGTGAAATGGAGGGGGAGTGGAGCTTTGAGTTAATAGTTTGGAAGTATCAGGGCTTTGTTGGTTAGCTAGCTTTAGAATGGCAGAGGTAAAGAAAATATTAAAGGCATTAGCTGTTTGTAATGGGCAGTTGGGGTTAGACTCAATTGGATTTGGTGTGGCAACTTTGCCAGGGGATAACAGCATGTTAATAGCGGTCCAAAATTTATGTGGTTGGTGCAGGGATGATTGTTGTAGCTGAGTATAAAAGTTCTTTTTATCTTGTAGGATGGCTTTTTTTGTTAAATTTCTTTGTTGTCTGAAAGTGAGGCGATCAGTTGTGTTTTTTGTGGTACGCCATTTAGCCCAGGCTTTGTTCCTAATAAGGATTAGCTTCCTAGTATTATTTGAGAGCCATTGGGCTGTTTTCGATTTTATGCGTATAGAACGCATTAGAGCATAATGTTCAAGGATTGTCAGAAAAGTATGATTGAAGTAGCTAACAGCTTCGTCTATTGGAAGATATTTAAGAGGTGACCAATTGACTTGCATAAGTTCATTTTGAAACAGAATGGGGTCAAAAAATTTTTTGCTACGGGATGATTTAACTTGGGTAGGGATAGTTAAACTTGTTTTATGCCTTATGATATATGTTAGGGAGTGGTCGCTGAGGTCATCTGGGAGAGTTCCTGTTGTATACTTTTGCTGTGGACTATTTATTAGTATCCAGTCAAGTATACTTTCTTTATTATTCAGTTTGTTTATTCTTGTTGGGGAGTTAATGATTTGAGAGAAGCCATGCAGGTTAATAAGGGTGGATGGATAAGTATGTTTACATAAATTCCAGTCAATATTAAAGTCTCCTAAAAGTATTGTTTCTTGAAGAAGATTTAGTGAAAGCCAGTTTAATAGGTCTTCTAAAATAGTGGGATTATTCCTGGGGGAAGATAGGTACAGATAATGTTAACTGTTTTGTGAGGGTTGAGCTGAAGTTTGGAAATAATTATTTCAACATTATTGTCAGATGGAAGGGTATGATTTGTTTTACTTATTTGCAGTCCGGTTTTATAGAGAATTGCAACCCCACCACCTTTTTTGTTTAAGCGGTCTTGTCTGAGGATGTTATACCCTGGGGGGATGATTTCATTATCTTTTATTGTGGGTTTGAGCCAAGTTTCAGTTAGACAGAGGATATCAAACTGTTGGATATCTAGAAGGGCATGAATTTGTGGTATTTTATTGCAAATGCTACGTATATTTAATTGGGCAATTGAAAGTGATTTGGGGGGTTTGGTGGATGGTGTTGGCTTTATTTTGAATTGGTGGCAGTTAGAGGATGGTGTGGGTGAGTTAGGGCCAGGGTTGGGGTGGATGTTGCCATCTATTAATGAGCAAATTAATATAGGGTTGTAAAATTGAGGAGTTTTGCAGTAGTAGTTAAAATGTTTTTTGAGGCTATGAATAGGGTATTTAATGTGAGAAAGTCGGTGATATTTAGCTTGAAGGTAGGAAGTTTTGTGGATGGTATTGAGATAGCCTATTGTTAGAGCTAGAGGAGATGTTAGGGTTTGTTTGTGTGGGATTGTTAGAGTGAAAGGAAGGGGCTGTTCATAGGAGGTTGAGAGATAGGTGGAGATGAGAGTAGTTAGGAGAGTTAGGAGTAGCAAAGGTTGATATTGATTAGACATGTTCAGAGAATCTGTAATTGAACTTGAGTGGGAGGGTTGAGGGAAAAGTAGTGAGGAGAGTGGGTAGGTGGAGGAGGGAGGGGATAGTTCTAGAAGGGGTGGAGGTAATTACAGGATTTAATTGGTTGTAGGAAGAAAGGGGTGTGACTATTGGGTATGAATGTAGAGGTGCTAGGGGCGGGTGAGATTTGGGGGCAGAGAGGGGAGCGGAGTGAGCCCGTAGGGCGAACGGAGTGGGAAAGAACAGAGGGAAGAATCAGCAGCAGAAAAAGTATCAGCCACTGCTGCCGAGAGAGCTGTGTAAGCAGGTAAATTATGAGAATGAAGAGGTAAGTTAACTAAAGTATCGGAAATATAATAGAGGGGCAAGTTATCAATGGTATTCTGCTCAGGGGTGAAGGAACCAGGATATGTTTGGAGAACTAAGCTCAAAAGATATCAAGTCAGCGATTTGGGAGGGGAGGCAAATAAACAACAAGATATAATGCCCTGTAGGTGTTAGGTGCTGCCACCTAGTGGAGGAATAGGAGTAGGCAGGCTGAAAAGGGGGTAGAGGACACATAGTAGGGCTCAGTTGACCAGAGGAGTGGAGTAAGGTGTTGGGGTCTACGGTAGGCTGCTGTTTCACTTACAAGGGAAGTTTTGGGAAATTACAGTTGTTATGTAGGTAGTTTTAAAAAAACAGTAGTTAGTGTAGGCTACCTACACTCCCAAAGGTTACTCAAGGGCAGTCTTCAGTAGTACCTAAGTCCAACAATAACCAGTAGTTTCCAGAGAAGAGTCAGAGGTATTGGCAGGAGTTATTCCTTAGGCTAGTGATGAAAGGGGGGAGCTTCTGAAGACAGTTTTCTGGTATGGAGCTGTAAAAAAGAGAGGAAAAGATAATCCAGGATTAGGTTAAATAGAAGGTTATGGTTACAAGTGGGTAACAGAGGGAGTACAGTGGAGAGTATGCAAGAAGTGGGGAAGAGATAAGATAGAGGAGTAGTAGGTAGTACAATGCAGAAAGGGTAAGGGATCACTGGGAACTCCAGGAACTCCAGGAAGTGTAAAAAGATGGTGTAATGTTTATCAGAACTGCAATAGCAATTTAAACAGTGAGAACCAGAGATTATTAAGCATTTTTGCCTTGACATCCAGTTCACAGCACTGCCTCTTACTCACGTGTAAGTTATTTTAGAAGTGTACGTCTGAATTAGGAGCGTTTACCTTTTACTGCAAGCAACTTGTTGCCTGGTTTTATTTTATTTTAGAAGTGTATTTTCTTGTAGATAGCTAGAAGCTATAACGTTTAGACTGTTTTTCTGTGATGTCAAAACTGTACTAGTGATTTATTTTAAGTATTTCTGTGTGATCTCTGAACTTTTGACTAGCACTGTATAATAGAAAGTATTGTCATGTGGTTTTAATTATTTATTATTAAATATTTAAAAACCCTTTTAACCGTGGCTGCTTTGTGTAGAGATAATTTAAGTTCTTTAGAGTACTTGTATTCCTTTAGTAAAATTGTACATAGCCACTCTAATAAACCTTGACTGTAGTCACACATCAATTGGATAATAATATTGCACAGTAATAATTGGACACCCTTTTAAGGGCCTTTGAGTAGCTGATAAATATTTGCTGGATGGTGGCAGTAATTACTGCCATATAGTCTGGGTAAAAGGGGGCACAGCTGGAGAACCTGTGCCAGCCTTCCCCAGAAGTGTCTGTGTGGTTCTATAAACTCATCTCAAAGTGTGTGTGTGTGTGTGTGTGTGTGTGTGTGTGTGTGTGTGTGTGTGTGTGTGTGTGTGTGTGTGTGTGTGTGTGTGTGTGTGTGTGTTTGTCAGATACTTGGGCAGAGACACGAAGCACTGGTTGGACAGAGAGGGTGCTGGAGATTTTAGCTTTCCCAGCTAGGATGAGATCTGGACCCTATAGCTGGGCCAGTGGGGTGTCTTATTGGGGACCTGGGAAGCAAGGAAGTGACCAGCCCCTGACTGATTGTGATCTTTGTGTGCTCTTAAGGGAAATTGCACTTCACTTTGTGTATTTGTTATCCTTTCCTCTCATATGAGATGCCCTCTCTGGTGTTAGTGGTGGGGATTGAAGCTCCTTGATTGCTGGGCCAGGGCACAGGTGTTACATCATCCACAACGTATTTTCCCAAAGAAGACAACTGAGTAATGCATGTTCATATGTCAGTTTTCTTGTGCTATGGGGTTCATCAGTGGATGCTGAGATTCCTGATATATTCAACAATTTCAAAAACACTCTGTTTTTTAGAAAATTAATGATTATTAGAGTATAGTGCTCCCTTAGCTTTCAGAGATGGCCATTATACCTACTTTCAGGTTCCTTCTTGTTTAATAACAGACTTGACAATGTCTGGCTTTTATTAAGGTAAGTTACTAACTGAATAAATGCATGCATTGATACCATTTCATATATGCACATGTAAAGAAAATTAGTTTATCTTTTATTAATTTTGAGAAAAAGCATCTTTTTTGTTAATGATGTATTATGTGGCTAACTACTGTTAACGTTATGTTTCCAGAAAAAAAAATCAAAATTTTATTGCCAGTTTTCAGCAGTTGAGTTAAAATATGGAGCCCCTTAGAGCCTAGTTTAACACTTTGGTGCCACTAAAGGCAAAGATACCCTACCAATGGGATGGACATCATAAAATAGAATCATGCATTATTGCAGGTTTATTCAGTCCATGAAAGGAGACAGAATTTAAAGGTTTTGGAATGGTTGTTGGCCACAGGTAATTCAGTATAATTTTGGCAATACAGTTATGCAGATGACATCAATTTGATTATTTACTTATATGCACCAAGTAGCTGTAGGATGTATGGGTACTCAAAAATAATTGATTTTATTCAACCATATCAACTTCCTGGGCGAACAGGATTTAGTATTACTGTTTTGGAGCATGTAGCACTATTGAAAGCATTGATCTCTGGAAAGTAGGATTCATGAGTGGCATATTTCAATATTTTTAGCAGAAGATACTGCAGTAAAAAATTCGGAAAAAAGATGTACATCAATTATATTGGCTATTAGAAGTTTAAGAAGTCAGTTTTGTTGAGTGTGAAAAACAAATGCATCTTGGAATGTGAACAAAAATTCATGCTTAAACAATGATATAATCCTGTCCTTAGGTGATCAGCTGAAGAGAGATATAACTGTGTGGTGAGCCCTCTTTGCCCCAGGACAGTAACTGAGGAGCCTCAATCCTCAGTACTCTGTCCAGTAAGGGAATGCCACTAAAAGCAGGGATAGAAATACACAAGGTACCCTAAGACAACACCAGGAGCAGGTTCCAAACCTGGGACTTGACTATATGCTTCACTCCAGGTCTCGAAATGAGTGTCGACACTAACCACTGCAGAGCACTGTGTCCCGGTTCTAGGTATCTGACACACTCACTCTTAAATGTCTGATATTCACACATACACACACTCTTGGGAAAGATGTACACGTATTTACCTGTTGTGTTTCTTTGCCTAAATTACAAGGTAATGGCTGCCAGCAGTCAAATACCACAATACTCTTCAAAAGGGGTGTTCAATTATATTGGGTAAAATAGATATTGAAACAAATGGTAGCATATATTCCAAGCAGTAAGGCTTTTTGGAGTGGCCCTGGTGTTATCACAATAAGCATAGATTCTCTCAAGTTATTAAAAGTACTTTCTAAATAACCAGCCACAATAAAAGGTAGTAAAATATTTAATAATAAATAAAATTATTTAAAACATGCAAATACTAAACAACTTATTTCAATAAACCACAGAATTTCATAAACTGGAAATATGAAAATAACACTGTAGGATAGATTTCACATTGATTTTAGAAAAAAAACTCTGACTAACTAACTATAGGTCCCTGACTATCTGAAGATTAACCATCCCTATCTAGTCTAAATACTTTAGTAAGGCAAGATTACACTCTTACTTCTTCAAGGTAAGATAAGAATTATGTCCACAGTCCAGGCTGGACTACTAATGCTGAACAACTCTGGAAACCAGCTACTGAAAAATAGCTGAACAACTGACTCAGAACCTTCTTCTTATACCAGATCTTTTTCAAAAGTAACAGGAAGCTACCATGAAAATTCTACTCTCTCATTTCAGACTTTGAAAAATAAACAAACTGCTGCAGTGAAGATACTATTCTCTCATTTCTGGCATACAATGACATCACATCTAGGTCAGCTGACTCTGGCAACATACACTCAGTATTCTCTTCACAAAGAACATGTACATTTGGTCAGCCAGAAGAAGATTGTTTGATTCAAACCCCTTTCATAAATCAGCATGGTAATCAAAAAATGTAAACTTATTTACAAAATTATACATAGTCATGCTGGTATATATAACACAGGGTAATTTACAATTATTTACAAAACTTCAGTCAGTCATGCTAGCACAGATAACAATATTTAATATCCTCACTCTCTGCATTGACAATCCAGTGTTAAACATCATGGTAATCAAGGAAGTGAGGTAAAGCAGGATTCTACGTTTACAGCTATCAAGACAGGATGAAACTGTTTAAGTAGTATCCTTATTCAGAAATATTTAGCAAGTCATGGGAAACCCATGAAGATTATTACTACACTATTAACTATTCAGTTCATGCCATCCAGTTTGATGAGAGAAGTCTCCAGTCAATCACAACATGGTCTTGCATGGAGTGAGGATTACCATACATGGATGACTGGACCACTATTAACATTCTCAACACATGGGTTTAGGCAGATGAAAGGTAAGCATAAAAAGAGTGACTGTCAGTAAACAGACATTTCATTCATGGTTATTAGTCTTAAAATTCCCATCAGTCAAGGGGTTAGTATCAATACTTAATTGATATTCATGGTGTTGTTTAGTCCAGTGTTCTAAGTAGTGTGAGTTGAAGGTGGTGGCTGCCTTAGATGCAAGGTGTTAGGGGGTGTGAATGGCAGGTTTTGATTGTGCTGGAATGCACTAACACCATTGTTTATGAAGTCATAAGGATATCACAGCTTCATAAATGAATGTCAGTATTTAATATACTGTCATGAGTGAAGCATGAAAGAGCTCAGTGTGTGCTGATTTAATGTAGCAAATGCTGGCAAGCTGCTTGTTACATTTCTATCTAGTACCTTGTTACAGAGTTAGAGCAGGAGAGTTTTTTGTCTGTTTTGTTGTTTGGTCTTTAACATTGAGAAGATATTTCTTTTTTCTTTTGCTCCTCAGCTCTGAGTTTATCAGGACTCCAATTTGGGGAGCTACATGGAAAGTATCATATCATTTAGCTATGGTTCTGATTTAGTGACAACTCATTTATTGATCAAACTATGAGGCCAAGAGAAAAATTCTCCACTTTTCATGGTGTTACTAAAGTGACAAAAAATAGGCTGGGAGAGCAATATGTGCTGAACTTCTAATTCCATTCAATGATTTGATATCATGTCAGAATCCTGCCTTAATGAATTAATTATTATGCTCATCTTTGTCTGTTATGGGACTCTTTTTACACATTTGATTGACAGAGGAATTACACATTGTCTATAGGACAGAACTTTGAAAAAGAACTCAAAGGGCATTAGGACATGCTTTTCTTAGCAGTGTGAGTGGGTGGTTATTCTCTATTTTTGACATAAAACTGGTTGAAAAAATTATTTTGGGGTGGCACAATGACTATATTAGCGCACAGGAGTGTTTGGTCACCCAGTATGGAACACCGACTAGCACATTATAGTATACTATTCACTCCTTTATACCACTCAAAAAAATCTCAGGTTTGTTACATGCCACTGCTAAGAACCATAATTCAAGTTTATGAGTCATCATCATCCTTAACCATTTTTTTTTTCCTATTTGTCTGTATGGGATCAGGTTGTCGCATCAGCTGTCACTACCTCTCTCTCACTTCAGTACCAGTCACCTACTTCCTATAAAGTCATGACTGACATTTGCAAATTTTCTCTCATGTAATCCATCCACTTCTTCATTGCATATCCACATCTTCTTCTCTTTTTCTTGTCTCTCCCAAATTGTTTTTTGTTTTCCTGCACATGTGACTGAACCACCTTAATCTATTCTTCTCAACCTTCTCTGCAATTATGGCTAATTTTCTTCTCCTCTGTTGCCCTCCTTTCTTCATCTGTCCCACAGACTGCATCCTACAACCTTACTTTCCATTACCTCAAGCTTCCTCAACCGATCTGCCCCCAATGTTCTGGTTTCTGTACCATACATTACCACTGGTTGCATGGTGCACTACTGTTTTGTACACCCTTACTTTTCAGCTTCTTGGCATTCTTTTATCATGCACTACCACAACACACTTCAGCAGTTGGCTGCAGCACCACTGATTCTAGATTTGACCCTTTCATTCAGACATCCCTTCAATGACTTCAACTCCTCCTTTCTCTCACTTAATTTTCCATAATGTTGTTCTTACCTCTTCTAGGGTGAGTCCTTCTGCCTCTTTTATTTAGGCATTTGTGTATGGGTAGTACAGATTCTGTGATCTTCACCTTATTCATAAGCTGCTAGCAGTTCTCGTTCCATCTGTCTTTGATATCCTCTGGACTGGTGAGCAGATTGTTGCAGGCATTCCTTATGAATATCATCTGACAACTATTTTCATTATCAATCTGTCTTTGCCTTGCAGACTGATAACTTCTTTCTGTCATCTGTGAAGTCATTTTCCAGAAGCTATTGAATTTCATATTACAAACTGCACCCATAAAATAAGATGGAAGGAAAATGCAGCAAAGCCACTTGGCTTGGGATAAACAATCTACTACTTAGGTGGAGGACAGCTTAAAAAAGGAGTTGAGTTTGAATTGTGGTGAGGGTGAGGCTTCAGAAGAGATTTAGGGATGTCATCAAAATTAGTGATGGAATCATGACAGTCATACTCTAGTGTAATGATAGGGAAGTATTCATAATCTCAGCCTATATCCCACAGCAGGGCTCTTATAGCAAGGAAATGAGTCCATTCAGGCAGCCGCTGCAAGACCTGCTAGACAAATCTGGCCAACATGAATTGGTGTTGATAATGTGGGACCAGAATTGGGACAGACAGAACTGGATATGAAGACTGTCTGGGTCCATGCTGATGAGGCAACTAGAATAAAGAAAGAGAGGCTATCCTAGACTTCTCTCTAGTAAATGGCTTGATGGTGGCCAACACATTGTTCAGCAAGAGAGGTAGTCAGTCACAAGATCATATACAAGTTTGGCCAGCATGCAACTAAGGTAGACTTCCTCCTAGTAAGGAAAGGGCATTTGGGTAGAATCAGCGATTGCAACAGTCGACTCACAGCATAAATCACTGGTTGCCAAAAATCGTCTTCCATACCTAGCTCAGCTGCATAGCCTTTCTATAGTTTTTGCACAAGCTGTTTTGAGATGTTGCAGTTCTTCTTTGACTCCACCTATTTCATCTTTTTCCTGAGGTGCTAGAGCCTAAAGTAATTCCTTGAACTCCTGTGCTTTCACTCCATTAACTTCAAGGTCTTCAGTGTAGTCTTTGTTGACCTTAGAGACTTCCCTGACCACTGCCTGCAGTTGACTGTATACACCAGTGGTTTATGCAGTTTCACTGGGTATGGCTTTGCAATCAAAGATTCTACTAAGTGTCTTTTCCTTAGTAGGAGAAAGTCTATCTGAGTTGCATGTTTACTACTTTTGGATTTATCTTGTGATTCTGTCTCTTGAATCATATACTGGTCTTTTGTCAGACCGAAGTTCCTGACTATGAATGTCATTACCTCCCTAAACCCAAAGACTTCCTAGACATTCATCTTACAAAAAGAATACTTAGCAATCCCAAAAGCAATCCACCAAAACAGCACTCAACACAACACATACAGCCACACCTCTTGGAGCCTCACCTACAAAACTAATAAGGCAAGCTAGCACACTAGCTAATATTTTAATCATGGATGATTCTATTGTAAGACATAGAGATGTCCTGCTCACCGAACTAAATAAGGAGAAAATTATGGTCAGTTATCTATTAGGAGCCAGGATCTGCCAAATCACCCCATGCTCAAGTGATTAGACCACAAGTACCAATATGATTCAGTCATAGTCCATGTGGGTGTAAATGACTTGAGACATACCTCCTTGGTGTATATGAAAAGAGACTTTATGGAGCTCTCAGACTTTGTGTCCCTGGCAGGTATGTACCTAGCACTGAACAGCATTTTACCATTACTAAGGATGATGTTACAATGTGAACAAAAGATGACTGACTTCAATAATTGGGTTTGTTCCTGCTGTCATTCTAAGGGAGTAAAATATATGCAAACTCCTTATGAAAGACAGACAAAGCATGGATTAACTTGCAAAAGAATAAAAAAAATGACAAAAACTGGCAACTATTCAGACAGCTATGAAACCAAGTCAAGAAACAAGTTAACAGAGATAAAAAGTCTTATTATACTCAGCTACAAGATAGCCATAAAAACAGCTCTAAAAAATTCAGGTCCTCCATATCATCTCTCACCAGCCCAGGTAAAAAAAAGAATCCCAGCCCATACCCATTCATTCCCCCTCTTCAAACAGGTACCTATTTCATAGGTTCATAGATTCATAGGTTGGTACTAGGCTATCGGCCCTAGGGCCTATGCAAGCCTAGCCATAACAATTCCCTGGATATTTCTTCCCACGATATTTACTTCTCCAGGCCCCTGTCTAGCAGGGCGAGTGACATGATCCCCGGGGTGAATTTCCTATCTCCCATCCAATCATCAATGTTCCTTTTGAAGAGGGCCAAAGAGGCGCACTGCTTGATATGTATGGGCAGTCTATTCCAGAGTATGAGGAGTCTCTGGGTCAGGAACCTATCCCTCCAGCATGTTTTGTTCATTGTGATGACAAGGTTTAGATCCCTGGAGCGTGTGGCTCTGAGGGATTGGGATTTCTTTAAGTGGAGCATGTCCAACAGCTCAGGGTTTGACATGGCCTTGTATGTTAAGCAGAGATCGCCTCTGAGTAGACGATATGCCACAGAGTATAGCCGGAGTTTTTTTCAATGGTCAGTATATGGCATCTGCTTTAGGCCTGTGATTCTTTTAGTGAGGAATTTCTGTGGCCTTTCAAGCTGTTGCAGATGTCTTGTGAGGTACATACCAAATGGGGCATTATACTCTATAATGGGTCTAATGAGGGATGAGTACAGTGAGACAATGACCTCCTTTTTTCTGGATGAAAAGCCCTTAGTGATGAGGTGTGCCACATAGAATGATTTCCTGACTGTTGTGGCAATGTGGTTATCGAAAGTGAGACCACTGTCCACCTTTGTCTCTAAGTCTCTCATCACACTTTTGACGTTTAGTGACCTGCCACCTATGTGGTAATTCATGGGTACATGTTTTTTTTCCAAAGGGGATAATTATACATTTCTTGGCATTAAGTTTGAGCCCATGGCTCTGGCACCAGGCATCTGTTTCTGTAAGGCCCTTTTGTAGAATATCCACATCATTCGGGGATTCAATAGTGGCTCCCAGTTTGCAGTCATCTGCAAACTTTGTTAGCCAGAGTCCCTTAGTGTTGGCCTGTACTTCAGAGAAGTAGATGCCAAACAAGAGTGGTCCCAGTACTGAACCCTGAGGTACTACACTTGTCACTTGTCTGGAGCTGGATTTGGAGTCGTCTACTTTTACTGTCTGGGTTCTGTCAGTAAGCCAGTTAGCAACCCATCAAGTGATGTAGGGACTTATGCCCAGCTTAGTAAGTTTATCTATGATTCCAGAGTGGAGGATGGTGTCAAAGGACTTGGCGAAGTCAGATAGGCTGTGTGGACTGCCTTACCCTCGTCCACAGCTCTGGAGACTGATTTGAAGAAGTCAATCAGATTCAGGAGACAAGATCGGCCCTTCACAAACCCAAACTGGGTGGGGTCTAGTGTTTGAAGTTTGCCAATGTCTTTGTTTATAAGTTCCATGATAATGCGTTCCATGCCCTTGCAAATCAGGCTTGTCAGGCAGATGGGACAGTAGATCCCGGGATCCAAGGTGGATCCTCCCTTGTGGAGCGGGATAACTGTAGCTGTGCGCCACTCAGTGGGCACGAAGCCTGAGGTGAGGCTATGATTAAACATGACACTTAGCTGAGGTGCCAGTTCATTTTGTAGTTCATGTAGTACACAGCCTGGGATGTCATCTGGTCCCATGGATGCTGTATTCTTAGCTTTGGAGAGTGCGGTTTCTACCTGTGTGGCTGTGATTATCGGAATTTGGCAATCTTTTGGTATTGATATGGGCCCTGTAGGGGGTGAGAGTGGGGTGAAGTTGGCACTAAATCGATCTGCCAGGATATTGGCAATATCCTTGGGATCAGTATATTTAATGCCATTCTGTTGTAACTCAGAGCAGATCTGAGCATTGCCGTTTAGATTTTTGACATGACTATAGAATGCCTTGTGGTTGTCTTTGGAATCTTTGGCAATTTTATTTTTGTAACTAGCTTTTGAGGATTTTTTGAGGGATCTCAGCTTCTTACTGAGGCTGGTGAGGGAGTTTTTTGCATCCTGGGATTTTCCTCTTTTTTTGCAACAGTTTCTTCCTTCTGTTGTATAGTTTGTTTATAGCAGGGGACCACCAGATTGGCTTCCTTTTTTTGGAGAAGAGCATTTTGGTTCTATTTGGGATGGCACGATTCATGCACAAGTGGATGTGCTCGTACAGTGCCTTAGTGTAAGATTCTGCAGTCGAACTTCCAGATCCCGTCTGCGTGGGTGTTGTGAAGTTTGTCACTTCTGACTTCAGTAGCTTGAAGTTGGCTTTGGAGAAGTTTTTTAAGGAGGTTTCCTTACTGGGGGGTGGGGGTGGGATGTGGATGTCAAGGGTGATTTGCTTATGGTCAGAACTGATCAATGAGGGGGTGACCACTGGTGTGGAGCATCTATCTCCCATGCTGGTAATGACCAGGTCTAGGATATTGGAGCCCCTGGTGGGACAATGGATTTGTTGATCCAGGCGTTGGAATTTATGAATTCCAAGAACCGTTGGGAAAAGGAGTTGGTACCTTTGGAGAATGTGTTTTTTACCTGTGCAGTCCGCCTATGTGGTAGTTTATGGGTACCGAGTTTTTCCCAATGGGGATGACAATGCACTTCTTGGCACGGAGCTTGAGGCCATGACTTTGACACCAAACATCTGTCTCTGTGAGGCCCTTTTGTAGAATGTCTATATCATTAGGTGATTCTATTATGGCTTCCAGTTTGCAGTCATCTGCAAACTTTGTAAGCCATAGACCTTCTGTGTATTCCTGCACTTCAGAGAAGTAGATGCTGAACAGGAGAGGACCCAGGACCGAACCCTGTCACTGGTCTGAAGTCGGACTTGGAGTCAGCTACTTTTACTGTGTGGATTTTGTCAGTGAGCCAGTTAGCCACCCATCTTTTTGACATAGGGATTTATGCCCACTTTAGTGAGTTTATTTATAATTCCAGAGTGGGCGATGGTATCGAAAGCCTTGGAGAGGTCAAGATAGGCTGTGTTCACTACCTTGCCCTCATCTACAACTCTAGTGACTGCTTCAAAGAAGTCATTTAGGTTTAGAAGACATGACCTACCTTTTACAAACCCAAACTGAGTGGGGTCCAGGGTTTGGAGGTTACCTGTGTCTTTGTTTATAAGCTCCAAGATGATACATTCCATGGCCTTGCAGACCAGGCTCATCAGGCTAATGGGGCAGTAGTTTCTGGGGTCTGTGGTGGCACCCCTTTGTGGAGTGGATAACTATCACTCTATGCCATTCAGTAGGCACACAGCCTGAGGTGAGGCTATGATTACTTAGGTGGGGTGTCAGTTTGTTCTTTAGTTCATGCAGTATGCAGCCTGGAATGTTGTCTGGTCCCATGGATGCGGTGTTCTTGGCTTTGGAGAGTGCGGTCTTTACTTGTTCATCTGTGAATGCAGGGGCTTTGCATTCTTCTGGTATTAAGATTCATAGATTCATAGATTCATAGATTAGTACTAGGCTAACTGCCTTTGTGCGCCATTTTAAGCCTAGCCAACTACCCCATTTGAGAATCAAACCCTGCACCATTGGTTTATAATGCAAACACCTTAACCATTATGCCAACCTCCCACCCCTATAGGTAACAAAGAGTGCCTACTGCTTTTTTGATGATGGTACTTATTTGCTCTGCCATCCCTGGTGTCACAGCCTAGGTGTCACAATCTGCAATGGTCCCTTTGGAGGGTGAGAGGGTGGTAAAGTTAGCACTGAACCTATCTGCAAGGATGTTGGCAATATCGGTTGGTTCTGTATATTTTGTAACATTGTGCTGTAGCTCAGAGCAAATCTAAGTGTTGCCATTGAGATTCTTGACATAGCTGTAGAATGCTTTATGGTTGTCTTTGGAATCAGTGGCAATTTTATTTTCATATCTGGCTTTCGAGAATTTTATGAGGGATTTCAGCTTCTTGCTGAGGCTGACCAGGGTGTTCCTCCAGTCATGGGATTTTACTCTTTTTGTAACAGCTTCTTCCTTCTGTTGTAGAGTTTGTTTATGGCATGGGAACACCAGATCGGCTTCCTAAAATGCAACATGTTTAGAATGTATTACACAACTGAGGCCTGTTAATGAATTAATTAATTCTTTAGTGCAATGAATAAACCAAAAGAATTAAAGAAAACATAAATACTGCAGCAGTTTCTGTTCAACAACCCACAAGTAATGCAGAAATCAGAAATATTACTGCTCACAACATACTATTGTTGGGGAGGGTGGCTTACATGCTTGCAGGGCACCTACATTTCATGTCTGACCTCCCTGTGCCTTCTCTAATATTAAGAATAGCTATCCCATCTGGCATCAAAAAGTACAGGTCTGACCTATTTGAATGGCTAATAATAGAGCATATACCTCCAAAGCCAGAGTCAGATTGTGGGAAACTAGTGCCTTATGCAGGGTGATGAATCAAGACATTTCCAGCCATCCCAGTATCCCAAGACTTTGCTGCTCTCCCTAATTACCATAAACACTGGTCAAAGCTGTCAGTGTACATATTATTATATTCTTTACTTTACAATTATCACAGAGATTTGGATTTCATTTATAACTTTTATTTCAGATAACACTCATGAATGTGTTGTTTTTTGGATTAGATGTTAAACTGAGGCCCTATCTGTCTGCATTAGTGGTAGGTGCAGTGAAATCTTTGATATCCACCTGAGCTATCCCTGAAAAGATACTACTAGACTAGCAGATCTATCCTGGTCAACAAATGAAATTTGAATTAAAAGTTTTAAATTAAATCCATAATTCTGCCTTCATTTCAAAAATTAAGAAGAAAATAGTATGCCTGCTGACAATTTTAAGCAGTGTTTATGGTAACTGGGGGGAGAGAGAGAGACAAGTAATGAAACACCAGAAGTTAATGCTGTAGTTTGGATCCCCGGTCCATTCACACTCACTTGATTAAGTCATTCATGCACTGCTGAGTAAGTGTATATGTTAACTTACTTGATTAATTCAGTGCTGCAGAGTAAGTAGGTACGTCTTATGTTGTTGTCCTGAATATGCAGCAAGTCTGTTTGTTCAAATCCCCTGCATACATGTGGATGTCTGTGCATTTACCTGCCTTTCTCTTACACAGACAATTCGCAGCATTTTTTTCATGCATGCATGAAAAAATGGAACGTTATGTTTTATTTTTATATTTAAAAATAGAGCATTTTCTAATCGAAGACTGGGTCCTAGGCCTAGGTCACCTAATGCTGGATCCCACTCTGCAAAACCTAGATTTAATTCCTTGGACTGTGCTATGCATGGAAGTCAGTATCCCTTATTTTCCCATATTATCAGAATCATCCACTATAATAAATTGCATATGTGCAGAATATTAGATATGTGAATCTGTAGCTTTTTTCTGCTAGCATACCTTTTTGAAAATATACATTTATTAAAGTTTCAAATTTAAATGACAACATGGTGAGCTAGTTATTTTATGATTAGTTTTGAATTGTTTCTACTAGGAATGTAGGAACTTTGCCTCATGAATTCCTTTTTTAATGTGGGTTAGACATATGTATACTCCTCTGGTTTATTGCTATGTGTCTTGATTAAAGAATACAGATTACTATTTATTCATTTTTACCATGTACTGCATTTTGCTTTCCTGATTTGGTAATAGTTTTTAAGCTTATTTATCTATTATGCAATGTCATTGCTGTGTTTTGAATAGCTGAACTGTAACTCTATGAATACTTTTTTTTTTTACTTTTTCTATGTCCTTTTTAATTTCTTTCCATGCTCTCACCACTCTTCTTTCTATACTTAAATTTATTTCACCCTGATCTGTGGAGACTCACAACTTCTTAGTAGGGTAGTTATGATCTGTGCAAGATTTTCACTGGCTGGGCTATGATTTGTCTCTAAGATCTCTGTTGCTTTGAGTAGTATGGCAAGTTTGCAAGCCTTTATACTCCCATTATTATAAAGTAGATCCTTGCTTTTCTAGACTACTTGCATGGTGGGACTCTGTATACATTTTTCAATGCTGCAAACAGTTCCACGTTTTGGTATTTGAGTGTGCATGAATGACAGCTGAAGTGTGCTCATTATAACTTGTTTTAATACTTCTATTCTTTGTTTTTTTATAGCTTACAACATAGCACATTGTTTAAAATCAAAATGGTTGGTTTCAATCTTTTGTTAACATTAG
Source organism: Protopterus annectens (assembly GCF_019279795.1). Taxonomy (NCBI): domain Eukaryota; kingdom Metazoa; phylum Chordata; order Ceratodontiformes; family Protopteridae; genus Protopterus; species Protopterus annectens. The sequence continues at coordinate 1,518,493,202 of NC_056728.1, forward strand.
TTTAAATCTGTTATCTATGTAAGTATCTGTATGCCTGGACACCTTAATCTCTGGTATTATCATTTCATAAATCTACAGATTTTCACCATTTCAGTGGAGCACTACTCATGAATGAACAAAAGATTTAGAGTTACAATATATAAATGAATCTTGATTAAAAAAGTACTAATATGTTGCATTATCTTACAGTGTTTACTCAATTCTATTAAGCAGAACAGTGAATATGATCTAATTTGTAGCACAAAATATTTTTTTCTTAAAACTGCATAGTATAATATTCTAGACAGTACCTTAATGTTTTCAATAAATTAAACACTAGTACATATGAGGCTGTAATGTTTAAGGAGTAAACATTATCCTGTTTTCCCGCATTAAAATATCCTCTGCTAACTAATTAAATATGTTTTGAGATGACTTGCATATCACTTCTCTAGGGGTAATGGATTGATTATGAAAAGATTAGGTCTCTATGCACTCTATAGACATTAACAGTGGGGGTTATGTGTGTGAAATTAAAGTTACTCTATGGGATGTAAACATTAATTTGTGTATTTAAATCTGACTGAGATGCATTTCTATCTCAGCTTCAGATCATTCTAATTACCTTTTGCCACTGGAATGAATTCATTTAACGTGTACAGATTAATGAAGTGACATGAATATTTATTCAGTTGTGGTCATTTATTTGCAGCTCTGATGATCCCCTGGTGATATACTGACAAATATAAAATTATAATGGAAAGAGATACACTCATCACTTTAGACATCTAACCAAATATTAAAATTCCAGAAGCCATACATCAGTAAATAATGCAACACTGTTGAATTTGCTAAGATAAAATAATTATTTTAATACACTTAAGAAGCAGACTGCAGTATCATTAAATTATTCTAAGGATTTGCCTTAAAAGGTACAAAATAGTTCTATACCACTATGCCCTTCCTTTTGGTTATCATGTGGTAGTATCAGTAACATTTACCTGTAAATTCTACTTCTTATTGCAGAATATTACAGGGATGGTAAAGTATCAGAATATGCATTTCTATTTATTTGTTAATTGTAATCTTTTCTTTGTTTTCTGGCCAAATCCACTAGGGAAAAAATCTCTTTTCAGGAGTGACCCAGGGGAATAATATCATTAACAGACTCACTCACACTCACATAGTGGACAAACAAAGACACGGGGAATCAAAAACAGATTACTAAGTGAAGCTCATTTAAAAATCATGGTTGCAATTGTCTACCTTAAAGTGCTAGTCAAGCAGCACTGAATGAATAGAAGCAGTTCAAAATTTGGGTGTTGTCCATTATTCTGAGGGGTATTTTTTACAGCCTGTCGATCAACTAAGCAAAGCATATTAGATGACTAATAGTGATAACTTATTGCTACATACATATATCATATGTCACAGCTACTGTAGTCCTGCAGTTATGTATGAGAGGGATTCTACCTTAAGATATCTTAACTGCTGCTTCTCCCTTTCCTGTACTGTTAACTATGGATCACAACAGCAGACATTACCTAAGCTGAAGATTTGTTCTGAGTCATCACATCAGACATTGTTGGTACATGGGAAAAGTGCCTTGAGATCATATTAGAAGGTCTCTCCAGAAGATAATTTCCCATGTTATCAAGTAGTTCCAAAGGATTAGGTTTGATTCAATAATGCATGATGGCTACTCTAGACTCTCTCCAATGGGCATAACTTGCTCACAAAAGAGCCAATGACCTTTAGTTTCTGTAATGTACTTTTGTTCACTTTTCCATGGTCCAGTATGTTGCTACTGTCTCTAAACCTGTCTGCTTTCTGCAAATACTGTATCACATAGAGTTCAGGTAGGACCCAAATGGGGCTAGGTAAGGCATAGGCCTGACAAAATCCAGATAGTGCTCTTGCTTTAGCATAGGATAAAAAGTCTGAGACCCCGTTTAGTTTAAATAACGTATTTCCAAGATACCTATGGAGGAGGGACCCTCCCCCAAAGAATGAAGAAACTTGCATTTGCAACTTGCCTGGGATACATTGAAATAGACACCTGGGATAGCTGCCTAGCAACAAATATGTATTTTTGCAAATTAAACACTGATTGCAGACACTATGGCGAAGAAAGGTAGGGTGAGCTAAATCTGATTGCTATAGGGGGATTTAGCATTCCATATTAGAGGGTCCATATTCAATTCAACTAACAATGACAAAGTGAAGCTGAAATTAGTTTTCAAGCACTTTACTGAATTTGAGGATGAGATGTGCCAATCTCACAGACCATTGAAGAGTGTCTGATTTTTCTCATTCAACAGAAAGAGGACTGATTTCCTGTAGATAAAGTACATATCTAATATGTCCCAAACATTTTCAAAAGGCTTCACACCTCTAGGTTATTTGAGTTAGAGTTTAACAGTCACAATACATCATCACTACAAATGATGATGAAGACATGCATTAATTTAGGCACACATGAATGACAGTGTGGTCAGGTTTGCCTTAAACTGATGGCTAAATTCTCAATTTTTAAAATAAATAATAAGGGAAACAATAAGCAGTTTTGTCTTGCTCAACTATGTAACTGAAAGGGAAGTGAAATTACACCATGTGTTGTGACTTGTACCAGGGGCTTAGTATACAATGAATTAAATATCTATCTATAAAGTCTCCATTAAATCCATAGTCTCAAAGGACATTCCCCAGAATGTTACAGGCTAGTGAATGAAAGGGTTTTTGTAGAGCTCTGAAAAGAGAGGCTACTGGTGAGTCACAAAACTTTGTTTTGTATAACTGAACCATACTCAATAATTGACTCACATGGTCTGTGCCATCCTGCCTCTATTTCATGAACACCTGTTAATTTAAATGTACTAGCCATAGCAACACTGTCTTTAACCACTGATTAAGAACCATGGTGGAGATCTTAATTTCCGTTTGCAGAGAGAAGTACTCTTAAAATCTTGTGGCTCCAGATTAGGCTTTGTACTTTTTGTTGAGAGGATTCTTGTGGCTAACCTGCATTGCACAATGAAGCAATCTACTGATACTGATACGTAGTATAAATCGAAGAGAGGTTTTGTTATAGTTTCCTCAAATCATTAATAAAATTCCGCAGGCAAACAATTTAGCCTGGGTGCTTTGCCATTGGAGAAATCCTTTTATGCTTTTAAATATTTTCTCTGCACTAAAAGTCCTGTTTATGGCCAGTGCAGCTATCTTCACTAGTTTTGGTAATTCAGTATTTTATGAAAATGATTTCCTGACATCATGTCTGACTCAGTCTCTTGTTTCATAAAGATTTTCAAAGAAACATATGAAACATCTAACATAGTTGCCAATCTTGTATGCTTTGGGCACTGCCCAATCATCTGTAATAGTATATATGGGCATCTCTTGTCTTCTCTCTTCCAGCCTATGAGCTAAGAGCTTGGGGGTTTAATGCCCTTCACCCAGTGATATAACTTCATTCTCTTCCATTGTGTGGTAGTGTGATCAAACTCTAGAGTCTTCCATTCTTTAAAACATTGCTGAATTTTGCAACTGAGACTTTTCTTGTGGTTTCTTGTTCTTTAAAATTTGCCTCCAGTTTGGTGACTTTAACCGACTAATGTTTTGAGCAGTGCCTCTTCCAAAAAAGATTGACCCAGTTATTCATGCAACTTTTAAATATTCCCCACTTCTGCATTCTATCCATAAGTTTACCTTCAACCTCCTTCCAGATCTCTTCTAAATCACCCTTTCAGGAAACCAAGTTTTTTTGGGAACATAGAAAAACATCCAGCCTCCAGGAGAGCAATGGGCTTGGATCACCCAGATATGTAATATAAAATATAACAATATAACTAGTCTAAGAGGACAGAGGTGTCATGCTCTGCAGTCTCTATCACTCTGAGGTTGTGCAGTCTCACTAGTTTATAAACCAGCCTGCCCACAGTGTCGGATGCATGTGCCAAAATATGTATTCCTTCTCTGCGGGAGTGGAGGGCTGTTGCCTGTCCAGTCTGGAGTCCACAGGCACATTTAAGTATCTCCAGGAGTGTTGCAGCACTCTGACTCTGCCCCCTCCCAAGTCTAACAGAGATTGTGTGAACTTACATAGAATTGGAGGGACATACTCAATGGACAATAGAAGAAATCCAGAACAATAGTGACTCCATTTGTTCTCGTCTTTACCAATATCTTCCTCCCCTCTTGCCCCTCAATAGATGAATCCAGTGACCAGTTGAGTCTTCTCCAAATAAGTATAGACTTCCTTTTCTGCATTGTGGTGAGGCAGTGATATACCCCAGCCATTCAATTTCTTGTGAAATACTTTGCAGTATTTCCTCTCAAGTGTAGTCTCTTGAATGGAGATAATATCATACCTGAGTTTCTCCCCTAGGATTGCACATGTTTACTGTCTCAAGACAGTAGACAAACCCAGGGCATTCTAGGAAACACATTTAACTGCTCATGGAGGAATTCACATTATGCTAAGACCAGTAAAGTTGTGCAAATGCCTAGAAGATTGCATTTTTGAACAGGGAAGAGACTAATTAGATGAAGTGGTAGTTGAAAACTTAGGTGGCACTTTCAGAATAATTTGAAGTGGTACAAATAGGTGAAGACTGGGAGGAACATTCAAGGTTCAGAAGGTTGCTTATGGATGACTAGAAAAAAATTGATTTGTTATAGTTTTAGTCTTAAATGTTTGTAAAATATTTGTATCTGTTTAAATGGTATATGGTACAGTTCCTGCTATCTTTGAAATTTTGGAGAGGTCCAAACAATTTGTCTTTCTGTTTTATAAGCTGTATTTAGAGAGCCAAAGTGAAGGTTTGGGTGTTTAGGAAGGTTCTGCTTATGCTGGATACTGCTTCATCAAGTGGGAGATGTTTAGGTTGGTCTTGTTATATTTTTTGTAAGCTATTGGTAAAAGTATATATATGGAAGGCAAGAGGTTGCAAAAGTGATTGAGGTGCTGTGTTTTTTTCTGATAATAGAAATGGGGAGATGGTCACTTAGGGAGTCAGTTATGGCACCAAAAAGTGATTTTGTTTGGAAAAAAAAATAGAATCCACTCACTAATGGTTCCCCTTTTGTCTTTTTGTTGAAAATAGTAAAAATAGAGATTTGTTGTATGACACCATATGTGTTTATGCCATTTGTTGGACTGCCATAGGTGACCGACAGCCTAGTTTATGTTAAAATCACCCAGTATTAATTTTACTCAAGGGATATTAAATGAGGCTTAGCAGAAAATAGTCTTCAGCTATGTTGATATTGTTACCAGATGAAATCTAGATGCCTTTTATGCATATTAGCAGAAAAATGTTCTTCCCCCATAGTGCTTTTTCTAGGCACTGCCAAACTGAAAGTCCTGACATAGCAAATCGAAACCAAGAAAATATAAAGGCGGTACTGCTCAATGCTAGGAGTCTAAATAAAAAAACTCCACTCCCTAGAAGCTCTCTTCACCCTAGTGAATGCTGACATCTGTGCAGTCACTAAAACATGGTATAAAGCCAAAGAGAGCACACTGACAGTACAAGGTTATAATGCCTACCACACATTTAGACCAGCTACTACACAGATATGGACTAAAGGTAGAGGTTTCCCAAGTTACATAAAAATTAAATATATCTCAATGCTGGTTAAACAGGACAATACACTTGAGCTTCTCCGGGTTCAAATCGCCAGATGCAAAATTCAATACCACTTTCTTGCAAGCTGTAGGTCCCCATCTATGGCCCATAAAAATCCATATAATATATTTACACTCATTGGAAACACTCACTATCCAACTCAGTAGCATATTCATGGGTGATTTAAATCACCCCATCATTAACTGAGAATCTTATATAACACCAAACGTACAGGCACAGAAATTTCTGTAATTTGTAAACACAAACTCACTGGTCCAGATTGTCAACAGACCAACCAGGGGTGCAACCATACTGGAATTGGTCAACACTAATATGGGAGAGTACTGCATACCCCCTAGTCTACTGTCCTCTCTGGTAAGGTCAGACCACAAAATGATCTCATCTGAAGTAAAAATAAAGCCTCAGCAAACCCTGAATTATTTAGGAACTACTCTATTGCTAACTTCCTACTATGAAGTTCCCATAAACCCTGAAAACACTGCTGCCTATGCAGAACTATTCACACAAACCATATACAAGCATGTTAATAGCTACACAGAGGCAGCTCTACCCACCAGGAAGAAGTACACAACTAACTCAAAAAAATAGTTCTGGTGGAATCACAAAGATCAATAGGCTGTATAAAAGAAGGAACAAAATCATGACATAATTTAGGAGGTGCAGCACCCAGCAGGGTAAAAGCACTCTCATCAAACTAAACAAACAACTCAGAGGACAAATAATGTCTACCGAGGCCAAAACTGAGGTAAATTTTGGACTCCCAGGCCAAGGACAACCACAAGGCATTCTTCAGCTATGTCAACAACCTCAAAGGCAATGCACAATTGTGTGCAGAGCTCATTGTAAATGGAGCCATCTATTCTGAGACAGAAGGTATAGCAAACCTACTCGCCAACAAATTTAGCTCCAACTTTACCTCTCTCTCCCCCTCAACCTTCCCTCAGGAAATACATCAACTATAACTTCCCCTGCTATCATTATGGAACAGGCCCTTAATGGTCTCTCCAAGGCCAAGAACACTGCAGCAATGGAGCTAGACAATATCTAGAGATGCTCTCTAAATAACATGAAATATGACCTATCAGGGCCTCTGGAATTCATTTTTAACTGTAGCGTCCAAACAGGTTTCATGCCGTATGAATGGAGAACAGCAACAGTCATCCCTCTGCCCAAAGGTGGGCCATCTACAGACCCTGGAAACTACTACAGACCCATTAGTCTCACCAGTCTTATATGCAAAGCCATGGAAATGATCAATAATGACATAGGAAACCTCCAAACACTGGACCCAACCCAATTTATTTTCATCAAGGACAGGCCATGCCTACTCAACATGGTGGACTTTTAGAGAAGGTCACCAAAGCAATGGCTGAGGGAAAAATGGTTCATAGTGCCTAACAAAGCATTTGATACAATACCCCACTATGGCATTTTTGAAAAACGTAGGCGGTTAGGTATAACCCCTTATGTCAACCAATGGATAGCCATCTGGCTCACAGACAGGACCCAGGAAATTAGAACTGGGAGTCCACCTCTACAAAAAGGCCAGTCACAAGTGGAGACCCTCAGGGATCAGTCTTGGGACCACTCCTTCTTGGCATTTATTTCTCTGAAATCAAGGCCAATGCCAATGCCAATGGCCTCTGTCTGACTAAATTTGCAGATGATTGCAAATTAGAAGTTGTCATTGAATTGGCCACTGACACAAATGTTCTTCAGGAAGGGTTGGCACAGACAAACAACTGGTGTCAGAGCCCTAGGCTAAAACTAAATGCCAAGAAATGCATAATAGTATGCTTCAGGAAGTCATCCACACCTGGTTACTATATCATATTGACAACACACCCCTAAGAGTTGACATGTAGTCAGAGACTTGGGGACACACATAGACAGTAATCTTGCCTTTGACTATCATTTGTCTACAGTAGTGATGAAATCATTCTATGTTGTACAACTTATAAACAAAGGTATAGCATCTAGGTCCAAGGAAGTCATTGTTCTACTGTCTTCAGCATTCATCAGACCTATCATTGAGTATACACTTAACAAGCATATCCAACAGATTTCTTACTAAAATAATGCAGGGCATAAGTAAAATGCCCCATGCAGACTGCCTTAAGGGCCTGTCCCTGCATTCTGTCTCCTATAGGCTGTTGAGGGACGATCTATGCCTGGCATATAAGGTATTGCAAACCACACTCTAATGGACCTCCTGCATATCCACAAAACAAACAACACTAGAATTACCCATTCTAAAGACTTAAACCTTGCCTGTGATATAAATAGGACCTGCTGGAGAGACAGGTATGCATCTCAGAGACTACCCCTTATCTGGAACAGGTTCCCCATCCATGTGAAGCAGAGTTCCTCCCTAACCCAATTCAAGTCTAATTGAACAGTTGGATGGAGAAGAGGAAATTCATCCTTGGTTTGGCACCTATGTCCCTAATGGACACAGGCAGCCTGTAAATGGTTCATGACACGGAACACTGCTTTTAAATATTTCACCTTCCAAGCCCCTGCTTACACTTAGCAAATATACCAGAACTTGATAGAGATTGGTATGCATAACTATGATTAAAATGCCCTTGAGTTCATTAGCCTAGTAAACAGCTATGAACCTCTGACCATATAGTGTTTTGCTATGGTTAAGCTTGAGGAGAGAGAAAGAGAAAGATGAGGATTTCAGTGTTATTAAACTGTGGAGGGTTGAGAGGGGAGCACTGAAGGTAAAGAGATTTCAAGGGATAAATGCAATTCCATCTGTCTTTTTTACTTTTGCTATCTACCCTTATTATGTTGTAGCCTGGAAATATTATTTCATAATTTTTGACCTCTGTCTTTAGGCATGTCTCCGACAGTACAGCTATGTTTGGGGAGTGTTTTATAATCGAAGCATGAACATCAGCTAGTTTTTTTTTTCTTTTTTTGCAAATGCATCTGCTGCTTATGTGAATTATATAAAGGGTGAAAGATTTTATAAGTAACTGAGTGTGTGTGTGTGTGTGTGTGTGTGTGTGTGTGTGTGTGTGTGTGTGTGTGTGTGTGTGTGTGTGTGTGTGTGTTTGTGAAGGGGGATGGTATGTGTGATGTGTTGAGGGTATGTTGGGTCAAGCTGGGGTGGATGCCTCCGCTTACTTTAAGTGTTACTGTGATTGGAGCATAATATTTTTATTTGGATTTTATTTTTAATAGCTAAGTGGCAGTTATGGGTAGTCCATATTTAAGATCACTGCCCTGGCTAGTTTGGATAGGCAGGGTGAGACTTTCCTGGCCCTGAAGAGAAGTGAGTTAACTTTGGCCCTTGATTTTTCTATATGGGTACTTAATGTTAGTGACTGGTCTAGCCACAAACTGAGGTATTGGAAAGTCATGAGGTAGTTTGTTAAGGAAAATAAAAAAGAGAGGACGAGCTAAAATCTTGCAGCATTCCCACTGAAAGAAGTGTGGGCTGAGAGAAGGAAGAGCCCAATTGAATTCATGAGACAAGAAGTCTTGGAATTAAGTGACGGGTGTGGCATGCGTCTGGAGTGTTTCTCCCCAGAACTCCACTGAAAATGGGCTCTGCCTCAGTCAGACTCGCCCAGTAATAAGAAATGTTAAATACATAAAATACATGTGTGTTATTAATCCCAATGTACTGAAGAGAGAGAGACAAGAAGGAGCTGGTGCTTCACTTCAGTAACACCCTTCTACATTCTGGAGACATTCACCTTAACCGTGGTCACCAGAACTTCTCCTCTACTTTCTCCAACTCCACTCAAATTCCCCAGCAGGATCCAACCCCTAAACTCAAACAACAATCCTTTTTATTCCATCAACATCCACAGTATATGTAACAAGACTACTGATTTTCATTCCTGGATATCTCAATACTCCCCTGACATAATCGCTCTCTCTAAAACTTGGTTAAAATCACATAATAAAGACAATGAATTTCTACCTTCTGGTTATAACATCTTATGCCTTGACAGGACACACAAAAAGGTGGAGGCATTGCCATTATGTACTCTGACCTCCTAACCATATCCCCTCTGTCCAACCCTTCCTCCTCATTCCTCCCAGCAGAATTAATCATTGCTAAGTGTAAGACCAACAATCACAAAACTATAACCATTGCTTCCATCTATATACCACCTAGTGACAACATACCTTTACTTGAACAGATTCTACATTGGATGGCTCACACAATCCCTACTGAAACTATCATACTAGGTGATGTTAATATAAACTAGTTTGCACTCAGCTCTGACTCTTCCTCCACCAGCATGCAACTATATGGCTACACTTAGTTTATCTCCTCTTCTACTTTTCTGAATAAACCTACACATTTTAGATCTATTCTGGACTGGATTCTTATCTCCCATCCTAACCTGTATCAAAACCCAAATCCCTGCCAGATGGGATCAGTGATCACTCTGCAATATGTGTCCAAAGATTCTCCACCCAACGCTCTAGGCCGCATAAATTTAAAGAACGCCAAAAGTTAACTAACTTCAACCCTGACACTTTCAATGACTATCTATCTGCTATGGACTGGTCCTTCCTCTTTGACCATTCTCTTGATGAAGCAGTGGACCAATTCAACTCTATATTTTTTAAACACTCTTAACTCCCTTGCCACTACCAGAATTATCAGAGTCAAATCTGTCTCTCATTCAAAATAGAGATTCTACATGGAAACTCTAATTAAAAAACAAATCTCTCATTCACTACCAAAAATGTAGGAAACTACATAACCTGACCAGCCAAAAAACACATATACATAGAACAAGACAAAAGAGAGAATTGTGGATTACAGGAAGAATTGCAAGAAACATTCTTCCCTCACCATCAATGGGGACACAGTGTAAAGAGTGAGAAGCACAAAGTTTCAGGGAGGGCACATTAATGAGGACTTGTCTTGGAACACCAATATAAATGCCATAGTCAAGAATGCACACCAGAGATTATACTTTTTAAGAAGGCTAAGGAGAGCGAATCTCCCATTGACAGTTCTCACTACCTTCTACAGAGGTACCATAGAAAGCATCCTGATAAAGAACCTGGTAGTATGGTATGGAAGCTGCTCTGCCTCTGAGTGCAACAGAGAGTGGTAAGGACAGCTGAGAAGATAATCAAGACCACCTTATCACCTCTCCACCTTTCCATGACTTGTATTTATCCAGATGTCTCAGCAGAGCCAGAGGAGTAATTAAAGACTACACTCTCCCTGCTTACAGGCTGTTCCTGCATCTATCATCTTGAAAGCACTTCTGAAGCATACGATACAGAACTAAATGATTCAGGAGTAACTTCTTCCCTAATGTCATGAGGCTGCTGAACTCTAGTAACAATTACTCAACATGATGGCCATCTGGGTCAGTAGAAACTGTAGAAGCTGGTCTTCAACTGTGCATTATTAACCTGGTTAACAGCCTCATCTAATACTTACCATGACTGCAACTTGTAGGCCATCTAGGGCAGTAGCAATGCAGTAAAATATCTCTTCTTTCTGTGCAATACATGTTGCAAATTCATAAATTAACCATAGTGCAACACTCTAAGGTCCATAGTGCAATACTCTAATGTTCACAGTGCAATACTCGAATGTCTCCTTCTGTGCAGGGATCAATGCAATGTCTTAACCAATTACCTGTGCAATACTAAAGTCTCATGCAAGTAAGTGCTCAATGCGAAAAGTGTTAAAATGTGTTTCTAATTATGTACAGTATTAGTCTGTCTACTTGCGTGTATGTGATGTAATAGTTAGGTGTTACATCTGTAAATATCTGTGAAAACAGCTATATGTTGTCTGCACATTGAGTCTGTAGACATGAAATTTCATTCAGTTTTTGCACTTGTGTGATTCCTGAGTGACAATAAGGTTTACTTTGACTTTGACTTTAGTCATGTTAAATTCTCTTTCATCATCTCTTTCTTAAATAACACCATTATCTCTTCTGAACCTCAAACAAATTTGCTTTGTATAATCATTGATGACCAACTTAAATTCAGTCTCCATGTACAGAACTGTATAAAGAAAACCCATTAAAAGCTTGGCTTGCTGTATAGAAAGCGAAGGTTCCTTACCCCTAACTCCAGAATATCACTTGCTCAAGCCTTTCTCCTTCATAACCTTCTTTACTGCTCTCAGGTTCTTTCTAACTTACAGTCCTCTCTTCTACCTAAACTTGAAACCACATATAACAAAGTTGCCAGATTTCCTGCTAACTTGCCCCTGAAATCTCATCACTGTCTTGCAATTCAGAATCTCAATTGGTTAGAATTTCCTGACCAACTCATATATTCTCAACTTCTTATAATTTACTTCATCTTAAATAAATCATCCTTCTGCCCAAGCATATCCTCTCTTGTCTCCCTCTATAACTCATTATGCCCCCTTAGAAGTTCTGAACAACATTTCTTACAGATTTATAAACTAAAAAAGAAATCACTAGGACAAAACCTATATTCCTATCTTCCTTCTCTCTCTTGAAATCAGCTTCTTTAGCCCTTAGAAATATCACACATGCACAAGAATTCAAGACAGCTCTCAGGCTTTACCTACACAGCACCAGGAGATGCCTTTGTAACCATCCCACTTAAATTTACTCCCCTTCCTCCTTCATCCCATTCCCTCCTTTCCCCATTACCTTTTTCCCCTACCCTCACTTTCCTTTCTTCCACCTCCCTTTCAACACACCCTCTAACTATTCCAAGTTCCTGACCTTTAAAATATATCTCTACTACTCCCTTCCTCACTCCTCCAATTTCTGCTCCAATACTCATAATTCTTCTATACCCACTTCTAACTTGTCTTCCCGCTTTCAACTACTCTTCCTGTAAAACATCATGTTACCTAATAACCTATGTAATATATATACATTTTTATGTCTGAATACAAATTTGTTATTCTGTACTTTGAACATCCTGCCTGCATAATTTATTAATAGGAGTTTTTCCTTTTTTTATATAATTTGTTTTGTAAATTTATGTATTTTTTACTTCTGCACCACAAATGTTTTACTTGTATTACTTGTCCTTTAAATCTAATTTTTAAAAAAAAAATTTGTATAATCCTTCACTTTGGAGATTTTCTCCTCAGGTCTCCGCTGAAAAAGCGCAAAAGCTCAGATGGATTAACCTGGCTAAGAAATGTCAAATAATAATGTCAATGGCGTTTGTGAGTTCAACAAATATTGCACCTGCCAAGATATCTTTTTCCTTGTTAAGGAGAATTTCATCAGTTACAGACCACGGTGCCATAATTGTATTATGACCTCTAGAAGCTACACTGTTTTAGGGTAAGGGGATGGCATTGTTAAATGTAGCTTGAGAATTGTATTGTACATATATGTTTTTTACTAAGACCTTGCCAAGAGTGGGTAATATGGAAATTGAACAAAAATGTAAGATGTTTTGGGGTTTATGTTGTTTGGGCAGGGGGTGATGAGATCTGTTTCCAGATGTTTGGCAGTATATGTTGTGTCAGGCATAGTTTAAGATGTGATGAAGAGGCTCGGTTAGAAACTCCCTGCAGTTTTAGATAAACCAGAGAAATATGTGGTCTGAACCTGGGAAATGGTCTGTAGGTAGGGGTTCAACTAGGTTACTGACTGTTTATCTGAGATTTTTTTTTAAAGTTGAATGGGCTGAGGAAGACAGGCAGTTCTGGTAAAGAGAATAGGGAAGTGGAGATGCTGCTGATATACTTTAGGGGTAGTTAAACTCTGTGACAAAGCCAGAACAAATGAGTGTCCCTTGATTAGTCTGGATAGGTTTAGTTAGGATTTGTGTCACAAGATTTTGTCTAGGGAGCAGGCTGACTTCATGTTAAAAGAGTTTAGGTTTACTGAAAAGAGAAAGTTTCTTGGTTTTGAGATTATTTGCATGATGACTGCTTGAACGGTTTAGCCATGTTCTGGAGTTTGGTAAAGGAAGCATTGTTGTCATGGGTTGAATTGTTTTTCCATGACTGCCAGGCTTTACCCCTTAACTTGAGAAAGGATCTAAGCCCTTTGGTGAGCCATGCTGTTTGTTCTGTTTAAAAAGGCTTATTTATTTATTTATTTATTTAACTTCTGTTGACCAGGTTAGTCCAACTATGATAGTGAAGCCTTTTTGAGAGACCCAAGGTAGTATTTATACTACAAGGGGAAATTTGGCCAGGGCATCAGGGATCCTTCCCCAGATCATCATTGTTGTGAGTGGGAAAAATTTTGTAGGAGCTCTTCCTGTTTCTGCTCCAGACACAGAGGTGGCACAGAGAAACAGGGAGGCAGATGGAAAGAGAAGGAGATGGAGTAGAGAACAAAATGAAGGAGAAAGCAAACATCAAGACCAGAGAACATGTGCAGCATTCTGAGGAAATGTTTCAAAGAAACCTGTTTGATGGTGATGAATCAGAAAATAATGGATATATAAATACATCCTCCAGTTGGGAGTGTTACGGGATGATTTTCTTAAAGAAATGGTTGTTAATAGTGAGCCAGAAAATGAAGGAGATGTTTCCTGTAGAGACATTATGAAGAAAATGCAAAAGGAAGATGCAGAGACAGTCCTGAATGATAGTGGTGAGATGGAAAATAAAATATATGCAGAGAAAGTAAAAGAAGGCAAAAAAGGAGTAGCAGTAAAGAAGGCAGATGGAAATGAAAAACAGAAATATGTGGTAAGGATTGAAAGTAAAGAAGACAAGGAAATGGACAGGTGTGAAGTATGGGAAAATTTAATAGCTCCTTTGGTGTAAAAGCACATGAGGTAACATAATTTATTCTTATTAACAGAGACATTATATGACATTATATTTGAGACTTTTTTAAACATGGAAAATTTTCTTGGAGAACATGAAAAAAGAAAGACAGTAACCCATGGTATCTTTATGTGATAAAAAACATTTAACAAGAAAACAAAAAAGAAGATTCATGTTCAATTTCAAACAGACATAGAAAGAAAGACTTTGAAATGACATTTGAAAGCTTTATGCAAATAAGTACTGGACATTGCAAAAGTTTATGAAAAAAGGGTTTATGGACTGCTGGCTAGGCTTAATATTGTGTGAAAAATAGAAAGAGAAAAATATGCATATACCAGGCATGATAAATGTCGAGAGGAATAGGGGTGTTGGAAAATACCGGGGAGACAATGCAAGACAGGTTTCATTTGTGGGAAAGAAGGACATTTTATAAGTAACTGACAAAAGAAAATGGTATATTTGTAAGGAAAAGGGACATGATGAAAAATGTGAATTGAAACGTTATAAATGTAATAAAATTGGGCATTTATGGATGGATTGCTAAAATGAAAATAATAGTAAGGAAAAAGAAAGAGACGAAAATGAACAAAGAGAAGAAATTTTAGAGGTAGTAGAAATGGAAGAAAAATTAGATGAGAAAAAATAATAAAGAGAATATAGAAGAAGATTCTGAAATAAGTGATGAAGAAGACATAAATTGAAAGGTAGTAAAAAGAAAAATAAGAATTCTATTGGTAAAAAGGTAAATGACAGAAAAATAATATTTAAAGGGATAAGTACAAAAGAAAAAAGAAAGGAAATGGATGAAAAAGAATACATGTACCTAGAGAGTGGGGCTTTGGTGTAATGGTTCAGGTGTTTGACTGCCATCTACAAAGTTCAGTGTTTGATTCTCACTTTTAGGAAGGAAATTGGTTCATAGGTTCATAGGTAGATACTAGGCTATCTGCCCTAGGGCATTTATAAGCCTAGCCAGAGTGTATTTGGCTTCCGCCTCCCTATTAGATTAGCCTACTGTGCCTCTTTAAACTAGGTCACAGAAGGTACCCTTTTAAGATTAGTTTACTGTGCCTCTGTCTAGCAGGGATACAGAAGAGATCCCAGGGGTGAATTTGTGATCTCCCATCCACGCGTCCAGATTTCGCTTGAAGAGGGTCAGCGAGGGGCTATGTCTAATATGAATTGGGATTGTATTCCAGAGTGAGGGGAGCCTCTGGGAAATGAATCTGTCCCTCCAGCATGTCCTATTTATTTTTGTGCTGAGGTTTAGGTCCCTGGATTGTGTAGCTCTAAGGGACTTGGATTTTTTGAGGTGGAGCATGTCCATTAATTCTGGGTTTGACATGGCTTTGTACGTCAGGCATAGATCGCCTCTGAGTAGGCGGTAAGCAACTGAGTAGAGCTGGAGTTTCTTTAGTTGAGCTGCATAGGACATCTGTTTGTAGCCTTGGTTAGGCTTAGAATAGCCTATTAAGAAATCTAGCCTAGTAATTAGCTGTGAACTTATGAAACATGAATCTAAGGAAAAGGGAAAATGAAAATTTTAGCATGCTTTCTGTAAAAGTGAATAATACTGAGAATATAGTAAGAAGAATAGGAATTTTGAAGTGGAGTAATACATGTGATGTAGTTATAATTATTTTAGAAGACACAAGATTTTTAACAAATAAAGAAAGATTGCAAACAGAGAAACTATGGAGGGAAAGATAATATGGAATTTGAGAAATAAGGGATGATCTGGAATAGCTGTATACTGTAGAAATACAGTAAAGATATAAGATATAAATTTAGCAAAAATTTAAACATTAACCATTGTAAATTTAAAATGGAAAGAACAAGTATATAGAATATTTCCAGGATTCAATAAAGTCTATGTAGGCTCCATGTAGAGCATACATGGAATGTACCTGTGTACATGGCCACGGTTCCCTTTCAGCAGCGCACCATGCATATTAATCATGGTGGTCTGCCAAGGGAGATCATGTTAACATGGATATTGAATCCATGCAAGCAGCAGTGTAAAGAATATCCTGTACTTGTGGTCTGTCCAGGAAGCTCTTGGACAGATGGTAAGCACAGGATGATAATCATTGTAATGTACTCTGCTATTGTATAAATAGTTTTTAGATTTTTTTTTTTAATCTTCCTTTTTGCATGGTGCAGTGCTGTGCTTAGCAATGCCAAGCTGTGCTTATACATACATAGCAGACACCTGCCATATATCTAAAAAAATAGAAAACAGATGTAATCAATTGTACAATATTTTTTTTTCGTTTTTTTTTAATTGTTTCTATCTATGTTGGTCAGTGGGAGTGCTACAGAATCCTGAAAGAAAAATCCTGAAGACCAAAATCGTGAGACCAAAATCCTGAAAGTTCAAAATACTGAAAACTCAAAATCCTGAAAACACACAGGATATTAACAATTGCTATATCCAAGCACAAGTACACACAAAAACAAATAAAACACAAACTATATTACTGTTCTCAAAGTATAAGCAGGGGGGCAAGCTCCCCAGCACCACCCCCTGCTACTTACATATATCAACTAAAAGATTGCACTTAGTGTAGTGAAGTGCAATCTCGGAGTTGATATATTTAAGTAGCAGGGAGTGTGGGGTGTAGCCCCCACATGGGGGTGCAGGGGGGCTTGCCTCCCTTCATATAGTTGAAAGGTAATATGTTTCTGTATGTACTTGTGCTGGAATATAGTAAGTGTTTTGTTCCTGTGTGTTTTCAGTATTTTGAGTTTTCAGTATTTTGAACTTTCAGGATTTTGGTCTCATGATTTTGGTCTTCAGGATTTTGGGTTTTCAGGATTCTGTAGCGCTCCCAGCACAGCACAGTGTTTAGTGATGCCAAGCTGCACTTATACATTCATAGCAGACACCAGCCATATATCTAAAAATACAAGCCAGATGTAATCAACAGTACAATACTTTTTTTTTCCTTTAATGTAGTTTGTGCTATGCTCAGCTCAGCTGAACTGGCTTGTGCAATGCTAAGCAATGCGGTGCTTTTATGAAAGTTACAGTATGACTTGTAAAGGCAGGAATGAAGCCTATATTAAGACCAATAGGTGGTAATTTCACACCATTCATTGGAGTCTCATTTGACTGTCGGTATACCTGGTGGTGTTGTAGAAGGAGCACACTTTTGGGCTCAGTGGTGGTGAACCCTGGTTACTGCAGGGTGACTACCAGGGCTCACAATGTAAGTCTGAGGCCTGGAATCATTTGGCTAGGGATCTCACCAGGGTCACTGTTATCCCCCACACTGCTGAGCAGTGTCATCACCACTATGATGACTTGAAGTGATGGAACAGGAGAAACTTGGACACCTGGGTCCAAGAGGCTATGGCTGGGCATGCCCCATAGCTATGTAAGAATGTTTGCCAGTACTTTAGAAATATATAAGCTGAATCAGTACAAAACTGGTATGCATAATGGTTTGCTTCTCTTTCAACTGCTGCAGATGAGAGGGATCATAATGTCCAGTTCCAGTAGGGCGCCTGGCTAGGATGAGGCATGAGTGTGATAAGTAGGGAAACATAAAGGTATTAAACTAATGCATAACGTACTGTTAAAATAAATTATTTACAGAGTTTGCAGTAATGACAGTCAGGTATGACATACCTGGGAAATGTAATATGTTTAGTAATGTGTCACTTCCTACCTGAAATGGTAAAGCAAGTTAAATTGAGTACACGTGCATTACTGTGTAGTATATCTTCCAAACATCCATTGATGTTGTGGTCTACCCAGATTAACAGTTACTGTTCTGCTCTGCTAATTGTGTGAAATATGCTGTAGGTTGCACTCAAGTAATGACAAGGGTATATGGGTTATTTCTTGGAAGTCTGACACAGCTATCAATGCTGTACATGCCAGACTTAAAGCAGCAGTAATTAATAGATTTTAAATGGTGATGGTGCTGTCATAAATACTGTTTTCAAAAAAGTAAGTGTTCAGTATTCTTCTAGTCACTGCATGCATGTTCTAATCTGAGGCCAATCAACTGTAAAAATGAAATGAATAAAGAGTGTAGAAAAAACTGTCTGATAAATGTAGTGCAATACCCACAGTACGGACCAAGCCTGAGTTATGGCCACACTCAATTTGATCCAATTGGCTTGACAATGCAGTTATGTTGTCTTCACCCCTCTCCAGGAGTGACAGTCCAGATTCAGCTAAAAAATCTGTGAAAGTGCACAGTTGTTGCTGTTGAAGAAATGGATAGCTATGGCTCTTTCCTACACCCGTCCTGCACACCCCTACCTGCCTGTCATTATGTTTCCCCGCTGGTTGCACCCCTTTCACCATTGTCCTATCTCCCCATTTTTCTTTTGTTTAAAGATTTTTTTCACAATGTGGCATGGCACGCCACATTGCTTAGCAATGCTAAATACAGCTATATTGATAAATGCTTTTGGAACAATATTAATCACATTTGAAAAGTATACCTGTGCTCCCTTTCAAACCCACGACCATTCTACCTGAAGGGTAGTGGATTAGACCACCAAGCCACACAGATGCTAATAAGCACATGTGCTTCAAGCAAAACATACTAATGCTGAAGTTCCCCTCATTAAGTGTGTTGCACAGCACCACACACATCAGCTAAGAGATTACTAGAAAAATATTACTGTAATTGGCACTCAAGTACACAAATACATCACTAAAAAGCACACAAATAAACTTAGACATAAGTGAGGTATCTGATAGCAGGTAATCCTGCAGTTATATCTACTAAATCTCAGAACACACCTGATAAAACATTAATGGAAAATAGGATTCTTACCTGGGTCTCTTGTTTATAAATACAGCACTCTAAAGCCATATACATGGTAATAGATGTAAGCCCAGTATTTAACAGCAGACTACTGTGGAATGATAACTACCACATGTAAAAAGTCACCTTTTGTATAAGTGACTCTGTAGCTCAGTCTGTAAAATGCATTGAAAACATATTTTTTGGTACACATGGTCCTTGGTTCAAGTACAGCTGTGTTTAGCAATGAAAATAAATGTATGTGGCCATCAATATTATAACATGTGATATGTATGTCTGTCCCATCACCTATTTATCCACCCATAACAGTACAGTTGGAATGTCTGCATCTATATAATATGGGGCAAAAGCTTACAGATAGGATCAATCTCATCTACTCCTAGTACAACGCTATAAAGTGCAGATACTGTCAGGTAATGCAGTAACCTGAATTCCCAGAGGATGTTGAAGTGTGTACTGAAATTGTGGCCCAGTAATGTAACACTGCAGCCCAAAATGTTTTGCTGGTGTTATCACAGACAACCACAGCTGCACATATAACATGCACATATGGAGGTTGAGCAAGACACAAGGGTCACCAGCACACACTCAACAGGGGACTACCATGACATAACATGTGATTTGGCAGTTGTCCAACTGTGTGACATCATTGTTAATGTACACCTACCTGTTTTCCAGGACACACCAAGC
Source organism: Protopterus annectens (assembly GCF_019279795.1). Classification (NCBI taxonomy): domain Eukaryota; kingdom Metazoa; phylum Chordata; order Ceratodontiformes; family Protopteridae; genus Protopterus; species Protopterus annectens. The sequence continues at coordinate 1,518,513,049 of NC_056728.1, forward strand.
ATTTTGCCTTGCATTGTCTTACTGATACCGTTGGCTGACAGACTTACCTGACATGCATGCCTTACTCTAAGTCTTAATCTGCCTATACAACAAGGCTGCCACAGGTCCCATACTTACTTTTAAAGATTGTTGTCCTGCAAAGTGTTCACCCTTTCTGCCTATGCCTATTGCCTGCAGCATCACCATCAGATTCAGCCTGTAGCACACACATTTGTATGTAAATAGTAGCTGCTATGGACATTCTCTCTGCCATGACGTAGCATCTGTCCCCCACTATTTTCCAAAACAACATATGAGAAATGGGTTGTAATCTACATTGAGGCTTTATATCTTGTTCAGTGGTTGCATGGGATTGGCTTATTATACTGCAAATCAGCTGTGCTGGCTGCAGTTCGCTTTTCAGAAGCATAGATTGGTTCAGAGGCAATCACTTGCTAATAGAGACCCATGTTAAAAAAGGCAAACAGCTAGCTAGGGGAAACATTGTGTATGAGAGTTACTTTGCATGGTCAGCTTGTTGGCACTACATTTATATAACTGTACCATTCAACAGACGAGTATTGTACTCCATCAAGTATGTAACCATTTTGTTTCCAACACAATATATATGTGTCCATATACTGGATTGCAGCAGTAAGCCTTGCTTGGAACTGTACTGCTTACATGTCATTGATCTGCAGATATGTTATATGTACAGATAAATTAGTGTACAGCACGGGTAGAATACTGTTTGTTAATTGGGTATACCACTCTCCTGGAAATTTCCTGTTGATAACGATGGTAATACTATACTGCTATTTTTGTGGCACTGCTGTTTTTTAATATTATAAGGGAGGTTTACACATACAGCCCTCAACTTAATGGACTCCTATATTGGTTGCATGATCATACAATAGTATCTGTCATAGCACAAGCAGGAATAGATGAGTACTGCTACTGTCCTACTCACAAACACACTCTTACTATCTTTGCATGGTGTTGAATATGAGATGTGTAACCAAGCAGTGACTACAGGTAGCCATCTGTTATTGCTGTATTTCTACATGCTATACTTCCACGTATATGATCCAGACATATATTCCCATTTTGTTGTCTTTCAGGAAATATGTATCTCCATCAGGCCCCTTTTATAGACACAGAAAATGACACTATCCTGGATGCCCTGCATCAACATCACCAACTACTGCTGTCCAGGGGGAGGACAAACAGGGAAGAGTGAGCAGCATTGTCGGCTGACCTGGTACACAATGTCAATGCAATTAGTCAACAGAGGAAGGCATATGAGCAGGTGCAACATTGTGCCACTGATATGATAAATTCCACCTGCAGAAGAGCAGCAGATGTGGCCAGGGATCATGCTGTCACCAGTGGAGGACCTGCAGTGGAACAACCACTGTCAGCCACTGAGGAATTCTTGGTAAACCTAGGAACACATGACAGCTCCCAGACATCCACCACATGGTATGTTGTGGATGTGGGTGCCACCATTTCCATGCAAGATGAGCATCCAATTATGCTTAATTGGATAAGTATTGGGATACTGTAGCATTCAGTATGTCAGGGTGTACATAGTTTTATGTGGGTGGCAGGTATTTTTAATGGGGGGAAGGAGATTAGTTGCAGATTGATTCTCATGATCCGATTGTGATGTGACCAAAATACCAATTAACATAGTTTGTTCTGTAAATGTGAGATATTTGGACATAGTAGCTTGTCATAGAGCAACATGGGTTGCTAATTACATTACCTCTCCTCAAATTTTCACAAGACCTTCAGGAATCAGATGTGGCTGTGATCCTGCTCCTAGTAAGCATAACATTGTTGTGTTACAGATGTAGATTTAGAGCATTGTATTTGCTAAAGTGTCATCCTAGGCCTGTCAGCTACATTGATGTACTGTCTGCATGATTGCCAACCTCACAGATGTTTACCAATGGAACATGGTTGACAGTTATAACTATGCCTTGTAATTGTGATCACACATAACTATGCCTTGTAATTGTGATTGCACTGATAGATTAGAGGTATTTGCAGGACAGTATAGATTACCTTATGTGTCAACTGTGCAGAGTTTTGACAGATGCCAACAGTGTACATCACTCTTGCTCATGGGATTCTTGATTAAGGAGCTTATTCTTTACAAGCAACTACAGAAATTATTTTAGAAAATAATGTCCTCAGGTCCTGGTATATGAGGTTGGGGATTAAACAAGCCCATAATACTGTCAGCATTGTATACAGTTTAACATATATAGCAAGATAGTACTGTAGAGCATAATAGTGCATGTATTAATGTACTGCTTTTCCCTTTTTATCACAGGTGACCAGGGGGTTTGGTATATGTCCCCCTCACAACCTGATGTCAGTGTCTCTTCAGACTCTGATGATGATTGTGGCCAAAGTTAGGCACAGGTGGGTGTTGCAGGGGCTGAATTTGTCACAGAGGTTGACATCCCTCTTCTGCCCTCTTTCTCACCATATGCAGTCAATATGCCTATGCATACCCAGTCCCCTGTGGATATTGGACAGTAAGAGGGTGGGGACATTGAACAGGAAAGTGTAGGTACTATGGCTGCAGTGAGTGTTGATACTGGCCATAGTCAAAGAGATGTCAAGATTTCACACAGGTCGATTGATAGGGGTTCTCATAGGAGACCTGCTGTCCTTCCACCACCTCTTGCAGGTGTCTCATCACTTGTCACTCAGCATATGTTTAGGGCCATCATGGTGGCAAAGGCATGTACCAAAAGGACCTCCAGATGAATGCTCAGATTTATGGATGTAGCATAGTCTGACATCCATGATTACCTCCACCACATTGCTGATAACCTGGATCAGTTGACTGATGCAGTGGAAAGACAGTAGTCCAAGAAAGATCACAGAATATTTCTCCTAGAATGGTCATTGTCTGTGATGAAACATCTGGTTGGACTTGAGATTCTGACTCATGGACGTAGCTCAGCAGCCACATCTGCTGAGAGTCCATGTGACCATGCTCACTCACTCTCCCATAGTGGCAGTACATCCAGTGCCCCAGAGATGAGTGTGCTGCCCACACCAAGAAGTAGCAGGTTATGGGCTTATGGTTTGGACATTCCCATGGAGGACACAGTCCCAGCAGACATCAGTCACCCTCAGGTAGTAGTGCCGCATCTGACCTTGGGCATGGAGGTGCCAGTGCAACTCCTGGCAGATCAGTTACCATTTTTGGGGCCAGTGACAGTGAACTGTCAGCTCTGCCATGCCTTGTTCAAAACTGTCCAACATACAGCCATGTAGGACTAGCACTGAGTTTGACTGTGTTCATGTAGACACTCACACACCACTGTCACAATCAGGTCACCTGCAGACACACACGGCACATTCCATGGTCCATCTTGCCTGATTCCCTTCCTGACTCACACACATACTTGCCAACTTACTGGGTCAGCCTAGGCCTCCTGCACCACCACACAATGCCCTGTGCAAGTGATGATACCTGTGCCACATCCCTGTCATCCTTGTCATCGATGCAGGGAAGTGAGGCTGTGCATCTGACGCACAGGGTGACTACCTAAATTGCTATGTAATTCTTTAATCCACTTTTTCCTTTCACATGTCATGCATACTGGTCACTGACATATATTGTCTGCTGTCAGTTGTAATGAGTAAACCACATCATGTTGTATAGCTTGAAAAGGATGATGTTGTAATGGCTGTAACACAATGAATGGTGCCTCATAGAACTGTTTATATGTCAGATTCAGAATTGTTTCGGACACACCTATGGATACACTGTTACAATAAACCCGTAAACATCAGAGTACAGGAAGGAATGTCAGCACAGAAGCAAAATGTCTACACAAAGGTAAAGCAGTATAGGTGCATCGCTCCATAGGTTCATATGTGTATCACAGGCTAACAGAGACAATGGCTTCAGGCAGCCTACTCCTGCATCCAGAATTTCTGACATGGTGTGGTTCCTTTGATAAGTGTAAGCAGGGTTCTGGGAGCTGACACGTCTACAAGCTGTGGCATAGGACATGCACCATCTACAATTCCCCTGAGTCCATTAAAGACATTTGTCCTAAATCAGTTATGATTGCCTTGTTCCACTTCCCATTGTGTAGCTTGCACATGATGTGTGTTACAGCAGAAGTGCGCTTCACATGGATGGGAGTCTGTTACATGTATTGTGTAGTGTCGTGGTTACATACCTTTTTATCCAGCATGTCCTATTTATACCACAGTCAAGGTACAGCTGTGTAGAACAGATATGTCTCATGGTAGTCCTTTCTTGGATGTGCAGGTGGTACACAGTGGGATCTGGCACCTCTCTGTATGGCAGACACACACCTTCCCTACAAAGCATGTAGGAGACAGAATACATAGTTATGACCTTGACATGGTCTGCATTGGACATGTTATGTACATTGCGTATTGGGTTACTGTGGGACCTCTCTGGCTGTTAAAGGTGTCAGATATGCCTGTGTACTTTCATACCAAGGGTGGCATTGCACTCAAGGATAGGTATGATGAGTGCCACATACAGTGTAACAATAACATTCTGGGATTTATAAGCCATACCTTTCTCTATAGGGTGTGAAACAGTGCATGAAACCCCACAGCTTACTGACCAGTGAAAGTCAAAGGCTAGCTCACTCTCTATGTCCATAAGTCCCTGCCTAATGGGTCAACTGTTGGAGGTGTGTGGACAATATGATATTGTCTAGGGGGTGGATTACTGCCAAAAGTATAGTATTGTGCATTCCTTGGCATGTAGTATTTGTCAATGGCTCTGACAACAAATCAATCTGTGTGTCAAACCATCATGGGTAACTGTTGGCTCTGTGTGGGAAAGACTGACAATTCCTTATTTGCAATCATCTTCAAATGTAGTCAGTCTGAGGTCGCTGACAGTGGCCATGACTGCAGAGAAGGTAATGACTAGGAGGAGTAGTCCAGTGAATGATATGTGTGGGTAGTCCAGTGGTGACAGGTCTCATAGTAGCGCTGGCCTACACAATCCTATCTTCCCAGATAATGACACTTGGATATCCAACAGTTGGCATACAAGTTTGTAAGTAACCTCTACAGTGTCCACAATGCCTGATAGCCTAATCTTGTCAAATGCATTCTCAGATCATAGTAAGTAGGGTGAATCATTTTCCCCTCATCCGTCACATACTGTAACAATTATTTAGGTTCAATGCTTAGGGTAGACATGATCTGACCTTGAATAAAACAAACTGGGTATGGGCCAGTGTCTGCAGGTGTACTACATTATTACTGATCATTTCCATGATAAGTCTTTTCATGGCTGTAAATGTAACACTACTGAGATATCTGAGAACACCACTTGTCACTGCATGCTACTTTTCCTGTGTGCAACTAAGTAATTGACTTTAATTCCTTCATGGTTTCCAAGAAATTAGTCTGCCAAATTGTCTGTGACTGCAGAAAGCATAGGCAGGCAGTTGGGGGGAGGAGTCAGGAGGGAGTGTTTACACAGTTATCCTACAGTTGAATACCACTCAAGGAGCATGTGCTGTGATGACACAATTACCTTGTGAGGAATGCTGTCAAGAGGGGAGTCTCCTAAATTGTTGCTGCCTGGCTACTACAACTGCTGGTCTCAGTACAACCACTCTCTCCTGAGATACCATGCTCCTACACTTTGTCTCTCACCAAAAACAAAATGTTAGAACCAAACACCACATGAGGAGCAGGCCAAAGCCTGTTTGTTCATTCACATAGCTGTCCCACATCATGTAAGGCTGTGTAGGCTTGACATACCCTTTTCCAGGTAGATGTCTTGAGTAGCAATCAGAGCAATCGTTTTAGTTTGGCATGTATTATACCTAGTATTCCAGGGTTCATAGGATACCAGTAGGGTAATGAGCGGATGGTGAGTCAGAGGACAGCTGCAATGTCACAATATGATGTACAGTGTCCAATGACATACACATGCTTGGTTGCTCAAGCAAGCACCACAGTGGCAGTGATCCCTGTTAGGTCACAATTTCACAGCAATTTATGCAGCCTAACCTTCAAGAGCTTTATGGTGCATGTCTCTGCCCCATGGATCTGAGGCATACTGCAGAGGAGTGGCCAGCTCTGGTCAATGTGTGTGTACCCACACATGCCCTATGTATGTCATACTGTACATTTACATAACTGGAACACATGTCTGTGCTCCCAGATCATGTCACACAACATCCAGTGTGATGTCTGGTTGCTTGGCAGGAATTGTAGACTAGCAAGGCCAGAGTAATGATGTCAGAGTTGAACAAGTTCTCTGTGCATGCATGGATATCCACATCTTCACTGCAAGGTGTGCATACAGACAGTGGTTTTAGGCTGTCAACCCCAAGGATGTAGCAGCATGACCCTATCTTTGCTGGATGTGTACAATGTCACATTTGTAGGTATGCTATTGCAACCATGCCTAATCACTGGAGTATAGTTAATCCAAGAGCCACATGGCTGGCAAAGCATTGTACCCACTCAACCATGTTATGGCACACTGTCAGGTGCTGTGGGGTCTATATTACAAGATCAAATGTTTAGGTGATCAAACACCTAAACATCGAACTTGTAATATCGAACCTAAAACGTCAAATGTCGCAGGGAAAGACATCCATTGGCCATGAAAATAAAAAAAAATAACTTTACACCCAAACTAAGAAGGGTCTTTGCCCCCACACACCCCTAACTAAATATGCCAACTCTGAGATCACTCTACAGTAGACAAAATAGCAAAATCCAGCGAACTGCCAAGGGAAATCTTTTCCAAAGTTAAATCGTCCATTCAACGTTTTTTGTTTTCAATATTACAATTTCAATGTTTAGGTGTTCGATCACCTAAACATTCAATCTTGTAATATAGACCCAGGTGCTGTGTTACCTTAGGACAATTACATAAGGGCGATAACATGTTACATTGCAGACATTGCATTACACACAAGCAAGACTCTATTGTTAATAGGAGTATCAGTGACTGCTGTGGAGATGTGGACAGTGTCTCAAACCCTATACTAATATGTCAAACAAACAAAATGTGTGACAGATGTGACTATATAACAAACCTTGATTCCATGCTGACTTACAATCCAATCAATACATATGGCAATGACCAGTTTGATAACATGCAGACCTAACCACATACTCCACCCACACCCACATCACACACAACTGCATGTGGGGAGCTCCTTACCAGACACATACACAAAGGACAGACACCTCATAAACCCAGTTGCAAGCTCAGTACACATATATATACCTTGGAAGAGCACAGTACACATAATAGCGCATGCATCATTGTCTCACCAATCAAATACCTGAGGCAAAATACAAACTCAATCCTATTATTCATAGATGATTACATCATATGACACATTGATGTCCCTGTCACCAGGCTACACATGGAAAAGCTCACAGTTAGCTGTCTGTGAGGGTCCAGGATATGCCATAACACACATGCACACCAGGGCTGTCAACATTAGGTGACATTATGATGAAGTAACAGTTCCTGTGTGTGTACAACATGAAACTTACTGCAATGAACTCTATGCAGACACATGACTGAGCTTAAAAAGTCTATTTGTAGCGGGTCTGCTCCTAGCCTTCAGCTGCATTACACATTTGCCTAGGGTGATGGCTCAGTACATAATGAAAATGATTGAAGTCAATAATTGGCTCATCATGTGGTGTCATTTTAAGGGGACTCGGTAAATGTCAGCCTGGGATGAGTTGTTCAACAAATCTCAATGCTTTGCCACAGATGATGTTCATCTTTCACCCCTGGGAGTTTGTGTGGTGAACAAGGCTGTTGACATAAGCATAGTGCATCTTATAGGTGGTGTCTCATGGGAAAACTTTCCATAGAGGAAACACCATCCTCAAACAACATCACAGTTATGCTGGTACATGCTAGGAATGCCACCACTAAACTCTACACACTGGAAGGTGTCCCCACTTTGGAAGATGCAGACTTTTGTGCAGTCACAAACACCTGGTTCAGAGTTGTGGACAGCACCACAACCTCTCCAGGCTACATGTCCTTCCACATGTTCAGAACACACACTAAATGTGTGCCAGTTAATGCAAATGGTGTATCCATAGTTATTAAAGACAGACACACATCCAGACTGGTTAAACAGTGTGATTCCCTGGAGACATTGGATGTGCTATTCAGTGCTGGTAGGTCACCTAATGAAGCCATTGCCAGCTATGGGGCAAGTCCATAACTTATACCTGTTGTCCTTACTGGAATATACATGTGTCTATCAAGCTACATGGCAACACCATGGTGCGGGGTGACTTTCACTAAACATCAACTGTGTTCATAGATTGGTACTAGGCTATTGGCCCTAGGGCCTATACAAGCCTAGCCATAACAATTCCCTGCCTATTTCTACCCACAATATTTACATCCCTGGAACCCTGTCTAGCAGGATGACTGATGTGATCCCTGGGGTAAATTTCCTATCTCCCATCCAGTTGTCAGGGTTCCTTTTGAAGAGGGCCAAGGAGGCGCTCTGCTTGGCATGTATGGGCAGTCTATTCCAGAGTATGTGGAGTCTCTGGGTCAGGAACCTATCCCTCCAGCATGTTTTGTTCATTGTGATGACAAGGTTTAGGCCCCTGGAGCGTGTGGGTCTGATGGATTGGGATTTCTTTAAGTGTAGCATGTTCAACAGCTCTGGGTTTGACATGGCCTTGTATGTTAAGCAGAGATCGCCTATGAATAGACGATATGCGACAGAGTATAGCTGGAGTTTTTTTAGTCGGTCAGCATCGGGCATCTGCTTTAGACCTGTGATTCTTTTAGTGAGGTGTTTCTGCGGCCTTTCCAGCTGTTGCAGATGTCTTGTGAGGTACATACTAAATGGGGCATTGTACTCTATGATGGGTCTAATGAGGGATGAGTACAGTAGGGCAATGACCTTGGTTACTTGTGCTCAAATTCACATGACCAAAGGTTATTCCATGTCTTTAAGTACAATATCCTGAACCAGTGGAGTGACATCCCCTCAAGGGGAGCCAATGTACTGCATCAGGTGCTTACCAATATAGGTGGCCACAGTAACACCTGCATTGTGAGGTCCTCCATGGAAAAATTCTGATCAGAACTCAATATCCTTACATGTAAGACTCCCACCTTAACCCCCACCCTTCAGAAAACACAAATGTAAACTTCAACAAAGCAAAGGATAACCTTCTATGGGATGGTATAAACGGCATGAATGCACCACCACCATCAGATGTGACATGCAATTATGGTGACCTCTACAACAATACTTTATGCAACCACATGTACAATTGCATAGACTTGGATGTAGCTGGACAAGAAGCATCTCAAGGCAGAGCAAACTTGGAGAAGTCATGCAATCTCCCAGTTATGTCACTCTCCTACAAGATGGTCTTCATGAACATATGCTTGCTCACATACTCATGGCCATAACCCCATGCAAATCTATACATAGTATAATTTTCATCAGTAACAGCAATGTTACTGGTAAGTAGCACATCATTAGCAGCACCTGATGTACATACGCAGGGGTTACAGACTTGGCCACACACCTACTTTAACAGCATGTCTTCACAGGGGTAAGAGGGGTAGTATATCATGCTCATGTCATTAGTGAGGGCACTGTCACCCGATATTGATGTAGTTATAACCTCCATATAGTCTCCCCTCACCATGCCAATATTTTACTGTAATGGCCATTTTCTCTTGTACCTTTGCAAGCACCAGTGGCAATTGCACACAGCACAAAGTTTCCTCACAAGGAAACTTCAAGTCTCCAGTATATGTCTTGCAGGGATTGTGTGCATTAACTGTCATTGTAGCTTGTGCCATATAGACCACTCAGAAATGATATCTTCCTTGCATAAAGAACAATGTCTGACACTGCTGCACTGTAAATGTTGCATATCTGTAAGTGTTATGGTACATGTATCAACCTCTGTAAGACCATTACCTAGTAGGTGATATTAATAATGCATGCTGGTGGGGGAGATATGTGTACCACACTTTCACAAATTGTTGAAACAGACCCCCCCACCTAATGACAAATAGTGCACCTCATTGGCCCTCCTGAGATGCAATCTGTGTGATTGCCTGAATGACTGTCATATCACCACAGGGCCTCTGCATGTATCTCTTGTGGACAGGGGCAATATGTGCTGATTGTGTAAATAAGGGTAAGAACGTGACTAGGATCTTATGGGACCTAAGGCCAATAGGCTACTAATGTACAATAATCATATGATCCCATATGTTGATGTAAAATGCTCTCACATCTGCACACACACACACACACACACACACACACACACACACACACACAGACACACACACACACACACACGCACACACGCACACACGCACACACACACACACACACACACACACACACACACACACACACACACACCTGGCTACAGTGACAATTATACTACTATCAAGTCATATGTACAGAACATTGTATAGCATACACAGTCCAACTTGGCTGCAATTAGATTAGAACACCAACTTAATATTATACAGTAGAGATCATAGTACTTAATGCATGTGCCATCCCTCAAGTGTGCTATTAACATCTGTTTAGGTAATGTTATGGCAGATAACATCAGCAGGCCTTGTTCTGGTCAGGACTTTAAAGGTGCACATCACCTGTGCCAGCCAAATTATTGCAAAACCCCACCTCTTTCTAAGTCAGTGTTGTGATCATATTTATTTTGCAGGGAGATGCGCGCCCACACACCAGCTAGGCTGGAATGAGAGTAGAACTCCTACCTATCTAGTCTTGCACACTATAGATCATAGTATTTACAGCAAATGCCATGGCTTAAGTCTGACATTATGATCACAGTTGATAGTGTTAATGTACATAACATCAGCAGGTCTTGTGGAAAAGAGGGGTTTGGAGGCCGGCAGCACCTGCAAGGGCCAAAAAGTGCAGGTCCATTGGAATTTGGAAATCAGTGTTGCATTCCCATTTGTTATCCAGGGAGATGCACACATACACCCACAAACAAATCAAGTAGGCTGGAATAAGATTGGAACCCCTACCTATCTAGTCTTATACACTACAGATCACAATATTTGTAGCATGTGCCATGGCTGATACCTGTTTTAGATGTGACTGCATGCAAATAGTAGTAGAGTACATAACATAGGCTCATGTTAAACAGCATGTATGGGCTGCAGAGTGGCATTCCTTCTCAGTTGTTCTCTGCATCTAGTAACCTAGCAGTCAGATAACTTTTTTATCCTAGCTATGTGTCTACAGTAGCCATTTTGGCCATGTGTGGCTGTTTGCATTTGGATGAGCAAGCCTGTTGGCCAAAACAATGTACCCTGTCAATGAATGCTTAGACAGCATGATACATAACACCACCTGTTCACCTGATGGTGTATGTCTTGTGGCTTCCAGCAGGCTCAGGGGGGCTGTAGGTAAGTGCATTAGCTACTGTTGGGCCCTTACATTTGGTCCTTTGAGCAACATTATATATGTTTCATACTGCAGCTTAAATTATCATTATCAGGGTATTTTGGACAATACAGACATATAAACAAATATCTGTAGATAACAGGGACATAAACATACATGGAGGTCTGTGTGTGTGTGTGTGTGTGTGTGTGTGTGTGTGTGTGTGTGTGTGTGTGTGTGTGTGTGTCTGTGTGTGTGTTTATGATATATGTATATGTGTTATGTAGACGTATGGGGAGAGACAGAAGACCGAATTTCCACTTTGTTGAAGCCCAAATCATGAGACCACACGGCTGAAACAACATATGAACGAAACTACACTCTACCAAATCACGGAACACTGAACATCTACTATCAAACATCCCAACAAAATTCTACACAGTTTTCATATGTACACTTAAGCACTTACCTTTCTTGATGTCCCCACACCCCCTGCTGATTTTATATACCAACACCAAGATTGCACTAAATCATAGAAAATGTACGATCCAGACATGGCAGCATACTGCCTTCTTTAGTGTTCTGTGGTTTGGAAGAATATAGTTTCATTCACATGTTGTTTTGGCAGTGTGGGCTTCGGCAAGGTGTAAATTCAGTCTACAGAAGTAGACCCATATCTATATCTATACATACATATATATATATATATATATATATATATATATATATATATATATATGTGTGTGTGTGTGTGTTTATTTATATATACATACACACACACACACACACACACACACACACACACACATATATATATATATATATATATATCTATATATATATATATATATATATATATATATATATACATATATATATATATATATATATATATATATATATATATATATGTGGGGAGCAACAGAATTGGTCTCTGCTTAACTAAGTATATGAGCATGCCCAGTGGGATTTTTGATAGTTATAACCTGACTCCAGCCCACACCTACCTGCAATCCAGTCCCTGTTTCTGCACTGCTGCACATCTCTGAACTTGGCTACAACTTTCTTCAATTGTGTGATGTAATTAATTTGTTACAAAGGTTAATAATATTACAGCACATACAGACCCCAGTCTGTAAAACAAAAAGTAATTCTACCTGGCATCCAAAATAATGGGTCACGCCTAGATTAGAACCATGAACACCACCACACAAGCTAATTGCCCTAGTCTTTTGAGCCACACAAGCTCCTTAGCTGACAGTGTTCATTCCTCATACAATAAACTGCATACATAAATATATTGTTATTCCTGCACTAAGTAAGATATAGAATGCATGATCAATCTGTATGTTACTGTCCTAAGACTGCCTGGCATGCTGATATACCATTTATGAGTTTGTGTCACAGCAGTTACAAGGGAACATTGCTGTGGTGGGGAAGGTGGAACACCACCACATGTTCTGCTGAGATACATGGTAGCCTGACTATCATGTCACCCCACTGTCTAACAACTCTCTTGACAGATGTACCAGTAATCTGTTGCAGTATGACTGCATGACTATTCCATATATGAGGATTAGTAAATACTTATAGAAACAAGGTAGTGGAATGGGTATCTGTAGTCCCATGTTCATGTAATTTCTGCCCAAGTATCCCAGTATATTTACTCGCATAATATACCAGATCCATAAACACAATGCCATATCATAATAATCCTTATGAATATGACTGTGGTGGTGGTGCTGTGGTAGTGTTGTCAACTCACAGTAAAACGTTGTCCTGTTCGATTCTCAGCTAAAGCATCTTCTGTGTGGAGACATGCGTGAATGGGTGTACCTTCATTGAAGGTTGTGCATCAGAGCTGGCAACTCGGCACGTAAAAATCTACTGCCAATCATTATCAGACCGGAGTTCCGCTGTGGTGTCCCCTAACCGGGAAAAGCCAAAAGACACAACAACAACCTTACGAATATCATGTAGGTTATGGGCATACCTTGCAAATGCAGAAGCTAACACAACCGTAGTTCAGGGTTGACTCTGTCTGATGCAAACAGTGGACAGCCAATACATGAGTAGGTATAGGATGTGTGGGTTGCCTGCCATCATTTTTAATATATGTATGCGAGTAGGAGTAAGGTGTCAGTCCCTAGACCCTAGATTGTTAGTGAATGTGCTATGCATTGCCTCTTAGCCAAAGTCAGGGTGTACTGAGCATGCCTACATCTGCCTACAGGGACATCAACATGGGGTTCCTCCTCCGAGTCCTCCTGTGACTGTGGCTGTGGTGACCTAGGCACTGTTGGGGGGCTGTGTATCCCATCCCTTTGCTGATCCTTCTGCAGCTGTTTCCACAAGATCATATTATGTAGCATAGCACATACTGTGACTATATCTGTACATGTGGCTGGAGAATATTGGAAGGCCCCACCAGATATATCTAGGCACTGGAACCGTGACTTCAGCAGCCAAAACACATATTCTATGATGTTGCTAATTTGTGTGTTTTCCTCATTATGGCATTCTTCTGTGAGTTTGTGTGCATTTCTGATGGATGTCATCATTCACTGTTAAAGGGCATAGCCAGCATCCCCATTAAATGGCTATGTGGGATGTCAACCCTAGGAAACATCTGGTACAGCTGTGATGTGTGCCAAATATGGGAGATGTGATAACTGCCAGGACAGCCAGCACATAAATTCAGGATTATCCCCTAGGCATTGCACGTGACTTGGCAGTTGACGGAGTAGTACCCCTTGCGGTTAATGTAGCTTCTACCCTGCTAACCAGGTGGAGCCTTAATGTGTACATGGGTTCAATGTATGCCACACAGCATTTCAGAGTAGTGTGCTACATGGTAGAACTGCTGCATATCACTGGCCATCATCTCAGGGTTGAGAGGGAAAGATATGTGCTCACTGGCATGTGGCAGCATAGCATCCAGGAGTGGAATATCATTGAGCATTTATTTGGGCTTCTCAAGTCATGGTTCTGGTGCCTCAGTATATTTGGTGGAGCCCTGCAGTACTCTCCAGCCACCTATGTACATATGTCCACGGTATGTGCTATGCTGCACAATATGACCCTCTGGAAACAGCTGCAGCAGTATCAGCAAAAGGAAGGGATACACAGCCCCCTACCAGTGTCTACATTACCACAGCCACAGTTACAGGAGGACTCAGAGGAGGAACCCCTGATGATGTCCCTGCAGGCAGATGTAGGCATGCCCAGTATGCCCTGGCTTTGTCTAAGAGACAACACAGCACATTCACTGACAGCGTACAGCCCTAGGGACTGACACCTTACTCCTACTCGCATACATATATTAAAATTGATGCCAGGCAATACACACAGCCTGTACCTATCCATGTATTGGCTGTGAACTGCTTGCATCAGACAGAGTCAGCCCTGAACTATAGTTCTGTCAACTGCTGCATTCTCTAGGTAAGTCGCTAACGTGCACACTACTTGTAAGGATTACTATAATATGGTACTGTATGTATGGATCTGCTGCATTTATGCAAGGAAACATAGTAGGCTATTTGGACACAAGTAACATCCACAATGGACTACTGTTACCTAGTCCATTAGCATGTGTTCCTTAATATTCACTAGGCCTCAAGTTGGAATATGCACTACATCAGAAAAGTGAGATCTAAATAGTGGGGTCACATGATGGACTACTGTGTATCCCACCAGAACATGTGATGTTGTTCCCCCTCACCCAACACAGCATCTTTCCCATATAACTGCTTTAACAGTAAGTCATTAATGGTATATCAACAGTCCAGGCAATCTCAGGGCAGTAACATAGAAATTGATCACACATTGTATCTGTCACTTCATGCAGGAATAACAATATACATATGTATGCTGTGTGAGGAACAAATGTTCTCTGTCTGGCAGCTTGTGTGGCTCACTGGATTAGGGAAGTTAGCATCGCTGATGCTGTTGATGGTTCAAATACGAAACTATCCACATCATTTGCATGTGAGCTAGTATTATGTTTGTGTTTTCACAGACTGCCAGTCTGTGTGTGGTGTAACATTATGAATCTCTGTCACATATTAATTACATCAGACAGCTGGAAAAAGCCAGGAACATTTTGAGTGAAGTACAGTACTGCAGAGACAAATGTCAATGTCTGTAACATACAAAAGCCTGGACTGGAGTGCAGATATGTGTGGGCTGGAGTCACTTTACAAGTACTGACAGTCCCACTGGGCATGCCCATACACTTAGTTAACTGAGCGCAGTCCTGTTGTCCCTTGATCAAAATGACCTGTTCTGTGTAGATATGTCTATACATACATTCATGTATACATATCTGTCTGTCACCATCTCTCTCTTATTTACATAGTATATCTATCTCTATGTATGTTGAAATATATATACATATATATATATATATATATATATATATATATATATATATATATGTGGGTCTACTTCTATTCGCTGACAGCCCATTTCACTGAAACCCATTTCGCTGACAGCTCATTTCATTGACAAACATTCTAGGTGGGGGGCTGTGCCCCCCACACCCCCCAACTATATATAACAACTCCACAGTCGCACAACAGTGGGGAGGGGGGCAAAACCCAGGTTTTTGCCTTGAATACTTTTGTCAATGAAATGAGCTGTCAACGAAATGGGTTTCAGTGAAATGGGCTGTCAGCGAATAGAAGTAGACCCATATATATATATATATATATATATAGGAATACATGCATTTGGTCAGAATTCCAAACTGTAATGTCGAAACTTGTAGGGGTGAACACTCATGTCACTCGCAACTTTGAATTTGAAATTCACGATCGCACAACCACCGCAACAAGCTCTACCATGGGTTGAGAGGGGGGAATAGTAGCCTGGCCAGTGTTCGGTAATTCCGGGTTCGGCATCTGCAGATTCGACATTTTGCGATCTTCGGATTCTGCTTTTGATATGTTCGCGTTCGGACATCAGCCATTCACTGAAATGCATATATACCATATATGTGTGTGTGTGTGTGTGTGTGTGTGTGTGTGTGTGTTGTGTGTGTGTATGTGTGTGTGTGTGTCCCTGTCAAACAACTGAGAATCCCTCATTGGCTATCAAACTGCAATGGTTATGCACTTTTTGGCCCTGTAGGCTGCTGCTAACTTCCAAACTGCCCTCTTCTACAAGGTCTGATGATGTTATGTACCTTAAGACTACCGGCTGCCATTGTAGCATCAGACTTAAGCTGTGGTGCATGCAATAAATATTGTGATCTATTATGTGTAAGACTACATAGGTAGTGGTTCTAATCTTACTCCATGTCACTTGACGTGTGTATGTATGTCCATATAGCATAAATATGATCACCTCAGTAACTTCGAAAGAGGAAGGGTTTGCAGACTTTTATTTGTAGTAGGTGATGTGGCCCTCCAAATGCCTGACCACAACTAGGCCTGTGATGTCATCAAGCATAATATGTTCTAAACTGATAGCAATATCAGCTATGAGGTGTGTTGCATGTATCATGTACTGTGACCTGTAGTGTGTACCATTACATAGGTAAATGTTCTAATCTACATACAGCCAACTTGCACTATGTGTGTGCTGTGCCATGTCCTGCAAGCAGTACTTGGAAGTGGTGTTATCCTCAGTATAGCCATGTTTGAATGTGTGGCTGTTAGAGCATTTTACATCAGCTTATGGCACTATAGGATGTTTGAACTTCACTAGCAAAACTGCCATACAGCCATCACTATCATAGACAACTATATACCGTATTTTTCGGACCATAAGACGCACCTGACCATAAGACGCACCCAGTTTTTAGAGCAGTAAAACAAGAAAAAAATATTCTGAACCAAATTAGTACTAGTATAATAAAATATTTATTAAAATATAACAAAATATGGTAATATTAAACAGTGTTAACTCAACAGGAGGAAAGACTTAGAGACTCAAGCACTTTTCTAGTTTTCTGGAAACCCCAAAAACTCATCATCGCTAGTGTCAGAATTTAGGAAGCTCAGTTGCTGACAATCACTTGTATCACTTTCTTCACTATCTTCATATATGATATTATCTTCAGTTCCATCTAAGGCATTGCTAATGCCACATTTTTTGAATGATCGTACAACGATTTCCTCCTTCACTGACTGCCATGATGTTTTAACCCATTCACAAACTTGAGTGATAGTGTGCCTCTTCATTCGTCCTGTTGGAGTCAGATCATGATTCCCAGCAGCCATGCATTTGTTCCACTCTTCTCTCATAAAGACTTTAAATGGTTTGTTGATTGAAACATTGAGAGGTTGCAACTGGCTGGTAAGACCGCCAGGAATTACAGCTAGATGAGTCTTCACCTCTTTAAATCTGTTTTTTGTTGTTTCGCTAATATGTGCTCTGAACTGGTCAAGCACTAATAAAGCAGATTTTTTCAGAAGCTCTCCAGGACGTTTGGACCACACTTTTTCAATCCATACTTTCATTCCATTTTCGTCCATCCATCCTTTTTCATGAACATGCACAACAACTCCACGTGGAATAATATCTTTTGGAAAGGTTTTCCTTTTGAAAATTAGCATCGGTGGCAATTTGGTGCCGTCAGCACAGCAGGACAACACAGCAGTGTAATGTGTTTTCTCATGTCCTGCGGTTTTCATGGTTATTGTTTTGGCACCTTTGAGGTCAACCATCTTCTTAGATGGCACATCGAAGGTTAGCGGGACTTCATCCATATTCCCAATCTGGTCCATTGGAAAATCATTTCTTTTCCTAGCATCAATTACAAATTTATAAAAAGACAGAATCTTCGATTCATATTCTTGTGGCATTTTTTGTGCAATTCTAGTTTTGGTGCGCATAGCAAGGCCGCTTCTTCTCATAAATCTGTAGCACCATGCTGGTGAGCCAGTAAAATCCTTAAGGCCTTTCTCTACAGTAATGCGTTTGGCTTCATAGATGATCATTTTTGTAGAAACTGAGAAGCCATTATCCCGGTGACATGTGATCCATTCTTTCATGTCCATTTCTAACTGTGGCCATTGTGTAGCATGCCCACAAAAAGTGTGCTTAGTTTTATCAAGTTTTTGCAGCTGATCCTCCTGTTTCCTCCACTCTCTTATCATTTTTTCAGTTGGAGGTGGCCCAAAATGTCTCGCCGCTGCTCTGTTTCCATGTTCTTTTGCGTATTGCACTACCTCCAATTTAAACGGAATTTTATAGGCTAATCTTTTCATCTTTGACATTTTGTACCATTAGAGAATCTTTGTTTTTCAGAGGAAAATACAGTAATGAAAGAACTGTCAGTTGTTATACCATTTGGTGATACACATGTGTCTGTATATGTGTATGATTCATATGTGTGTGTGTGTGTGCATGAGTATGATTTAAATGGGCAGCCTAAAGTTTCTGGGTCTGAACACCTACTGAGCCCTTCATGAGGGTCTCCCAACCATCCTTGTGTTGAGTTCTTGGGTTTGATCCCCTCCTGCACCCTTTATGATGGTCTCCAATTAGCTGTGCGTTCCCACATCTGTATTGAGAAGCAAGAAGACAGGGACAGGTGCTGATGGAAGTAACAACTTCAAAAGTGGGGAAGGGAGAGAAATATAAGTATTGCTAAACTTTAAACATGGTGGAATGCATTTAAACTTTTGAGGGATCAAAGAAAATCAAATAAAACTGCCTTCTATTGAAATTAATCAGTCATGATATAACTGCTGTTGCAGTTTTATGGGGTGCCTTGTATTTATACTGTGGCACATCATAAAGAGATCTGCTGCCAACTGTCTTCTTCCATATGCCCAGTAATGATTTCTGCATAGCAATGTGGCCCTACTGGAGTCAAGGAGGGACAAATGGCAGCTAGAGCTTCCTTATTGCTACACATTTTACTGCACTCACCCTGCCTCGCTCTCTGCAGCAAGCTGACATGCACCTGCTTACCCGGCAGGCTAAGATCGGCATTCAGCTCAGATCAGCGTGATAGCGGGGGGCGGAGACCAAGCTCTGTGTGAGAAAGGATTTCAGCAATACTGCCCATGCCTCTTCCTGTTCCCGCGGACACACTGAACCCTGCGTGCTTTCCTCGGCTGGCACTCTGAAGACATCGGTAAGTGACCTCTTTCTTGATGCCCGATGGACAGCAATCGGACCATAAGGCGCACCCTAATTCCCCTCCCCACTTTCGGGGGGAAAAAGTGCGTCTTATGGTCCGAAAAATACGGTACCCTTATTTACATGATCACTACATATTTCCCAAATCCAAGAGGGACACAGGCAGAAGCCCTGTGATGAAATGACAGTCACCCAGCCATTCATACAGATGGCATGTGCTGAGGTGAACTGAGGTGCTCTGTTTGCCATTACCCAGATTTCTGTTTCAAAGGTGTGTTAAAGTCTGATAGACAAATCTCTCCAATCAGCATGTATTACTAATGTCACATACTAGGTCAATGTCCTTAGAGTGATTAATCTATCTACTATGCCACCTACAGATATGCAGCATTTACAATCAAGTAGGGTCACACATTGACCCATAAGCAAGGGAGAGATCACCTCTGAGTAGTCTATATGCCACAGGCTACAATGACACTCATTTCAGATGATCCCCATTTAACACATGATGAAGATGTGAAGTTTCCTTGTGAGGGACCATACTGTTGAGTGCAATGGCCATTGCACTCAGATATTGGCATGCTGAGGGAAGGGTACATGGAAGTTATGAGTATGACAGTTACGGGTGATTGTTCCCTGAGCTATGACATATGATTCCCGTCATATCACTGGGGAGATGTGTTCTCAGGCACATTAGGTGTAAACCTCTGTGGCCAGGTCTGTGTGCCCAGTTCTTTCACCCCTGAGTATGTACATCACATGTTGTGACTGATGTGCTACTTACCAGGTGTTAGTGATGACAATGATACTACATATATATTTGCATGGAGTTTATGGCCATTACTATGTCAACAGGCATGCGTTCATCACTAACCTCTTGTAGGATATTGACATAACTCACAGACTCCATGAGTACTCACACTTTGCAGGCATCAGCCAACATTGTTAGCCACAGACATTCAGTATTCACTTGTATCATGGTTAAATGGATTCCAAGCAGTATAGGACATAGGACTGCATCCTGCTGAACACTGCTTCTTACAGATCAGCTATTGGAGGTGGATGTCCCTATGTTGAGTATGTCTGCCATCAATGAGCCACTTTGTGACCCCTGCAATGATAGTACCATGGATGCCTAAGTGGGTGCTTTGTAAATGATACCTGAGTGGGGGATATAGTTAGATGGCTTGGCTCAGTCCAGGGGGTTGTATGCCCTGATGTCCCCTCAAACAGGTCCTTGGTGACTGCCTCAAAAATGTTCACCATGTTTAACAGTCATGATCCCCCTAGAAGACATCCAAACTGTGTACAGTCAACTGCGTGTAGATCCCATATATTTGTGATGATCAACTCCATGATGATAGCCCCTACAGCCATGCAGATATGGATACTCAGGAAAAGAGGTCTATAGTTCTTGTGGTCAGTGCATGCACCAACCCTGTGCAAGAGTATAACTGTTGCCGTTGTCCAGTCAGCTGGGGTACAGCCATTGGTTTCAGTATGATTGCAAGGTGTTCCCAATGGTGTTAGTAATCCTTGTCAGATCTCATGTGGGATGCAGCCTGGGATGTTAGCATATCCAATAGATGCTGTGTATCCTCCATAGAGAGGCCATTTATGACCTGCTCTGTAGATATGGAAGTTATGGGACAGGTTGTAGAATTGTTATGTGTCACATTTGGTGGGGACAGAGGAGTGAAGTTGACACAGAACCTGTGGGACTGCAGGTTAACTAGGAGTACAGACCCATTATATGTGTCATCATTATGTATGAGTTCACCAACAATCTGGGCCTGTCCATTGAGGTTACACATGTAACTACACTGTGCATTGTTGTACTTCTTTGTGTGGGTGGCTAATTTTGTTACTTACTCTGTCTACACATCATCACAACAACACTATGTGCTTGTTTTCGCTGAGCAGGTTGTCATCCATTTTAGGGGGAGAACCCTCTCCCCAACTGTCACACAGCTATGTCCACCTCTTATTGTACAGCCTAATAATAGCAGTTGTACACCAAACAGGTTTGCTGTGCTATGAGGAGCCCGTGTTCCTTCTGTCAGGTACAGCCGAGTTTAGGCATTTGTAAAGCTGCTGGAATAATGTGTGAGTGAAGAGCTCTGCAAACTTGTCTGTCCCATCAGAGGGGGGAAGTGTAGTCAAGCTATGTAAACCATCTCACAGGAGGTAATGCATGGCTTTCTTGAAATATATGTCTGCATTTTCTGCAAGAGGGGGTTAGTGCTGGTAGTTTTAATGACAGTGATCTGTGGTTAGATCCCACCAATGATGACCTCACATTAAGGGGCTGCAGTGGTCACCCATATTGGTAAACACATGCTGCAAAACCTTCGTTCCCCTTGGTTGGATGTCATGGCAGTGCTCCATAGCATTGTAGTTAAGGACATGGACTAACATTTGGGCAAGTGAGCTGCAGCACAACTAAGCAACACAGCTGGTGGTCACTTATTACCACCTCACACCATGGTGTAATGATATATCTTGATAGACACACGTGCATACAAATACGCACAATGCATGTCTGGTTTCATGGAGCTGCTCCTGTAGATGGCTATTGCTTGATTATGTGCCCTTCCAGTACTGAATGCCACCTGCAGTGTCTCTGGGAAGTCACAGTGTTTCACAAATCTGGATGTGTATCTATCCTTATTGAGTATGTATACATCACCTGTATTACCTTGAACACTATCATTTTGAGGTGTGAAGATGTGGATGGATGTGTAGTCTGGTATGGCTGTGGTCTACAGCCTTGAACCAGATGTCCTTGACTGCACACATGTATGCATAATCCAAGGTGGGGACACATTCCACAGAGTGGGTTTTAGTGTTACCATACCCACAGCATAACCATGATGTTGCATACATACAGATGGTGTTCTCATTGCCAACTTTTCCCTGAACAGTGCTTCTAAGATGCGATGTGGGGTGTCTGTAGCCTTGGCTGGTACTCCAAATCTCAGGGGTGAGAGATGAAAGCCATCACTGGTGAAGCATTGATGTCTGTTGAGTAAGGCATCTCAGGTAGGCATGTAGTAGATCCCCTGACAAATGACACCATTTGCTAAGGCAATTATTGACTTTTCATCAATTTCCATGTGTATGAAGCCATCATCCTAGGTGTGTCAACTGCAGCTGAAAGCTATGCATATAACCTTGAGAGACAACAGACTGGCTAAGCCCATTCATGTGTCTGCTTACAGGCCGGTGACATATGGGACATAGTCATACACACCTTTAGGAACTATGATGTCAATATAATGTGAACTGATGTTCCTTGATTTGCGGGAATGTGTGGTAAGACCTGTTGTGTCTACCCACAGACAGTTATCTGTGATTTTTCCCATATGTAGCCACTTGAGACAGACATCAATGTGTCTCACGATGTAATCAGCTCTGACTAAGAGGTGTGACTTTGTGTTTTGCCTGGGGTGTTTGACTGGTGAGAGAGTGGTGCATGCAGTATTATGTGTACTGTGCACTCCAGAGGCAAGATTTTCTGAGTTGTCTGTTTGTCAATGTGTCTGGTAAGAAGCTGCACACGTACAGGTGTGTGTGATGTAGGTGTAGGTGGTGCAGGATGTGAGCTGTGCATGTTGGCATAATGATCATTGCCATATGCAATGACTGCTGTTGGAGACACCATGGCCGAAAGGTTTGAAATGCAGTCACATCTGTCACATGTTGTGTTTTGTGTCATTAGATTGGGTGGGGACACTCCCAATATCTCAGCAGCATTTCCTGCAAAGGTAGTGTCATGCTGCCACACCCTTGGGGTTGACAGCCTGGTATACAGTGTTTGTAGGCATACCTTGCAGTGAATATGTGGATGCCCCTGCATCCACAGAGGACTTGTATAACTTTGCTGACATTATTTTGGCCTCACAAGGGTACAATACCTATCAGACAACTAGACAGTACACTGCTATGTGACATGATGTGGGAACACAGACATGCATTTTGGGTACATAACTGTACAGTATGACATGCCTAGGACATATGGCAGGTGGACACACATTGGCTAAATTTGGCCAGTTTAGTGCAGTAGGCCTCACAGCCATGTCATGCAGATATCCACCAGTAATCTGTTGAAAGGCAGGATGCATGACTAGCTATGAAATTCTCACCTATGGTGGCTCACCGCCAGTGTGCTGATTGTTACAGCAAGACATGACATCAATGTCACTGGACATTGTACATTATACTGTGGCCTACAGCAGTGCTACTAACCCCCCTCTTGTCAGTTCCCTAGTGACATACCAGCAACCCTTGAACAGACAGCATAACACATGCAAAAACCAAATGAGTGTCCAGGCTGCTAATCAAGGCATCTACCTGAAAAAGGGAATGTGAAGTCTACAGAGCCTTTCATGATGTGGGACAGCTATGTCAATGAACAAACAGGCTGTGTCCTGCCTATCATCGTGGGCTTCATAGTAACATTTTACGTGTGATGGAAGAAAATGTATCAGTGCATGGTATCTTCTGTGAGAGTAGTGTCAGTGAGACCAGCAGTAGTAGTTGTCAGCCGCCGGCAATTCCGTGGACTCCCATGCTTAACACAGTCTTCTCAAGGTAATTGTGTTCTTCCGGTACACACCACTTGGGTAGTGTCCAACTGCAGAATACCTGTGTAAAACCCCCACCTTACCGTCACAGGGTATGCATATTACACTTCCCTAACATGTTTGTCTGTGATCTGTACAGACAGCTTGGATGATTCTCTTCTTGGAACATACGGAAAGCAACTGCAATACTTAGTTGCACAAAGGACAGCTGGCATGTAGTGCCAAGCAGTGTTCTCAGATCTCTGAGTCATGTGACATGAAATGCCATGAAAGGAGTTAGCATGAATACAAGCAGTAACACTGTCGCACATCTACTGACACTGGACCACACAGTGTTTGTTATGCTCAAGGCCAAATCATGCCTACCAACTGTAACTGGTGGATTCCATTGAATGTTACACAGTACAATGGATTATTATTATTCACTCTACCTACCATGGCCTGACAAGGTGTTTGACAATATTAGGCCGGCAGGCCTTGCTAGAAACTGTGTAGGTTATCTACGGAATGTTATGTCAGCTGGAGGATAGGCAAATGTCTGACAGTCATAATCTGGGTAGATAGCTTTCAAAGACCTATGCTGCAATGACGCCAGTCATCAGTGGATTTCTCTAGACACTAGTAATGGCATACCCATTCTAGCCATTCCTTCTCTGCTGTCACAGTAACTGTCAGAGCCCTCTGACTGACTAAGCTAGCAGGTGACTGCATATCAGGTGCTGTCACTGAATCCTGCACAGAATCAACAGATATCCAGGATGGCCTAAGAAACACATTCAGTTGTTGTCTGAGCCACTGACAAATACTAAATGCATATGACTGCACAATGCTATCCTTTGGAAAGTCATCCACAACTTGGAAATATAGTACTGTCTGCACACCTCACACAGTTGAGCCATTACTCATGGACTTATGGACACAGAGAGTAATGTATCCTTTGACTTTCACTGGTCAGTAAGATGTGGGGATGCATTCAATGT
This sequence comes from Protopterus annectens, assembly GCF_019279795.1. Lineage (NCBI taxonomy): Eukaryota > Metazoa > Chordata > Ceratodontiformes > Protopteridae > Protopterus > Protopterus annectens. The sequence goes on from NC_056728.1 coordinate 1,518,538,129, forward strand.
TGTACAACCTAACTATAAAGATCTGTGATGTAACTCCCAGACTGTCATTGCTATACTGAATGTGGCACTCACCACACCTATCATTGTGTACAATGGCACCCTCACTACATCACTACACAGGCAAATCTTACAACTGTAGCAGCCACACTGGTTCCATGGTACAGCAATACACATTGCAGATAACATGTCTTGTGGAGTCCATGTCAAGACCGGACATGTGTAATTTATCTCATAAATGCTTTGGAGGGGATGTGTATGGCTGCCATACAGGGAGGTGTCAGATCTCACTGTCTACCGCCTGTGTAGCTATGAGAGGACTAACACATGTCTTGTCTGTTCTACACACCTACACCACCACTGTGGTATAAATAGTACATGCTGGAGAGGCAGGTATGTAAAACAGACAGTGCACCCTATATGTAACATCCTCCCCATGCATGTGAAGCACACATCTGCTGTAACACATATGTTTGGGATATACAGTGGGACGCAGAACAAGACAATCATAGCTGTTGTTGGACAAATGTTGGTACTAAACACAGTAAATTTGTAGATGGGTCATATCCAGTACCACAGCTTGTAGATGTGTTAACTCCCAAAACCCTGGTGGCACTTATTAAGGGTATCAGACCTTTTCAAAGATTAGGGATGCATGAGTATGCTGAATGATGCCATTGTCCTTGTTAGCCTGGTATGCACATATGGACCTATTGAGCCATGCACCTATAGTGCTGTACCTGGCTAAAGACATATTTCTTCTGTGGTGACATTCTATCCTGTGCTGTGATGTCTATGACATCATTGCTGCTGTGCATCCATAGATGTCCCCAACATAATCTTGAAACAGAAACAGAAACAGGTCCGTGAAACACCTTTCGTTCTGTAAGTATGCAGCTATTGCAGCATAATACAACATAAGGTACACAAAATTATGTGGCTTACTCATTACAAATGTCAGCATACAGTATCTGTTAGTAACCACTACAAGTGGCATGGAAAAACAACAATGCATTACGCAAGTACATGTTAATGTATAGAGTCACCCTGTGCATCAGGCACATAGCTTCATTTCCCTGCATTGATGACAAGGATGACAGGGATGTGGCACAGGTATCATCACTTGCACAGGGTGTTGTGTGGGGCTGCAGGAGGCCTAGGCTGACACAAAAGGTTGACAGCATGTATGTGAGTCAGGAAGAGAAGCAGGCAAGATGGACCATGGAAAGGTGCTGTGTGTGTCTGCAGGTGATTTGCATTTGACAGTGGTGTGTGAGCATGTCCATGTACACAGTCAAGCTCAGTGCTAGTCCTACATGTGTGTATGTTGGACAGCTTTGAACTGTGCATGGTAGAACTGACAGTTCACCATCATTGGCCCCAAACACAGGAACTGGCTCTGCCAGGAGTTGCACTGGTACCTCCATGTACAAGATCAGAAGCTGTGCCAGTACCTGATGGTGACTGCTGTCTGCTGGGACTGTGTCTGGTGGAAGGACAGCAGGCCTCCTACAAGCACCCCTATCAATCCACATGTGTGGAACCTCACCAGGTGTCAGGCTATGGTCAGTGTCTACACTCACTGCAGCCATAGTTGCCACATTTTCCTGTTCAATGTCCCCACCCTCTGACTATTCAATATCTGTGGTCTCCAGGGACTGGGTATGTGTAGGCATACTGACTGTGTGTGGTGACAATGAGGGCAGAAGAGTGATGTCAACCTCTGGGACAAAATCAGCTCCTGAAACCTCCACCTTTGCCTCATTGTGGCTTCCATCATCATCAGAGACTGAAAAGACACTAACATTAGGTTGTGTAGGGGACAGAGATGATGCGCCCCCAGTCACCTGTGATAAGAAAAGAAAATTCCATAGATTAATACCTGCACTATTATGCCCTGCAGTACTATGTTGCAATATATGTGCAGCTCTATACACTGTTGGCACTATTACAGACCTGTGGAAACCCCAACCTCATATAGTAGGACAAGAGAACATTACTTTTTCCACAGATAGCTGTAGTTACTTGTAAATAAAAGTTCTTTACACAGCAATCTAATCAGCAACAATGAGGTACACTGTTGTCATTTGTGAAGAGTCTGCATAGTTGGCACATATGGCAATCTGTAATGTCCTTGCAATATTGTCACATCTATCAGTGTGGTCACACTTACAAGGCATACATATGACTCTAACATGTGTACAGTCAGAAAATATCTGTGCAGTTGGTAATCATGCCGAGAGTACACTAATCCAGGCAGCAGGCCTGAGATGACACTTTAAGGATTGCATTGCTGTAAATCTACATCTATAACAAAACAGTGTTGTGCTTACCTGGAGCAGGACACTGATACCTGATGGACTTGTGAAAAGTTGATGGAGAGGTAATGTCAGTACCATTGCATTTTGCATCACAACAAGGTCATACATCCATATATCTCACATTTACAGTAGCTACTGTATTAATTAGTATTTTGGTCAACATCTGAGGATGAGATTCAACCTGCAGTTAAACCCTCCCTCCCAAAGAACACAGACCAGACACCGACATAAGAGTATGTGCACCCTGACACACTGAATGCTAAAGTATAGCAATGGTGATCAACCTAAACTTAGCTCCTCTGCTGTGGAAACTGTGACACCCACATCCACAATGTATGGTGTGATGACTGCCTGGGAGGTGTCATTTGTGCCTAGGTTTGCCAGGAATTCCTCAGAGGCTGAGAGTGGTTGTTCCACTGCAGACTTTCCACTGGTGATGCCATGATCCCTGGCTACATATGCTGCTCTTCTGCATGCAGTATTGATCATGTTTGTTGTGTGGTGTCAAGCCTGCCCATATGTCCTGCTTTGATGACCTGTGGCATTCATGTCATGGACAAGGTCAGCCCACAAATTCTGCCCACTGTTCCATGTTTTGACTTCCCCTCAACAGTAGGAGTTCATGGTCCTGCCAGAGGTTTTCAAGTATGATATCATTCTCTGCATCCATGAAAGGTGCACAACATCTTGGGTACATGATTCCTAAGAAAACAGAATGGCAACATATATCAGGCTCACATACATGGAAGTACACTATGTAGAGATAAAGCAAGAACAGAATGGCTGGCGGTATCCACTGCTTGATCACATGTCATATTCCACAGTGTGCAAACATGCTAAGCATGTAGAAACAACTAAAATACTAGCAGTAGTCAGCTATTTCTATGTATGTTATGACAACTACTGCAGTATGATCATACACCCAACACTGGAGTCTGTTGTAGAAGGGTATAAGAGCAACCCCCCTGATAATATGTCAAAACAACAGTGCCAAACAAACAGCAGTGTGCTATTACAACCACTATAAAGGGACAGTCCCATGTAACCAGTGTGGCACATTGACAAAAAAAATTCCACCCTTGATGTATTGTACATCCTCTGGAGGTGTAACAAATCCGGAGATCAATGGCATGTCATTATCACAGTTCTTAGAAAGGCTTAATGGTGTAATCCCTAATCCCTATAAGTATATTCACAAATTTGCATCCTGTTGTAAACAAAAAGGTTACATACCTGCTGGAGTGCAACACTGCTTTGTTGAATTGCATTGATATTTAAGTTTTTGCAAATGTGTGTTCTGTGTGTAGAACATCTCATATAGTATGGTTCACCATAGCCAGCAAGTTTGTCTTTTAACATGCTTTTCATTAGCAGGTGATTGCCTCTTAACCAATCTGTGGTTCTGAAATGCTAATTGCAGCCAACACAGCTGATTTGCACTATCATCAGCCAATGACATGCAACCACTGTACAAGATATAAGGCATTCATGTAGATTAGAAGCCCTTTCTGATATGTTGTGCTGGACATTCCTGGGGTGAGGAGAATATGTCATCACAGAGGGTAGGTCTCTATTAGCTACTTTTACATACAGATGAGTGCGCTTCAGGCTGCAGCTGCTGCTGCAGGTAATAAGCATAGGCAGAGAGTGTGAACACTTTGAATAAGCTGTAGGAGTACCTGTGGGAGCTGTGTTAGCCTTGTTGTGGAGGCAGAGCCAGAGTGACAGTACCCATTCCACTCCAATTAAGGCACTTGGTGGACATAATATTATATTTATCCTCTATGTTTGTTATGTCCTTGAGCAACATAGGGGATAAATGTAACATTATGTCTAACATTTGGGCAACTGTCAGGCTATGTGTTACAGTCTGCTACTCATTTGGAATGTGTATGCTGGCAGTCCTTGTTACAAGCAGGGATTTCATATGTGTATGTTAGTTGTGCAGCTTTGCTAATCTGCACTGTGAGTTTGACAGGATTGTGTACTGCACTCTGATATTAGTGGGCCTCATTTGCATTACCTGAGTTAAAATCCACTGTGAATGCATATTACTGCATGACGTGACACTTTATGCACTTATAGTTTTGGTATAGGGATAAGTGAAGTGTGTTCCTATCTGCAGGCCTGTGACTTCCATTGGTGAAAAGCGGACATTTTATTTAAAATGCATTGTGTGGATAAAGAGTGCATGACTCAGTCATTAATTGCTGGCTTCACAATAATGTAATTTAAATGCTGCACACCACTAGATTTGAAGCCAGGACTGTGTGCGGCAAAATGTAGTGCTTGCAAGGCATTTAACAGACAGAGTTACTGAGCCACTGTTACAGCTGGTGTATTTGCAACTGATAAGTACACACATACAGGCTGTGACATACTTTTTTACATCTATCATTACAGTATGTGCATGGCTGTATATGGAGGTATTTCTGCACCAGGGTCCCAGTTGAACATGTATTTTGCCAGTAATGTCTTAGCAGGTGTATTTGTAAATGTTGCTGATAAAAGGGGACCGTTACCTGCTATTAAAGACCTTACTTACATCGATTATTCTTTGCTTGGCTTTCTAGTGGTGTACTCTTGCACCAGACTCCAAGCACACTCCCAATTTTTTCTTACTCTTTAAGCAAGTTTGCTCAATGCAGAGCAGTGCACACCTCTGCTTAAACACGCTTAATGAGTATAACTTGCAATCACCATGTTTTGTTTAAACCACCTGTTTTATTTAACAGCTGTGTGGTGTGGCAGGTTAATGTAGTGGTCTACAGGTGTGATGGTCTTGGGCTTGAAATAGGGGACGTGTTTATTTTGTATGTATTTATTATCATTTAAAGCACATATATCAATATAGCTCCATTTAGCTGAGCTTAGTGAAGCTGTGTGACACGTGTAGCAGTAAAAACATATAAAGAAAAAAAATGGAGAGATAGTGAAGTGGTGAACTGGGTGCAAGCAGGGAGAAAACATAGTGACAGGCAGGTAGGGATGTGCAGGAATGTGTAGGAAAGAACCATAACTATCCATTTCTTGTACAGCACCAACTGTGCACTTTGGCAGAATTTGTAGATGACTTTGGACTCTCACCCCCAGAGAGAGGGGTGAGGACAACATAATTGCTTTGTTAAGCCAATTGGACCAAATTATGTGTGTCCTGTGGACAAGTATACGAAATGGAGAGCTATGTATGGGACAATATTTTTTTTGGGATAGATGCCCTTTTATTTTCTTTTTTAAGGTGAGAGTAGAATGTTGGGGAAGGGAAATAAGTACATGTGGGGGAGGTAAGGTGGGTAGCTGAGGCAGCTTTTGCAGACAGACAAGACAGCAGAGAGGGGTAGTGTGTGACACAAGAGGGGGTGAACACCTTGGATGCAGAGGGTGTTGTGGAATCTCAGTCCAGTGTGCCTCCACAAGGTAACAGCATGACTCACAACCCCACCCATGGGACTTTCGTCACTGCTCAGTCACTGCTCTGAGGGTGGCAGTGGTGAGGGCTGGGCTCCAGGGTGAGCCTGCCCAACCTGAGTGTACAGCATCTTCTCCACATGACGCAAGAATTGTCCAAACCCATGGTAGACAATCCCACACACCAATACTGGCAGTTTGTCATATGTGACAACTACATCTCCACCAACACTCCCAGAGGGGTCACATCCCTGTCCTATGGGGCAGTAGTACCTGACACACTTAGTGCAGGGGCAACAGAGGGGGCACCACCAGACTGGGTTCCAGAGGTGCTGGGACCCAGTGCCATGGCCAGAGGAGGCAAGGTAGGGGGATCACGAGGAACCAGCCGACCTTGACACTCTGTAGTAAAGTAGTTATAACAATAAGTTAAAGTTAGTAATAACAAAACCAGTGTTAGTATTAACAGAATGGAATAGAATATTTATTAATCCAAATATGTATTAAGGTGTATTATGTGAAACCCAACATTAATTAACATAACAGTATGTTAACAGCAAGCAAGTATGAATTAAACTATAAGGCCAACAAAACAGTTTAACAAAATATGTTAATATTAAATCATAATAATAAATAACATTAATAAATTAAAGTAGATAAGGGGTGGAAAGAGGGAGAAAAACATATCATTAGTTACCTTGCATGTAATATTACTACACAGAGTACTACTAGATAAGTCTACAGGTGTGCAGTGTCAGTTGTGAGTACAGTGACTACAATTATTCTATAGCTGATGTAGCATGTGCATACCTCTCAAGCTGTTAGCATGGGACAGTATGGGCCAAGTACTAACAAATGTAGGTACACAACTACACAGAACAGGTTCACATAATGTGGACTTACATAACTACCAAGTTGTTCTGTAACCAAATTTGAAAATGTATTGCATTCCAGATAATCATTTATTTGATAATCATATAACAGACTGATTAGGCAGTTACAATACCAAAAAATTGCGAAAGTTGAGTGGTATGTCTCTGTACATTAAGTAAGCTAGACAGCCGGGAGTAGAACCCAAAAGCTGTGACTGCAGGAGACATCTGCAAATAATGCAACTATTGACTGCAGCAACTTAGAACAGACATGCAATGAACACAGCCCTACTGCAAATATTAAGACAGATTTACTTAGCAAAACACAATGCTGCTTAAAACTTTATTGGTACTGGTGTTAATTATCTGTGAAGTCTACACAAAATATCTGCCCATAAAATGGGTTACCTCACCCATATACCTTTTATTCCTGGAGTAGGAGGAAAATAAACCATTATGTGACTGAAACTGGCTAGGAGACAGCCTTGAACTGCACTATGAGTTGAGTAATGCATTTCTCAGGCCATTACTTTTGCATTCTACAGTTATTACAGTTTTACACTTGACTTCAGCAACCTTACCATACACATACAATGCACAGAGCTCTAGTGCAAGTATGTTATGACACCACAATCCTGCTGTACACCTTTTTGCTTACGGTTATTGGTATTATTTAGTGTTTATTGCAATACAGTTGTTATTGTTCATTTATTGCACTACACTTCTAATTCCCCATTTATTGCACTATGGTTTTTACTGTTTATTCTTTATTGCAGTACAGTTTTTTATTGTTTATTGTTTATTGCACTACGGTTAGAATAATATATCCATACTTACCACACTCACGGCACAGCCTGGCTATGCACCCAGTGCAGGACTGAATGTTGTGAGCCCTCTCAGCTGCATCTATTGGGAGAGAAGTACACCATTATGCATACCACTTTTGCACACATTCAGCTTGCATTTTAGTAAAATACTGGAAGGAATATGGACCCAGGTGTCCATAGTTCCCCTCTTTCTATGGTTCAGGTTGTCATAGTGGTTACGACACTGCTCAACAGTATGGGGTTTCCAGTAGCACTGGTAAGGTCCCTGGCCAACCAATCCCAAGCCTCAGGCTTACATTCTGAGACCAGGTAAATTGCCCCGCAGCAGCCCAGGTTCATAACTGCATATCAGGTGCCCGACAAAAGCCCTGGACTCCTGCACACCCAATCTCTGTGCCTGAAAGCGTGCACCCTCTACAACACCACCTTGTATGCTGACAGTTAGAAAGACTCCAACAAGTGCTGCAGAATTCACACCTATTGCCCTTAATATAGGCTGTTTTCCCACACTTACATGTCATTCAGTAGCATTCAAAAAAGTGCCACATTGCTCAGCATCATGCAAACCAGCTAAGCGGAGTTGAACATTCTGAAAACTTGTGCAACCAAGGTTTTAGTGAAGCTTAGCAACACGCAAACAATAGTAGCCATTAATCATGTTTAAGAAGTGCTTAGCACTGTGCAGCTCTTCCAAGTGTAAAAGTTATGTTTTTAAATTAAACAAAAATTTAGATTACATTAAACAAATGTTATGAATGCTAGGGACTCAAACCCAGGACCTGCAAAGCTTTAGGCCATCACTCTACCCATTTAGCTACTTGGACAATATATATACTAGTATACCTTCACATATACTACTCAGCTACCATGGTGATCCTCACAAACAGGCTTAAATGGGATTAAACATAAGCAGACATAAATAACTACATCCAGTTTCTATTTTTAGATGTCCGGCAGGTGTCAGCTGTCTATGTGTAAGCACAGCTTTGCATTACTGCACTCTGCGCCACACCATGCAAACAGACATTAAAAAAAAAAGACAAAAAAAATGAGACATTGAAAACACAAACTATTAATTCACAGCACATTTCAACAGCAGCAAGGAACATTACAGGGAGCTTCACCATGTACGTAACATCTGACCAACCTCAACACTTCTGCTTACATGGTTTCAATATAACTGTTACTATGATCTCCCTCGGCAGTGTGCCATGATTTATATGCATGGAGTGCTACCGAGGGGGAACCATGGCTGTGTACATGGGTACATTTTGTGTAGGCTCTACACAGTATCTACATGGATTTTATTGAATCTTGCGGCATGTAAAAATGATTTTTTTAACATATAAAAGTGGATAAAATAAACATGGATATGATTAAATATAGATATTGTAAGATTAGAAGTAAAGAATATGTTAAAAGAATACATAAAAAGTTATGTTGTGTTATATGGGTGATATGGAATAAAAGAATAAATGAAATTGAGCTTCATGATAAATGGATTTTAGTGACAATACTAAATAAAATTAGATGGTCATGGAAAAAGGAGTGGCGGTTTAGTAGGGATGAAAATTTATCATGATTAGAAGAAAATCATGAATATGTATAAACAGATTTATATATTTATATTTGTAAATATGTAAATGTTTTGTAAATAATAGTTATTTTTGTATGTAAATACAGAACCCCTACCCATTTGGGTGTGTGCCATGGAATGTTTTAGATCCACCTGAGATACTGTCAACTCAAACAGGTAAGATCTTGGTTTAATGTTTCATCTGAATAATGACTCAGGAATACAACACCCCCTTTATGCTGCGCTGTAGTATCAGCAACTACGCTACTTGGTGTGGAAATAGAACACATAGACTTCTGGACTGAAGGTGTGTGTGATACCTGTTGTGCCACTGACACTAACTTGTTTTTTTATTTATATTATCATAGAGAAGAATTTGTGCTGCAGTTGGGGAAGTATTCAGGTTAGGTCTGTAGTTGCTATGCTACACTATACAAACATGTGAATAGCTGCATTGAGGCTGATGTACCTACCAGAAGTAATCCCAGATATAACACCAAAAACAAACCCTACTGGTGAAGTCCTTACCTTAAAAAGACTGTATTACAAAAGAAAAAAAAATGTCATTGCCAAAATCAGAAAGAACAACTGTCATAGAGACAAGAGCTTTCTGATTCAAATAAACAATAAACTATGAGATGTAATAAAGTCCAGCATGGCCAATTATGAGGTCAGAATAGCCTCCTAAGCTAAGGAAAATCACAAGGCCATCTTCAGGTATGTCAGAAACTTTAAAGGTAATACTTAGCAGTGTTCAGAATTGGTACCAAATGGCACAACCTTCACTTACCAGGGTGACATAGCATATCTACTGGCTGATAAATTTTGGTCTAACTTCATCCCCTTCACTCTCCCGTACTCCCCATGAAAATCTTTATAGCATATCCCCCCAAATATCAACAGGAAGCAGGTCCTGGAGGTGCTCACTAAGGCCCCAAACATCGCTTCATTGTGGCCCCCAACAATATCCCTTGTTGCCTCCTAAATAGCCTAAAACATTACCTAGAATTCTACAGCCTGTAAACAGGTTACATGCCAGGTGAATGGAGAGCCGCAATGCTCATCCATCATCATAAGGGTGGACCATCAACTGACCCCAGAAACTACAGAACTATCAGTCTGACAAGTCTAATATGCAAATCCATGGAACAAGTCTTCATGGAGAATGATAAACAAGGACATTAGAAACCTACAGACACTGCATCCCAGTTTGCCATTGTTAAGGGAAGGTCTTGCCTACTTAGCCTGGTAGACTTATTTGAGAGGGTCGGGTCAGTGTGACTATGGATAAGGGGAAAGTGGTGTATACTGCATACCTTGACCTGGTCAAGGCATTCATATAATACTTTGCACAGGTATTGTTGACAAACTCACAGAACTAATTACAAAAAATCATGAAGAAGCTAAAAAACACATTTATTGTAACATAAACTAAGCACTTTCATCCTGTATATAAACATGGACATCATCAGAGTTACACAACTAACAGAATCAACAATATAAATTTAAAAAAATCAAGCCACACTTAATAATACAATAATTGAATCATTAATAATGAAATAATTAAGCCATCACAACTTCCTGGGTCTTCCATTCTTAAGAAAACATTTAATATAATAACTTCATTCAAATCTGGAAATGTATCAGCCCCCAACTTCAGTTGCCATACACTTTCATTCTGTTCTATAACATTTGTAGACAATAATTTGGCATTCAAAGAACACATAGCCAAGATAGTAAGAAAAGTCATTCTCTGTCTCCCAGATCATATGCAAAGGTATGGTATCCACCTCCAAGGAAGTTATAGTACCACTCTGCTCAGCTCTTATCAGATTTATCACTGAGTGCAATGCCCCCTTCGGCATGTCCCTATCCAAGCACTTGCAACAGTTGGAATGTCCTCAAGGTTTCCTCACCAAGAGAATCTGGGTATGAATACCCTGTCCTATACAGATCGACTTCAGGTTCTGCTTCTGTACAGTCTCCTACAGCCTACTGAGAGGCAATCTCTGACTAGCATATAAGGCATCCTCACATCCAAATCTGATGAATCTTTTGCATACCTGCAAGACAAACAGAACCAGAATCTCTAGATACAAGGATTTAAACATTGCCTGTGACATAAGTAGGCCATGCTGGAGGGAATGGTATGTATCTCAAAGGACCCACTTTGTGTGGAATAAGCTCATCATCTATATGAAGCAAAGATCATCCCTGACCCTATTCAAAAGAAACCTTAATTAATGGATGGAAAATCACAAATTCACCACTGGGCTGGACCCCATGTCTTTGATGGACAGAGGTTGACAGGAAGTAAATTAATCCCCACTAACATACTCTCCCCTCACATAACCTTTGCCTACACCTTTACTAACATAGTCTACCATATAGGCATCAGTGAACTCAGAGATAAAACTGCGTAGGTTTGCACAGCTAGGCTTGTAAAGACCTTGATGATCATTAGCCTAGTATATAAACCTATGAACCTATGAAAGTATGGATGTTTACTATGGTAGACCAGTTAAAGTTTGTCAGGTGGCTTTTCAGCTTGGAACTATTTTGTATTGACTGGAGTTTGAAGGAGATCAGTTTGTGTGGAAATTTGAGAACTAGATTGTTGATCTGAAAAATGACTGGTAAGTGATCACTGAAGGAAGACGGACGAATGGAAATATATTAGATAATGATAGTTCAATATTAATTATTAGATCAAGAGTAGAGTAGATGTTGGAGTGCAGATTTCAGTGGATGTGCTTTGAAATTAGTTCTAAGATGTCCTTGTTAGCTAGAAATTCAGAAACATTATTTGAGATGAGACCTGAGAAGTTAATATTGAAACCCCCCAGGATAATCAGATGTTTATATTTGTAGCAGAGTCCTTTCTTACTGAAGTTGCTAGCTAAGACTATTTCAGAGATTCGGGATTTCAATGCAGAACTAGATAAAAGGGGAGGTAGATTTGCTGCAGCAATAAATAAGGGTTTGCTTTTCTTAATGTTGAATTTTAAGGGGACCCAGTTGGGGGGTATGTGTGTGCTGCAGTATTAGCTTTGGTTAGCATGGTGTGTTTGAAATAGCTTTTATATAGCAATAGACAACTTCTTCCTTTCCTATTACAAAGTCTTGCATCATACAAATAATTGTATTAAGAAAGGAGGTACTAAATGTTTGGACTGTGTGATTAATCCAAGAGTCAGTGACAGCTGTAATATCTGGGTTGTCAGAGGGAAGGAAGACATGTATCAGGTCAAGTCTGTTGGCAAGCTTTGTGCATTGATGAGGGCACATGAGATATGCAAGTCTGTACAGTCTGTGGTTGGAGGACAGTGGTGGTAAGGTCCAGGGCTAGTTTCACTGCTGCCTTTGATAAGGAGTTTTAGAATGGTTGGAGAGAATTTGTAGAGATGTTTAGGAATTTTGATGTAAGTGTTATTAGTGCATGTTTTAAAGTGAGAGAAC